>NC_133027.1:93473076-93795000 GCF_048771995.1 Taeniopygia guttata
TTCTGCAATAAAAGGAGACAGAAGAGGGAAAAGGAGAGAATTGTTAACACTTCATTGTCATTTGCCATCTGGCTGGATCCAACAAAGAAGCTTTTAATGCAAACCCAAATGTCTAAACTTAGTCAATTAAAAAAAAAACAAACTGAAGACCTCTTCAGCACTAAAACCGACTCTCACAGTTGCTCATGACAGAAGACACAAACTCCCATTTTATTGTGCCAGAGAACAAAGAAAAACTGATCATTCCAAAAGTTTGGCAATGGGCTGTGTATAAACATTTCCTTTTTTTGAAACCAAAGAATGTAAAATGGTTTTATAAATATAAAAACCACGTACAAGGAAAATTCATAAGTGCCTTTTTTAAGTGGGTAGTTTAAACTTGTTTAACTATTTTTCATGTTCAGATATTTTATGCTGGCAAAAATGACCCAAAGGGAAAGCGGCACAGAGAGAAAGAATCAATTTTTTTTCTCCAACATATTACTGCAATATCCTTAGGAAACAGCAAATAAAAATACCTAGAAAGAAATAAACTTTCTGAATCATTTATGTCTGTCCTATTGCAAGAAACCATGTCACATATTATTCATGAACATGAAAAGATCCATCCTCAGCTATTTTGAGTGTTTTGCTTCTATTTCTCTTTTCAACTCTTAACAGCTTTGCTCTGGAAGCAACACTTTCACTTTTAAATTTTGACACCTTACAGTACAGTTTTTTAAATGTGAAAAGTACAGTTTATCTAAATTTCCTTGTCACTTTAACCAGAAAGATACTGAGACTTCAGCTAAAGGTGTTGAAGGTGGGGGCTGGAGACAGCATTTCTGCAAAGTTTGGAACTTTGTCATGAGAAAAAATAGAATTTTTTCTGTGTCCATATTCTAAAGGAACATTTTTTTTCCCCTCCCATTAAAAAAGAATAAAAAAGAAGACTTTTATTTAGGACTGTCCTAGTAATGAATTATTCTCTCTAATCTGCAGAGACACAGACATCTTACCAGAAGTGAGATGGAAAGAATTGTATTTCTCATACATTGGAGCAAGATAACATACTACATAAAACAACACTGCTGTTGAAGTAGCACTGCTAGAGATGGGAAATAGGTATTTCCTATTATTAAGGTAAAAAAAAAAACAAAAAACCATAAAATAAGAAATGTTATTCCTGCTAACAGAAGCATCAGCAGTAATTTCAATATGCTACTGCATGCTCTGGGAGTTAAATTTTAAAAATATATACTTAGAGTCAAACTCTGCCACTCTTTAACCAGAAGATTCATTTTAAATTGATCTTTATGGCAAGTAAGCATGTAAATACATACTTGAAAGGAAAAACATGGAGAAAAACAAGGAAGTGTACTATGCACTAAATAATTAGTAAATAATTGCAAGCTCATATGACCATGCACAACAAATTATAACATAAGTCCTATACCTCTACAAAACTTGTGATCAGATCATGTGGCAAGGTGAAAGACATTCATGAACTGCCCAAACATCAATGTATCCTATAACCAAGAGTGTTTTCCTTCATAAAAATGGAACAGAATTACAGATCTTACTGAAGAAGACTGGATATTCCCAAGGTGCAGCCTACAAATGCATAATGAATTCCTAATTGACTTCAATAGTACATGGAATGAGGTATTGAGATGAAAATTTGAGAGACATCATAACGGGACAAAAGTCTTCCTTCCTTTTTCACAAGACTGTCACAGACTGAGGAAAACTAAGCCAGTAATAGCTTTGAAGCAAACCTGTCTAGAGTTTCAAGAGAGCTCCCCTAAAAAAAGCCTCAGGCTTAATATCATAAACCCCATGCACTAACTAAATAATCATTAAAAATATGTTTGTTCACTCTAAAAGGAGACGTGATACAGCAAAACTGCTCAAGATGTGGCTTAATCCTTCCAGTCAAGTAACTGCAACAAGCACAGCAAAGTCATATCAACTGATCTTTGTGACAGAAGAAAACATTAAGTGGAAACAAGATTGTGTTAAGGACAGAAAGGCTGGCTTCAGAATCACCATGACTGGGCCCATGTGCTCCAAACCAAGAAAGTCTTGGTTTGAACCCGCCTGCAACTAGAAACAACGGGGCACAGGCATGAAAAATAGAGAATTTTCACTCATACTTTCTTTTCTTTGTAGTCAAGCACAAAACCATAGAAGAAGAGACAATAACTAAGGCATTTTCAAACAGGAATTAAAGTCATGGTACAAAGAAAGGTTGTGTGTCTTACATACATCTGTTTAAAGAAAGAATCAAACAGAAGATGTTGCTGAAATTCAGCCTTTCATTTACTCCTGGGAGCAGATCACTGAAGAGAGAAAAGCTGCAGAATGTTTTATGTTTGCTCCAGCAAAAGGAAAAAGGGACAACTAACCACAGCCTACTAAACACATATCAGAAGACTGTTAGAAAACATCCAAGTTCCTTTGACACTCTTTTGATTCCCTTAGCTTATGGAACATTTGTTATTTATGCAAATATTTCTGACAACCACCAGAGTTAAAATACTAATGATTTCACATTAATGTATTACCACTAGGGGTAATTAGAGCATGTCATAAGACTGTCTCCTAGTATATATTTGAATTTTAGAAGTGTTGCCACAATCAATATTTTTATTATTCTTTTTTGCTTAACACTAGAAGAAAATAAAAAGAAGCCTGACTGTAGTTGAAAAAGTTTTCAAATGTATTCTGCCTTATATTTTTTTTTTTTATCAGCTACACTCTTAATACATTTTACTTGGGGTTACTTTCATCTGCACAAACTTTTGGCCCATAATTTCTGTTTATCAGAATGAAGATTCCATAAATCTGTTTTAACAAAAGCAACACTGAGAACAAAAGTATTTGGTCTATCATAAATAGATGTGTCTCAAAAATACACATTTCATCTCTGATCATTGCATTTTTTGGAAAGCCTGAGTGCCTGAAAAGCTGAAAGTTTCCTTGTGTTATGTACAAAAACCCTTGAGAATGTAAGCGGTTTTCTAATGCAAATATATTTTAATGCCACTGTGCACTTATAAGTGAAACAATTATTAAAATCCTCAAATTCTCCTCCATGAAAGATGCAAATGCAGGTTTGCATGCAATAGGTGGCTTCTCAGGGGAGAAAAAAAGGTATATTTTCCACATTAAAACAATGGTAACTACATATTTCATCCAAAAATTGAATTGAAATTGCTAGCTTTTTTTATTCCAGTGATAAAAATCAAAGCAAAGTAGACTCTAGAGAACAGTCAGATATCCCAAAATCTATACTCAACACCACTGATAGTGAGCTCCATCTAGACACTCTCCTAAGAGCAACAGTGAGCTGATTTAACATCACATCCACTCAGATCTGCAGAGAAGTTCAGAGGCAGCAAATGTGAGAGACATCAGACCTGAAGCCTTGAAAAATCAGCACAAAATTAACAACAACACCCCTATGCTGCTGGGTTAACAACAAGATTTTGCCAGATCAAAGTGTTTTGTGGGTATATTTTTTCCACCACGAAGTCATAATCTTTCCACTGATAGTTAAGTTTTAAAAATTCCTCTTTCCAATTACTGCAAATATACACCACAGTATATTTTAAAAGTAGCCAGATCCCAATTCACATTGATATTCCAAAATTATGCTCCCTCTGCTGAATTCTGTTGTTTGACCTCACTCCTGGAAAATTGTGCTAATAATTTTTTTTACTGTAAACAGATGCCAGCAACTGCCAGGGAATCTAGCAAACAATAAATGAGGTCCAATAGCCTATTTTATTTCAGATTTAGTCAGAGTCATAGACATCATAGCACCTGTACTTCCATAACACAGCAATCATTTTATATACCATTTACAGATGAGTCAGGGTTTTCATTCTTACCCTTCCAAGACCTGTATTTTGAAGCAAAAAAAAAATAGCCCCATAAAGGAGTGAATGAAGTCTATAGACTACATATCAGTAACTGTATCTACCTGCAAGTGAGGGGAGACACATTTTAGGAGCTTCCCAATGACAGTGCAGCTCTGCATAATGCCAGCAGAAAGCTGTGCCTTCCGGGCAGTAATGATCCTGTCAGTAAGACAGGAAAGAAATATAAACTCTACTATAGCTAGAAGATGCCAAAGAGGACTGAAGAGTAAAAAAAATAAAATAAATAAAAAAAACCCCCTTAAACATAAGAGTTTAGATCCTTACTTGAGAATGGAAATATGAAAGTTTTATGCAAAATATAGTTATATAAAGGGTCATACTGCTAATCTACAGTGGTAAGCAATAGCTGATGTTTCTTTAAGAGGTTTAAGAATAAAAAAGCCTGAAGTGACATTAAAACTAAAGCTGTCTAAGTGCTACATGTAATGTTTTTAAGAAAATCCAGGAAGAGAAGAAGGTTTAATTTTTTATTGAACGCTAATGAAATTGAACACATTAAATGACTGCTAGGTGCAATCTGCTGATCCAGAACCAGACGCAGAGAGCACTGGAGTTTCCTGTCAAGTTAATGGGTTGCAGATAAGATCCGTGGGAGGTCTGGCCTGCAATGTTGACACTTTCTGTCCACTGAAAGCCAGAAGTATCTGCTGTATTTTTTGTTCTTTGAACTAGTTTTCTGTGGGAATCCAGGGCTTCCCTCTGGCTGCCCTGGAAGGTCTGGGACCCTGGCAGGGGGTCAGGAACCCCCCTGTACAGAGCCCCAAGAGACACTGTCTGTGATCGCTGTCCATGGAAAAGAGTTTTCAATCTTACAGGATGAATTACAAGCTCTGAGTGTTCGATATAAGTAATAATTAAGTGTGGCACGGGTGCAAAAGTAAAATTTTAGGATTCTAGATTAGGGGTTCAAAGGGGACAAGGTGGAGGAAATTGGGCATGTCTTGTCCTTTTTCTTCTTCTTCATGCCCTCCATGTTTCACTGTAGTGTTGGCATTTTTCTATTGGTTTAGCCTGGGGACACACTGTTCAATGTAGATGACAGATATTGGCACATTATTGTAAATATAGCACAGGTAGTTTCTGGTATATAATGTTTGCAACATCCCACTGGGGGCAGAGCCCCGCACGCTGCCCTGCAGGACAGACCTGCGGCAGGGCAGCAGAACATGTTAGAGATAAGCAAGAATAAACAACCTTGAAACCAGCACAGACGAATTATGGCTTCTTCTTTGGCAACGGGGCAGAAAGACAGAGACTTTTTACAATCTTGGAATCATCAATACCACAGATTCCGACAGCTTTCCATGCTTAGCTTCCCCTTTGTCTCTATATTAAAATACATTTAGAACATCTTCATACTAAGATTTGTTCTAAGAACCATGCACCTTCCCCATATCCTGCCTAAACATCAGATACACAGTAACAACAGAGTCACTTCTCACCCACAGGGTCACAGATCCCATGAGAAACTCCAGAGCTTTACTGAAATTTTTTTAGAGACCACTGGGCTTGTGCTTCATGACTTAAGGTACAATCTCAAGAGAAAAAAGTGTGTTTGCTTACAGCAAAGTGGACTTCTTCCAAAAGATTAAAGTTAAACTGCATCTATTTGAGTGCCTCCAGGGACTTTGCAAATAACTGGCTTTTTAGTTTGTCAGCAAAGCTGAAATATTGGATCCACCCAGATGTTGGACAGTGAAATCTATGTCGCCTTCAGCTCACAGACTCCACCATAAAAGATGTGCTAAATTAAGTTCTTTTCAGGTAGATAGTCAAGATTTCTTAGGAATCCTGTGTTTTGGATAGATAAAGGAAAACAAAACATTAGTTTGTAGAATACCTTTTAACAGGGATCCCATTTTTTTCTGCTTGAACTCTTTACTAGACCTGCCTTTCCTGGGAATTGTAAAATCATTTCTGGGTGAATTCCTGTAGTGTCTTCCAAAGTTTTTTTTTTCTTCTGTGGAGTAGATCCCTTCTAAACACACAGGATATCTCAAGGGACACTAATCCCAAACAGGCTGAGGGTGTCTTTGTCATTCAATGAGTGTAGGCAGTGGGCAGAGATCTTTCATCATATGGATGCTGATGATTGGCTGGCATTTGTGAAGTGCATGTGGGTAGGACAAGTTTAGTATTAAATATCTGTAGCATGTCTCAAGAGAGTTTTATATGAGCCAGTACACTTTGATCTGTAAAAATATGGACCTTTGTCTTTAGGACAAAGAGAGCCCTATAAATAAAAAAATAAACTTATTCAATCCTTTATGAATGAATAAGTTGCCAACATTTTGATCGAAGAATTATTTAAATTGTCTTGTGTAGTCACACAAATTAAGAAATATATCCATAGTGATAATATGGAAATGTGCCATTTTGCTAGAGAGAGAGAGCTACAATTATATTTGTTAGACTAGTAGGTACAGCAAAACTTTAAGCATCTTCCTCATCCTTGCAAAAAGTAGCTGCTTGATGGGTTTGGGGTGAAGGTTTGGGATTTTTTCTTTTTTTGGATGATGGCAGTGTTTGGTTCCTTTTCTGTTTTATTTCACCAAGTGTCCCAGCCACTCTAAGAAAAAAACAAAGCAGAACTGCAAAGCAAACAAATAATTGCTTCTACCAATAACTTGCAAAAGGCAATGTAAAATCCAGAATCTGTAGAAGATGACACCTCTCCCTTCATGACCACTGAAGTGAAGGATCATCCTTCATGAAGGATTTTTAGTGGTACCTCTCCTGTCACCGTGTCATTTTTTTTGCATTTTAATGATCACTCCCTTCAAATCTTTCCTGCTGTATCATTCTGCTTTTATTCACTCTGTGTGCTTGCACACTACCAAAACACTGGCTACCAAAGCTGACTCATGTTATAAATCACAGCAACTTAAGGTATTATTTCTGTAAATATAGACAAGGTCTAATGTGTTAAAAACTTCAATTTCCACAAGCATATCTAGCTTTTGATCAAGATTTCAACAGAAAGTTATAATTTCTGGCTAAAATCAAGGTGGAAAATTACTGTTTCCTTATCATCTGTGGGATTTCCTGCATATCTGGTTATCTTTTAGGATCTGCTGCTGGCTTTTTCACGTTTTTCAAATTTCTTTCTTGATGTAGAATAGAAAAAGTTACTAAATCTTCAGAACACTGTTGTTAAATACAGAGAATGGAGATCTCTGCCTGGCTTAAGTTAGCATGTTTATGGAAACTCAAAGCTTTGGCAAACTTAAATACCAATTATGAGAATTTATGCTCATGTTGCATTACTCCTAAGTAATACAGGAAGAATTTTACTAAGTAGCATTAGAAAGATGTAAAACATTCATATATAATTTATTCAACTGTTTATGAGGAAATTCTGATGATAGAATAATTTTGAATAAATATTTTACACATTGATTCAGCTAATTTATAAATAACAAACTTGACTTCTTAATATTTTATTCAACTCAAAATACCAAAATTCACTGGATACATTTTATGCAACATAATTCATATATATGTAATTACATATCACTACTCCAGGATTCAAAAGAATATTTTTCTCTGCTGATATTTAATTAGCAATGAATGAAGATATCGTGGTTTTCTTTGGTTTTATTTTTAACCTAATTGTCTGTGTTGGATAGGGGCTTTCACCTTTTTAGTCACTTCTAACAAAGAAGCTCCTTATATAACTATAAAATCATTATTCCATAGTCAAAAATAATAGCAACTTTGTCCAGACCTTTCCCCTAACTCAGAGAACATCAACTGGAAATAAAAAATTATCAACCTCTTAGCTAATGGTAAAAATGTACTCAATTGTATGAACGATGAGCAATGAAGTATACAAATAAATTAAAAATTTAAAAATCAAGGAAAAAGGTCTGCCACTTGGTGTTGGACCAAACAGGGATTTAAGTATAGGAAAAACATGGTAATGATGCAAACTTCCATTAAAATGAGAATAATAAAACTGCCAAAAATAACAGAGAAGGAACAAGTGCTATGGAAATGCTTTCTGGATTTGGATGTAAGTCTGATGCACCCTCATTCCCCAAGCTCAGAAAGTATTTTCAATTGAAGATAGCTATAAAGCTTATGATATGGATAAACATTTACAAACCTAATGGAGAATAACTCCAACAGCTGGAGATAGCTGATATTATGAAGATTGTAAAATAAATTTGAGAAACTGTTGAAACCTAAAGCACTTAATGAGACTTAATATTGCACTAGCTTTCACAACAAAGAAATAGGATGATGCAATTAATAAGTAAAGGCTGAGACATTTTCAAAAGTAATACTTTCAGCAAAATAATTCTGATTTCATCCTTCCATGTTTAGGGAGTTATTTTTTTAAAGCCTGTGTATATAAATATAAATAATGAGCTTTTGCATTTGATGTAGTAATATCCAATATTTATTAATATAAAAATTTAGAAAAATGCAGCATCAACAGAAGACACAAAATACAAACCAAAACCCACCAAATAACTGACTAATTTTCCAGTGTGGTTAAGTGGAATGACAGGACAGCTTCTACAAAGATTTCAAAAGGACAAGGTTTCTTACTATTTAACATTTTCATGGATGTCCTGAGCAATCAAACATTGCCTATACTAAGGATAAATGTCATTCACTTGATTTGGTATGTAACTTTTTTTGAGATCTTGAATGTGTTTATTAATCTATGACCAAATATTATAAGGAGCTTTTCAATATTATGGGAGCTTTTCAAAACAAGTAGAGATTGTAAAAAATTGTTCTCTTGTTCATTTTGACAAGATGCCTTAGCGAGAAGGTATCATGGATATTAGCACCACACTACGGAAACTTGTCAATCAAATGTGTCTCTTGGAATCAGATTTTACCAAGCACTAATCACCATCTTTTACTTTGAAAAAGATTTTAACAGGTGCAAATATATTTGCATTAAAAGATGTCCTTTACCCCGTAATCTGTAGCCATAATATTGGATTCAGGCTTAAAATGTCAATTAAAAAAAAAAAAAACAAAAACACAAATTCCCCTGTTCTGGGGAATTAAAACCTAGTTTAAATCAGACACAGCGGAAACCTGGGCTTTACTCATCTCCCAGCAGTATCATCTCCTTTGCTGAAGCAGTTCTGCAGAATTTTTAACTTAAATGTTGGCACAGAAAAAAGTTTTAAGATACTGCCAGCTATTTGAAAATTAAATTGTCCTTCTACATTCATGCATATCTTAATAGCATTATTCATTTTGTATTTGCATTAGGCTTCATCCTAATACATAAGCATTAAAGCCTCAGCTGCAGTTTCAGCTCTGCTGTACACAGCTAGGTGCTGGATATAGATTGTAAAAAAAGTTTCCTGCCTCGAGGGATGGGGAGGTCAAGACCTTCACCCTGCACAGGCTCATTCAGAAGATTAGTTTCATTAGCTGTGAGAAGAGTGACAACAACTTATAAGCCTGCCTAACTCATCCATCCCAAATTTTAGTTAAGGAAGTGGTCCCTATGATCTCAGTGGAATATTATAAATTTAAATGCCAGCATATGTATTTGAAAGATCAAGGTCACAGGCATTTTGTTTCTCCCCTTTTCCACTGCACATGATTTATGCTTTTTCTAATGGTGAGTTGTCAGACAAGAAGTGCTGCAAGATGAATTATTGTCCAAAACGTTCATCTGGTCCCCCAGGTGTGTGGTGTACTGTGAAATGCTGGCTTGGGATAATTCAACAGTCCATCTCTCACTTGTTTCTAGGCTGAAAAATGAATTTGCATTGCTGTACTTGGAAACTGCCACTATCCTTCCTCTGCCTGACTCTGTGACATGTTCCTTTATGCATTAATGACCCACATGGAAGGCAGAACACATGCAAAGAAACTTCCCTTCAAATGACAATTTTAAGTGTTACAAATAACATGACACCATTTTGAATAATATTCCTCTGAGCGGTAAGCCAAGGTCTGAGAGTTTTGCATAAAATCTGGTATTCCTGGATTTGTTTCCCATCATCTTTGCCACATATCATTATATTACTGTGCTTCTATTTTCTTTCTAGTATAATGATTTTTAACCAAAACATATGGGGAATTAAAAAAAAAAAATTATTTTACAAAATAAAAAAATTTGGGCTTTAGATTACAGAAGTTTTTAAAAATTTTATACAATCAACTATTTATTAACCTCATTAAAGGTAATGAATTAATGTTTGGCTTTTACCTTAATCTCATTATCACCATATTTCTCACATAAAGAGATTGACAAGGTTGTTTTTTTTTTTTTACCTAATTGGTAACATTTACCTTCATCATAGAATTTTCCAATGGAATAGAAGTGCATGGGAGAACTGCAAAAAAGGCCAAGATGCAACAGAGAATATTTAGTGTTTTTACAGGCTTCTGCTCGTGGAGTGCCACTTCATACCTGAATTTTTCACCTGCATTCAAAAGAGAGTATTTTTTCTAGTTTGTGCTGTATCAAAGAGTTGTATGTGAAGTGAATAACATCCATTTTGACTTACAGATGTAAATAGTAAACTGGAGTTTGGGAATTTCTGAGCAAAAAAGATTTCAGTTTAATGTTCCACTTCTGGGATTATGACAGTGAAATCCCAAACCATATGTTCATATTTATGTTATACTAATACAAGTTTCTGAATTGACTTTTATTACACTGCTTGTATTTCATAACAGATTCAAAAGAATGTATCACTAAGCTGAAGTCTAAGAATGAGTAAGTAAATAACTGCCAATATGTATACGTGAATCTTTGAAATAATTATTAAAACTTATTTCATGCCAGTGAATTGAAACATCTGACAGTATATGCTATTTGGTGGTAAGAAAAAACAAAGAAAAATAATCCAAACTTTTTCATCAGTGTCTGAAACCCGTGAAAATTTTGATTAGCAATTATTCACAGAGGTAAATTACTCAAGTGCTCCTTAAAATAAGCTGTCAACAGGAAAGGGATAGATGTACTTGGCAGACTCATGAAATAGGGTTATGACTTAAAATTAGCAGTGCAATTTATCATTCAGATTACTAAGGATGAAAGAGTGAAAACAAAAAGTCACAAAATTTTGCAGGGAAAGAAAAGGACAGAAAAAAGAATCACACAAGGTATCCTATTATATTTAGTGATGGTACTTGCCTAATTAAAAAAGAGAAAAATTCAGTCTTCCATGATCTTAAGTAAATAAAAGAAAGAAAGAAAATTAGATGATCTACATTACTGATATGAATGTGTAGTACTACAGTGATATGATTAAAACCACATATTCCTACACACATGTAGTCTTTGTACACTGATACAGAACTAGGTGTATTACAATATATTACCTGGACAATTCTTCTGCACGTGTAAGAAAAATTACTTTCATTACAGGATGTGGGTTTATTTATAGGGCTCTTAATTAGAGTGAAATCACCAAACCATCCCTCTGAAAAATGAAGCAGTTTCTTTATTTGCAAAGACTTTCCTCTCATCAGCTTTCTCATGGCAAATATGATCGTGGAATGCCACACCTGAGTTCTACAGAGCCATTTTTAGTGCAATTGTTGTGTTTCACTAAAAACATTCTCCTGACTGCTGTTCAGTCTTTGTTTTCACAGTCATCAGGGCCATCCCTGTCTCTCTGCCACTATTCTGAGGCGATACCAGGGTGGGGAAGCCACATCACACCCACCTGACAGCAGCACAGGTCCTTTCTAAGGCTTCCAGCTTATCCTGAACTCAGGCAGTTCACTAAGGCAAACATGTCAACTCCAAATTCTGTGTACTGCTTTCCACAGCCTATTGCACTCATGGGATCAGAGCAGGTGGTTTTCAGTAGGAAATTCAATAAAATAGAGACAAAGTGCTAGGGCCCCACATAACCCACACCTTATTCAGATTTTATACAAAAAGAGATTATTTCTTCATTTCATATTGAAATTTAATTAATTCTCTAGTAAGCAGATCAAACTTTTAATTAAAACTAAAATCATATATCAGAACAGTCATTTTTCATAGTAACTTTGGAGACAACCTTTTGTAAAGTACAGAAAGCATTCACATATAGACACACCATGTTATTTCATCTTATTTCTAAAGATAGCAGGGGAAATGGATGAACATTTCAAAACAAAAATAAATCTCTCACTCCCAGTATGAGCAGCAATGTTTAAATAAATTGATAATATTGCACAGGATGCACAGACCAAAAAACACTACCCTCAAGGAAATAAAACTAGAGATAATCTAAATTTCAATGAAAACCCCTTACCTCCAGCAAATCAGCTAAATAAATCTAAAATTATCTCTTGACTACTGGGCTCTGTAAATAAGAAAAAAATAAAAGAACATAGCAGAAACATAAACTGCTAATAAACTATTGTCATCATTTGGGCAGACATGTAGGTTTACTTTTGTCTGCTATGAACTAAATCCAAAGTCTGGATGAAATGAACACAAACTACCAGAGGACATTACAGCTGAGGAAATTTTATCTTACTTTGCAAAAGGGATGTTTATTAATACTGATATTTACAGACAATAATTAACTATATTTTAATTAATCATACAGTCAGAGTACTTTGGATTGGAAGAGACATTAAAGATTGTGTCATTCCAACCTCCCTGACAAAGGCAGGGACACTTCCCACTATCACAAATTGGCCTTGAGCATTTCCAGGGATGGGCATCCACAGCTTCTCTGGGGGACCTGTTCCATAGTAATAATATTAAGCGTTTCATGAGGCCTTCCAAAGTCAGACTAGCACCCGATCTTAATGGACATTTTCCTTCTGTGTTCAAGAGCCTGTAATTTGAACTGGGGCACTTTAATTCATGTAGAGACACATTGCAGATTCTAGTCAGACATTTAATGACATGTTTTCCCATGCAACATTTATTAACTTTCTATTTAATAGTTTATAACTGGAAACATCATTGATGAATTCTTTAAGTATGTTGCTCTGTTTGTTGACAGCCACAGGAATTTTTAACAGACACACTGAATTGCTGCAGTTAAAAAACCCTACATATATATTTCCAAGACTATTGTGAATGTATGTACACACATATGTATGTAGGAGTCAACGAAACATTTCTGCAGGAAAATGCAGTGTAATTTTCTAAAAAAGAGTGCAAGTATAATGCTAACTAATTTTTAACTGTAAAAGCAGATGCATTGCTGAATTCAGTGTAGACAGAGCAAATTAAATGGCTAATATTAGGATTTTGTAACCCTGTCTATCAATGTAAATTATTCATATTAGTTGAGCTTTTGGCAAGCTTCTATGACTCAGGATGGAATTATGCTAAGGCAGCTAGTCTATGTGTCATAAAGAAATATGTGATCTTTCACCAAGCTAAAGTATCACAAAAATCAAGCACTCTGCCTTGAAATTTCAGGTGAGCTTTGTGTCACTGGTACCAGTTGTTACCAAAGAAGAGTTACAGAACATGAAGGACCCACACTAACCTAACTGTACAGCCCCTGACAATTTGGGCTCTTTATTTGTCTTAACAGACACAGAGATCTTCATAAGCTTCTGTAATAATAATAAAATAAAGTTTTAATGCTTGAAAATCCCTCAAAGTTTCACTGACAGAAAAAATAAACCCATAAAAAAGTTATCAGATCAATGTTTGGACTTAGATGCAATGATGAATGTCTTAAACCATAGGAAGAAATAGTGAATAAACATACCATGCCACACATCTCCCCCTTGTGGAAGGAATCCCAGCTATTATTAGCTTAGATGAATCACTAGGGCAACTGCTCTTGCAAAAAATACCTTTCCAGAGCTAGCCTGAAGATTTTTCCTCTCCTCTTTAAAGATCTCTATTTCTGGATGATTCGACATACTTGGATATTTGCTTTTGCTGGGATAAGCTACTTGCTCAAAACACTGAGTATTGAAACAAACACCATATGTTTCTTCTCAACTCCAATCCTCTGGTGATCTTTCTGTAAAAGAGAGGGTCTTTCTATGCATTTAAAATAATTCCTCATCTGCCTCACACTGGGGAAGCATCTCTTTTTCCATTAGGCATAGATACTCAAAGGGAAAAATGTGAATTACAATACAGCGAGCACTGACTTGGGAGAAATTTCTTTCAGGAAGGACCTGGAGAACTTGTTTCATGCACGAGTTACTGAAAACAATGGACACATTTCAGTAGCAAAATCCCTGGGTCAAAGAATCTAATAGAAAGATGTTTCAGCATTAAGCACACTCTAAGTGCTGTTGCTTAAGAATGCTATATAGGAAAAATAATTTACACCAGAAATTTAACAACTTACTATAACTTTAAATACTTGTACCTAATACCCATGAGATCAGCTATAACTCCAATCCACTTTAGAAGCTCCCAAGTTGAGGCTTAACATCCTCAGTGACAACTGAGATGACTTGTTTTGGTCAGCCAACTCTTACTGCTGATGGTCCAGCAACAAAAACCACTCAAAACATCTGTTCCTGTCCTCAGCAAAGTATTTCCCAGATTCAAAACTGTTGTGTAGAGGTCAACATACTTATTTACTCTTCTAAATATAAAATAGAAACTGGGGAGATTTGGGCTAAGTTACATCAGAATGAAAACAAAAATCTGAATCACATCTCTTGCGTCTGAGACTATTAAATTGTACTGGATGGGAAACCACTATAAGTTTAATTATATAATTTTTATTCACATACAAATACCATAGGAAGAGAATCATTTTCTGGAGACAACATATGTAAATAGATGGAAATTTGTTAGAGACACCAACAATTTTCGGTTTACAGACAAATCCAGAAGAGAGATAATATCACAAAGTATCTTTGTAAAGTGGTATCCTGAAAAATTACAATATTGTGACAGTCAGAAAAAAAATTAGTTTCCTTCTGAATGGCCCAGAATGTATATAAGGAGAATGAGGTAGGTCTGAAACATCTGATAAACCTGATATTTTGATGTCAAGATGTTCAAAATACCAGGCACAAGAATGAGATATTGAGCAATTTGTCATTAATTATTGAAATACTGCTTTGGTTATTTCAGACTAGTAAGTTGTACAGAAAACCTGCTAGTTGGAACCTCTGGGAACAGAAATTTCCTGTACCATTTCTTCTGATTACCCTCAGAAAAAATCTAAAAACATTTTTAAAAACAGGTTCTTCTACTTCTGGCTCCCTTTTACATGGGAGATTTTACAGTCTTCCCAATGACTTTAAAAACTTTTGATTTATGTGGAAGGATAATTTGACTAATAATAGTTCATTATAATAATTCATTATAAACATTTTTCAAAAGTTCCATAACATGTCTACAAACTGGCATAGGTGGTCATAAACAAATGCACTGTCAAGCCTGCTTAGAAACAAACTGTAGATACCAGTAAGTTTTTGCTGTCTTCAAATTCTGTGCACAGAAAACAGCAAATTTCCAAATAGATTTATTTATTAGCAGCTTTAATTCTTTCCTCCCATATGTTGTTTCCTTCATAATTAATTGTTTAAAATATCAGACAAAATATCAAAAGGTCAAAAGTCCTTTTGTAATTTTATTTTATCATATGCTATGATTATATTACAACAGAACAGAGAAAGAGGGTTTTTTATTTAATATTCAAGCTGGTTTATCTCTTGCTGACAGACTGAAATATTTTATCCTATTCAGGAAGACTTTTATTTGTGGGAAAAAAAAAAACCTCTCTCAAAAAATTACTATCTGGTGTTTTCCTGCATCTCCTGTTTCAAACCTTCAGAGGCAAATACTGAAAAGTCAGAAATTTCTTCCCTATTAGTTTTTCTAGGAAAATTCATTTACTAGCAGTGGGCAGCATTTCTTTCATCAGTGTGGAATTATACAGCAGCTGACCAGGAGCAATGTCACAGATCACCATTTCAATACAGAATTCTTATTCTGCTGCTGCAAAATGCACATGCTGGTAAGCAGTACACTGCAAGTTGATAGGCTCTTGATTTAAATTTCCTTCCAAAGATGCAGTGAGAAATCTTAGTAACACTGACCTTTTGGGAATGAAATATGACAGCAAACTGTAGCCTAAAAGAGCTATCCCTAAAACGACAGTTTTTATGACATAACACTGGTTTGATGACTCTTCTATCTTTTCCTTGCCAGACCACTGCCGTGCAGGCAAGCCTGGCAGCACTCATCTCCCTGCATCCCTCTGGACCCTTGTAACAAACCCAGCTTTGGTGGCAAGAGGTAACTCCCTGAGATGGTTGGAGTAATGCTGGGAGGAATAATTAGACATGTGCCACAAACATTTCTCTTGAGAAAGTATTGCAGTGGAAATAAATTATTTCCACGTACGGGTTGTGGAACAAGACAGGGTGCTCCAGAAGGAGGAATACGAGTCAGAAGTCAAGGTGACCCCTCCATCCCCTCCTCTACAGACCCAGAGTACCTGGACAAGGTTAGTGAGAACAGATCCAAACATCCAGGGATCGTGGAGCAAGGTGAGATCCAAAGTCACTTGCAAGAAAACTGCAGGAATTCAGGCTGAGCAGAGAACAAAATTGGACACAAACACTACTACAGCATCAGCCAAAGAAGGGACAAACAGCTCAGAGCTTAAGTAGAGTCCCTGGGCAGGGTTAGGGGAGTCCCAGGCCAGGCTGGTCAGGACCAGCCAACCCTAATGGTGCCCCGAGGGCCCTGACAGTGAGAGAGCTCTTGTCAAGTAGATGTCACCTCAGAGGAGGCAAACAAAGGCTTTGGAACTGAAGCTTAGGGAGGAAATTGCTCAGAGTTCATGTAACCCGCACTTCAGCTGATCTGAAATAAGTTATAATAAAACTGAGAATCTGCATGTGGAAGATGCCACTTCTGCACTTCTGCCTTCTTCTAGAGTTACTCCTCCAGTCAGACAGTGATCCACTTTCACAAAGACAAAAAAGGCACAATATAATTTGTCTACAGCATGTTGGCTGTTCTTCCCAGATTTCAGTTAACAAAGAATTATTAAAACAAGTGTACCTTATTTCAAGTACAAATGCTACAGCCCAAATCCTGAAAGCTGCATATGTGATGCAAGGACAGCTATTTCTGTGTGAAGTTAGTATGCATCTCCTGAGCATGCCAGAAGTGAGAGAAATGGCTTGACTGCAGGCCCTCTGGGAGATCCTGGGTAGTATGAACTCCTAGAAGGCCATTGCAAATTGAAAGTCCCTTTGGATTTCTCTGATTTACAACTCAGGCAACCATCCCTGCCTTGAAGCTCTAAGAAAAGTACACAAAGTTACTCTGGCTTCTCTCTCCTATGAGGCAAAGTCCTGCTGCCCAAGAAAAACACAGAGAGGAGCTAGCTTGTAGAGATTTTGCTTCAAAAGAATTAGTGGCAATAGAAATAAAAAATCTCTCAGCTAACTACCACTCAAAGACACAGGTTTCCTGAGCTATGTTTTTGTGTTATAATTTAATTCCTTACACCATCCTCTGAGGAAGAGGAATGAAAATATTTTCTTATTCAAATGGAAACTTGCAGAGAAAATTCATGTAAGTCACATATTTTTTCCTCATTTTATCCTGTCAATTCCACCTACCAAAAAAAAAAAATCAAACAAAATAAAAACCAACAAACCCTCTAAACTGTGATCCTGTTCAGCTGGTATTGGAAATCTTTGACTGAAATCACCAATGCTGCAAGTATCTCTGTAGTGAAGCATTAGAAAATTGACTGCAGGCAGAGACAAGACTGCTGCTCTAATTCTCAATATTTGAAGATCCTGCAGGATCCATCCTGTGGGTCAGAGTCACCAATAGGCATCAACAGGGTTGCACTGGGGCTTTTCAGGTGCTATTCCCACTTGGGGAAGGTTTACTTCTGGGATGCCAGACACAGCTCACAGTCCTCCCCCTCACTTCCCAAGATCAACATTCATTTCCCAGGTTGTCTGTCAAAGTGTCAGCATTTCGGTTGCCTGGGGCTGTGAGCTGTTGCACACAGTGTGACATTGGGCCAAGCAGTTGCCTCTATTAAAAAAAAAAAAAAAAACAACCAAAAAAAAAAAACCCAACAAAAGAACCCCAAATATCCCTTATGTAATGGAATGGAGGTGTTTGGGCTCAGTGCAGAATTTCTGGAGTTTATGTTTGTGGGATGGCATCCAGGGGCTGCAGAGTCTGTGGATTCCAGGGGTAGGAGAGCAGGGTCTGGCAGCCAGAGCAGGAGAAGGAAGCAGGGCAGCTCCTGAGCCCCTCTCTGAGGTGGGCATGTCCCTGAAGGAGAAAGAAAATTCTTATTTTGGAGGAGGCAGAGTTAACACAATTTGTACATACCTGTACAAATAACATAATTAAGCTAACAGACTAACATGGCATGGGTTTGACAGGTGAGCACCTCTCTTGTTTTCCTTCTTTCAGCGATTCTTTTAACAGCAGAGACATCAACCCATGGACATCTCTCCTGGCACTGCTTGCTAAGTAAGACTTTTCTGGAAAACTGAGAAGTTTGAAGAAGCAGGTCCACGGTAGGATAAATCAGTGATGACTAAATTTTGCCTTAAGCCATTGTGCCATTTATTGTAAAAAAATCCAGAAAAGGCTGTGTTTTAGTAGCTAAAGTATTTTATGTGACATGAAGTATGTTAAACAAATTCCCTGCTACATCTTAGGTGCTTCAATTCACACCTTCAAATAAACTGGAGAAAAATTGCATGCAGCTGCTTTCTGACCTATTCCCCAGTAACATGTCTTACCAGGAGTCAATGAAACTGTCAAAATATGCTAAAGGGAAGAGTGGAACACCTAAGTTTCACAAAATTCACAATATTTTGCTGAATAAATGAAGTATGAGACATAATGGTTTACTCTGAGAGAGAGGGTGAGTAACTTCAAAGTGGCCTGAAAATACAGCTTAATGCCATATGACATTCATTGTTGGTAAACTGAAAGTACTTCACGCTCGAGGAAAAGTATGAAAGTGCAAAAATTTCTGGGTTCTAAAGAATGATATTTAAATGAAAACCCCTCTGCTTAGTAAGATATTTTGAAAAGTAGACACACCAGAAATATCTATAGTTGTCCACAGAAAATATGCTTTATAAATTTGTTTTTAGCTGAAATACCACAGAGAATCCTTCCTTCTATCTAAAAAAAAAAAAAAAAAAAAAATTAAAAAAATTTTAAACACTAGTAGAAAAACATCAGTGACTGGCAATGACTATAATTACCAGTCTTGGAAAGTTCTTTTTTGAAAGAATGGCTTAATGGATTTTAATTACTTGCCTGAGAAAGGTAAGGAGTAAGAAGGTTCATGACAAAAGCATATAAAAGGATAATTGGTGAAGAGATGATAAGAGAGAAACTCTAGTTCCCTTTTCAACAAAGGAACAAGGAATCACTTAGTGAGACTGAAAAATGGGAAGGAAGGATGAAAAGAAATACTTTTCACAGAATGTGATTTCAGGCATTGGAAATTTACTGCCATAGCCTGTCTTTGAGGCCAAGAGTTTAACAAAATGTCATAAAAACTTTCTTATTTAATTGGTAAGAAGAATGTATAGATCTAAATAATGAATGATAATGTAGTTTTGGAAAAGTCAAATAGACTCTCTAGGGAGAACACTAAACAGGGGATATGTCCTACTTCATATTCTTGTATTTCTACAACAGATTTGGATTAGTATTTTGCAAGAACCCCTTAATAAGTTTAAAAGTTATTGAAGTCTTGTATGTTTCATTATTTGCATGAAGATATGGGGGTTTTTTTAGGAGAAACTAGAGATAAAGACACAGTAGAAAGCAAAAATTCTGACTGAACAGCAGTTCCATGACAATTTCAAGTGGCCTAAAAGGATATTTTTGCAGTGCAAATAATCAAAAAGTTGTTTTATGAGAAAGAAAAATTTAGGAGTTTTTCAGGCACAGTATGCTCATGGAGCTTTATAAGTTCTCATATCTTGCAATTTTGATTAATAGAAAATAACATTTTTTTTTATTTCAACAAGGTCATGGACTTCACCACTTGTAGCCATTAACCTTATATATCAATGCAACTTGTAGCACATTCTTCCTATATTTCTCTAGCACTGAAGTATGCATAAGTCAGCCTGGGGAGCTCTTTCTGAAATTCTTACAAATTTTGTGAATTTTCAAATTGATTTGTTTGAACTTCAGAGGCTTCCTTTATTGACTTTTATTGAACATTTTTGCAAGAAAACATTTCATACACTCTTTCTAAAATGTTCCTGAGGTCCAGTACTGATCTGGAAAATGATAAAATGTCGAAATATTTTTCTATGTTCCTGCATATCCACAATATTGGCATTATTCTTTTTTCTTATATTTATAAATTCATTTATGAGAGCTTTTGGCTCTCATCAAAGTTCAGAGATGCTTTGACTTCTCAACATGGTTGAAAATCCTCAGGAAACACTATGGAGAATCAGGATCAACAGGAAGAATATTTAAGACCTGCAGGCAACCTGCTTTTCTTGACAACTAACAAAGTAAAATGTCTGTAAGAAGAATATGGTCAAAACAATGCAATCATATATTTTTAAACAAAATAAAATAGTCTAGTGTGGTTTCTAATGTGATTGATGTTTTCACAATTCATTTATACTCTTGTATGCCTTATTAATCATTAAATTCTACCTCAATGTGGATGCATAAATATGATTTAATGGAAAAATAAAATCTGATCAAATACCAAAATGAATTTCAGTTCTTCCCATCAAGATGCTGAATTAGTTTTAGATTTAATCAACGCTTTCAATAGATTGATTAAAAGCCAAAATTTGTTTGAATATTGATTCATCTGGTTAAGATAGTGGAGCAATTTAACCCAAACTAATTGACAATTATATAGAGAACAGAGGGATTGATCAAAGGACTGTTGTAGTATTTGTTGTGTATTTAATTATCTTTCTTGAAATAGCAATAATCATATGAAAAATGATAATAGAGTCAAGGTGGAATATATATAAAAATGACAATAGAGTCAAGGTGGAATATATATTATGCTTAAACATTTTTTTCCTGACATACATGTATCAGTATCACTCAGTAACAGTATATTTGGAACACCTTTACTGTGGAATTTCTCACTGGAATTTTCCAGTGTTATTAATTTTTTATTTTGGACAGAAATGCTGCATCATGTACGGGGGTTCTTTGTGACAGGCGTTGTGCTGGCACTTTGGAAATGCACATGGAGGAGCTGAATGGTTTAATGAAGAAGCAACCACTTATTCTTGAAATCTAACAAGCAAATGGTCCCTAAATCACTGATGATGTGCCTTAGGACATGGCTTCGATGGCAATTTTGTACAATATCTACCCTGGGTTCCATATCTCAGTTCTTGTTTTATGGCTGGTGAGTTATCACTTAAGCAGAGTGCAAGAACAGAAAAATTGAGACAACCCTGAGCAATGAAAGATAAGGTTTAATGGCCAAAATGAATATGAACATCAGAAACAAATGGGTTGAAGTTTATGGCACTATCATTTTGATATGAAGACAAACTATTTTCCTTGGATCTTTCCCCACTTACAGCCTACAAGCAATATTGAACCAACATGCACACAAAGTCCAGGATATGAAGTTAAACAATGAGCTGCTATACTTAGAGTTGTGTGTCTCTTTTTCTGGATTTGATTCACAACAAATTTTCTCTGATGCAACTATACGGCTTTGGAAAATAATGATTTAATAATGTAAACTAGGAAACAGAACTTTAAATATTTATTTTTAAATTTTAAGGTTTTTTTCCATTCACAGTGCTAATTTTTGTCCAATTTTGAACTCAACATTAAGATTTTCCTTTGCAACTGAAACTAGTATTTTGATCAGAGCCGCACTCAAGCTTGAAATACAACTTTATTAATTGTAATATTAATATTATATGAGGTTTTTTTCACTGAGCAGCAGTGTCCATGATGAATCTCAAAAAAAAAATAAAGGTTCTAATTGAGCTAGGTAAGGGAAGTGTGGGGAAATCACTAGATTTCATGAACAAAAGAGCTGAATTTACTGAGTCTTTAAGTCTTGAAGAGCTGTCTGACAGACACACCATGCAGGCAAGCTCATGTAGAGAGGGATTTAGTACACTTGAGATAGATGGAGCTGTTGTGTGTGAAATTAGAATTCTAGTACAGGCAACTAATGATTAACCAGCTGATGAGAAATGTGAAGGAGGTGGACTCTCTCTTTAGAATTAAGCTGGAAAATATTAGCTAGACAGGTGCACCATGAATAGTTATAATCTACTGGTAATGAGGGGATATTCAGTTTGGAGGGGGCGTTAAGAGATACACAGTGGGATTCCTAATCCTGTGGGAAAGAAGTCCATTAACTCATCTTTATAATTCATCTCTCATTAAGCTTTATTCCTAATACCATAAATTATATGTAAGTGTATCCCACTAACTGTATGAAAACCATATCAAAACTATAATTTAATGAAAGATCTTAAATATTTGAATAATCTTACTGAACTTTCTGAGTTTTTGAGGATTCTTAAATTTAAACATATGGGCAATAATGTACAAATCTCTTTCCACATAAGCAATTTCATTCACTGTTGTGTTTCCAGCTATTAACGCTACCATATTTTTGTCTTTTGGTCCTCTTCCTACAGGCAGTTTGTGTTCCTTAAAATTTTTTTGATGCCTTCTTCATTTCATTCTTTGTCACAGACAAAGGAACAAGCTGGCTTTTCTCCTCTCTTTGAAGAAGTCTTTTCCAGCTCTTAGAACAACTAAAAAGAAGCAGGAATACCACATATGCCCTCCCAGCCAACCAGAAATTGCCCTGTACATCAAACTGGCAAAGCACTATGAAAATGATGTTATATATTTTTGAGCGACCGAGAAGATATGTGTTTATTTCAAATGCCAAATGCTACAATGCTGCATGAAAACCAAACCAAACCAACTAAGCAACAAAAAAAAAAACCCCAAACCAACAACGCAACCAAAGCTCTATCTGTTTAGTCAGTGAGCTTCTCAGTGCTCTAAAATATTTTCCAGCTGGATTTGAAATGGTCAAAAACCCATGGCTATTGGCTGTTAAAGTATAAAAGAAGACAAACATACTGTCTTAAATCAAATTACCTACACACTAAAACCAGAATTAAAATCTCATGGTTATATTTTTTTCCTTTATGTAAAAAACCAAACATTTACATTTTTCTTGGTATAAAATGTTAAGTATTAGAATAAAAGTAATGATAAAAAGAAGTACTTGAAAGCCATTAGTAAAAATATTTACTCATACATAATATTAGTTTTGCTAAACAGAGAAATGGTTCCTTTGAAATTATTTTTTGGCCTCTCTAATTAATTTTGCTGTTCCCATTGATTAGAAGGGGAAAAAAAAAGTTAACTGCTGTTCAGTAGCCAAATTTAGCTAGTCAGATGCTTTTAATATGCTTTATGCACAGCAGAAATGACTGCACCAGATTTACAGACAAATGAGGGGATTAAATGAAATCTTGTTTAACAGGACTACATATCCTAGAGTGAATCTAGAGTGGAAGAGGGAGGGTCAGAATCCCTCCCTGTTCATGGGAAGCAGAAAGTTTATAATGCTTTGAACCAGGAAATTATTCTGCTTCTGCAGGGTTTCCCAACAGGACCCAGAGCTACAGGAATGAGTCAGGGAAAGGAGGCACAGGGTGTGATTTAGCAAGTGTGAATGCGCTATGGACCCTGCTGGGAAATGTAACTACATCTTCAGAGGTGTTGTTTTTCCTCCTTGTCTTTTTTTCTTCATCTGACAGACATGCCTGAGCCAAGTAGCTCTGTCATTGTGAAAAGGAGCTTCTTGTGCAGTTCCTTGTGCTGACAGTGTTGCCTTGAGCTTAAAATGCTTGTGAAACTCCAGTTTTAGATGAATGTCACTTATCGCTGTTCTATGAATATTCGATAGGAATGATTTTTACAGATTTTCTTCTGACCTCTCTTCCTCCTAAATAACTGCAGAGAGAGAGAAGACAGTGATTCATACAGCTCTATGTGATCGTTGTTGTAGATATCAGCTTTCTAGACCATGGAGTTTGTGTACCATCCATAGGAAGAGGCAACATGCTCCAAGGGAGGTGATCAAGAGGGTGGGTGAGTATGGAGAAAAAGACACAGAAAGATCTTTCATGCTGAATTTTACTGAATGTCTTTTCTGATCTGCCCTGACAGCTCTGGATTCCATGGGACAGTCTCACGCAATCCCCACTCTCCATTAGCTGGGTATGAAACAGACGATTTTATTAACTGATAATGTTATCAAATCATGGTGCAGCCTATCACCTGGGATACCTGGGACTCCTTGAGGCATTTAGGCACTATATTTTGCTATTATCTTCCCATGAAACAAAATTTCCCCCATAGTCAGCAAATCAGATTCAGTTTGTCCAGCTGATCCAGCTTCTTTCATGTGAAAATATGAGAAGGAGTTGATTTATATGTTTGTTATTTTGATCTCAAATTGAGGTATTTCCTGCACATATTCTTTACTTTTATGAAAAATTCTCCTCATTCTTAAACTTCCAAGCCATTTCAGTACTCTTAGTAATAGCAGCAATGATACCTCTAGGAAAAAAAGTTAAAGCTCTAGCATTGCTTTCCAATTCAGGCCAAAAAAACAGGTGAGGTCACTGAAATATGACTCCAGGCATTTCTTCCTCTTGTCTGAGCAAACACTTGTAGGGCACCTAATTTCAAATGATTTGTAATATGAAGCTGTCAGGCAAAAATTTTTCATATAAACTTAATGACTTTGTAATTCCCATGTCTTTTCATGTTTCCTTGCACAGGTCAAGATGATCCTTGGTTTTTTGGGGGGTTTTTTGGGGGGGTATTTTTTAGGGTTTTTTGTGTGTTTGTTTGTTTGGGGTTTTTTGGGTTTTTGGGGTTTTTCTTTTGGTTTTGTTTTGTGCCCAGATATTTTCATTAGCGCTGGAGATAGATAGATGGACTGGCTTGCAGTGGTAGAACAGACAAAACGTTTTCCTGTGAAAACGTTCTGTGTCCCAGAACTCTACCAGAGTCAATACAGAGCTGGCTAGGGACAGATGGTGACGAGTGCCATGTAAATGTACCCCAGTCCATACAGGGTTGCAGTCTAGGAACAAGGCAAAAAATATGTGACACATTTTCCCCAGGGTCTAGAAGCCACTTTAATTTAAGTCTCTCTCTAATCAGTGTGTTACAGAATTTTCTAAATATTTCTCTTCTGTGAGCTCACTGACTCTTTACTGACACCTGCAAATATCTGTGACTCAAAATGTGACATGGTCACACAAATACATCAATGTTACTCCTCCCCACGATGTGTTCACCACCAGGTCAAACATATTTTCTATTACTCATGTGGGCTGAGCAACTGTTTAATGCACCTGCTAATATTCAAAACTGAATAACCAAGCAGGTGCCAGAGAGCAATTCCCAGAAAAGTGTAACAGCTTAGGCCATGCTGCCCACCTCAGAGGCACCTGCAATTCAAATCTCTTTTCTGCATTTGACACATTAAGTGGGCATTTCTGTGAAGCACCATGGTTGTTGTATACAAAGGTACCTAAATCACATTTCTTTTCACTTTGAAGAGCTTTACTTCAGAACTTCTAAAATTATTTGCTTTAGGATTTCAAAAAATTGTTCACAATCTTTTTAGTTGCTAAAAAAAATTTATAGGAATAAAAACACATCATGTGTTTTTGGAAATACTTCACCAAAAATCCTACCCAAATATATTATGCCTTGCTTTTTTTCATACCATTGTACTGTGCCTAAGCAACTCTGCCTAATGACTTATCTGTCCCTTTCTTTTCCACTTGTTAACTTGTCCTTGTTTTATTGGTTCTTCGCCACAAATTTCTGTCTGTTAAAGAGTTGGGTCCTCCATTATGATAAATCTTCTCTACTTGTGTAACTTTTGTGCCTTCCTCTTTCACGTAGTATTTCTTTAGATTATATTATCAATCACCAAGTACTGATTTTTTTTTTTAAACTTCATTTCTTTTACCTAATAGAAATGGAAATAATTTTTTTAAAGGCAGTTTTTTATTAAATCCTCCACTTTTTAAATACTGGTGCAGTCAGCAGGGGCAATCTGCAACAACATCTGCTGCAGAAAGGGCAAACTGTTCTGTCTAGTACAGGCCAAAATGGCCTTTGTAATGCATTTTAGAAAAGTCTTTACTACTAATGCACTAGTTTACTGAGGCATGCAAAAGTCATTTCCACATTAATCTACACCCGAAAAGGCTTCTCTGATAAGGCTTGGCCTCAGTCAGTAAATCCTCTCAGCTCATCTTAGTACCACTGCAAGGCTAATTGCACAAGCAACAATCACATATCTAACCAGGGGATTGACTTAATTTTAAACTCTTGTTGGAGCTATGCTCTTGCACAATTCAGTGCTGATTTTCTGTGTCTAGAGCATTACATATAAACTCCTGTGCTCAGTTTTTGCTGACTATATTTCTAATAAAAATGAAGTATTTTCCCCCTTCCATACGCATGCATCTTCAGTTATTAATGTTAAACCCTTGGCCCTCTGTCTGTGTTAGCAAAGTTAAATTCTTTCTAGCAATTGCTTTCTAAATTGCTTCACCACAATCATTCTGTGCATGAGAAGAGCAGCAGATTAAAATGACTTCTCAAACTGGTGCTAGATAAAAATACAAAATCTTTGACTAAAGTCAATCCACATTTTTAGCTACAATTCATTGAAATGAGGATTTGCAATGTTTCTGTGGATGGCTTTTATTTCTGACACAGTGTGCTGCAAATTCTGTGTTACAGGAAGCGACTCAAAATATGAAATGTATTTTATCTTGAAACTAGAAGTTAGCAGGAAGAAAAGTATTTGTGTGCAATAGAGTACTGGGTGAAAATCCACAACAATCAAAACATTGAGACCATTGGATTCAGGACAATTCACATTTTCCCCTTCATAGAACATTGCAGTCCTCTAGCATCAGAACATGCAACCATTTAACATGAAAGCTCTTGCAAAATATTGTGATCAAAAAACACAAATTATTTTTTCTCTCTCTCTCTTTTTTTTTTTTTAAGCTCTATGTCATACCTTTAATCTTACCTCCACAAGCATGAAGAATTTTAATTTTTTTTTTTCTAGAAACAGTGGAAATTTACTGATAATCACTCAACTCAGCATAGGGGATTAAAGAAAAATACCAATTATATGAAGATCAAGATAAAATTGCAAAGGCTGGAAACAATGATTCTTCTCCAGCTTGCCAACTCTGCCAGTTGGTGTGTGGGTGGGATCCAGAGACCCCCACCTTCCTGTTCTAGAGGATGTCCCTGCAGGGACTACCACCACAGCCAGGACAGAACACAACTCTTGTATTCCTTAAGCCCATGTGCAAAAAGAAAGCTGTCATTGCGTCCCCAGAGCCTTTTCTAACACAGGAATAAAAAAATACAGATTGTGCCTGCTATGCGTTCAGATGACAACCCACTCAATCTGTGTCATCACATTTTCCATCAGTCTGAAGGCTTGTCTGATTTTCTTATTGGACCTCAGCTCTCCCTTTAAAGCTTGCCTGAGAAGAATGATAGCAAGCCAGCATTTTATTATTCCTCTGCACTTTCACAGCAGCTGACACAAAAGATTTAGACAAGAATACCAAAATAGAGAGGGTAGTTAGGCATATCCTGACAGGCTGTTCAAAAATTGGTTGAGTTGTCCACTCCTTGAGCACTGGAAGTCTCAAATGCTAATGTGCATGTGCAAGAGACTTGCCAGACTAGGCTGGTTCTACATAACAGCACCACTGATTTGTAGAACAGAAACTATTCCTCAGCACTACAGTTTTGTGCTTAATGTGGTTACCAAATGGTTGATTCTTGTGAAATACTACCCAGTTAAATGGGACTTATATCTAACACTGTTTTATTGTTAATGAATAATATAGGAGCAGGAAAGAATGAACACACAAAGGCAACTATTGCCTACTGCAGTCATTTCAGAGCCAAAATTGTAAGTCTGCCTTTTTCTTGCAGTTTTACTGTGGGTCCACAGCTATAACTGAAATATAGCTTAGAAACAAACAGATGTACTGGAATCAGAAGTGATAGTTAATTAACGTGATTAACATAAACATAGAAGAAATACTAATAGAAAAAATGTCAGGGTATAAGATTTCATGTTATGTAGCCTCAGGAGATGAAATATTTAACTGTTTTATTTTCTTCAGCTTAACTAATATTTTCTCATCCACTGCTCAAAGGAGTGCTGAAAATTAATTAATGTCTGCTTTGACCTATAGATTGACTTCAAATGCCAAGTTTTATGAATACTTTTGGATTATGGATTTTTCCTAGGGCCTTGCCTTTGTTGTTTTTCTTTCCCATATGAAAAGTGCATGGTTTTGCAGGTTTTGCTTTACTTTTTTAAAGTGTGTTTCAAAGACTGCATCCACTATAACTGCTGCAGTATTTTTAGGTATGTGAGGCTCACGGATCATGTAATGGAGAAACTACCTGGACATCTGGACCTCATATCTGGGTGTCCTTGCCTTCACCAGCTGCAGCTGGTTTTGCTTTGCTATGGGATGCAAAATCTCCCAGAGTAGTTAAGACTTAAAGGGAACCCAAGGTCATCTTGTGCAACCATCAGTTCAAGTAGTGCCATCTAAGCCAGGCTGCTGGACCATGTTCAGATGGCTTTTGAATGTCTCCAGCACTGGAAACTCCACAATCTTTCTGGAAAAGCTGTGCCAGTGCTTGGTCACTCCCACAGTAAGGAAGTTCACATGGAACTTTCTGTGTTTCCGTTTGTGCTTGTTGCCCTTGGTCCTGTCTCTGGAGAGCATTGAAAAGAGCCTGTCTCTGTCCTCTATGCACCTTTCCTTCAAGTATTTGTATATATGAATAAAAACCTTCCTTAGTGTTCTCTGGGACAAGCAGTGCCAGCTCTCTGAGTCTTTTGGCAGGGGAGAGATGCCTTAGTCCCTTCACCACCTTTATGACCCTTGATTGGGCTCTCTTTTTTATGTCCATGTCTCTCCTGTACTGATGAATTCAGAACTGGATACAGAATCCCAAGTATGACCTTACTAGTGCTGAGTGGAGGGGAAGAATCACCTCCCTCATATCTCATATTCTTCTGGGGAAGATTTCTTAAAATAGAACAAGAATAATAGTAAAGGTGCAAAAGAGCACTTCAAATATGCAGTTGTAAATGCAAAGACTTGAGCAGTTTCCTTCTCTTTTGACTGCTGCTGATAAGCTGTGAAAAGCAGCTTCCAAGCTAAAATAAGGCTCAATAGAGCACTTGTAACTGAAAACAGAATTTTAAGGCAAAATAGGAGGAAAGTGGCAAGCTCCCAGTAAATATGAGCCGAGATAAAATTTTCTATTCGGTTGTTAATGCACCTTGCAAATAGAACTGAGTATTACTTCAGATGAAGTGTGCTCTAAGAGTAGAAGAAAGACTTGGCACACAGCACACACTGTTCCAACCCATGAAAAAAAGCCAGGAGCCTGACTAAAACAAGAAAAGTTTCATATCAAGCTACAGACTGGAAAAACAAACATTGTAGACTGCTGCATAACTGTGTAAGCATGTTAAAATATAGATATACTCCATAAAAATTGTATTATGTAACTCCATTTCCATCTCCCACAGCTTTGTGGATAAAGTGTCCCCTTAGAGAGCTCAGCCAGTGGCAATTCAGGGAGACCTGACCCTTTCAAATGGCACTCTTTCTATGACAGGAGAAGTTTTTTGGGTCTCTAAAACCAGTAAAAATTTTACCACAGACTCCCTCTTTTCTCAGACTTTTGTCTCTTGTTCTTATTTGTTCTCTTGATCTGAAAGCTCAGCAATAAGACCATAAACAGGTACTGGAAACAGACAATTGAGGAAGATGGAAAGCAGAGGACGGCACATGGATTGGTGGCAATATAGACTGGGGGACCTGGGATGGGTATGATATCTTAAGTTTGCACACACTATTACTACTTTATAAGTATTTCTATATCCTAAAAAATTCTACAGGGCATAGCACAATTGCCTGGTTTTGATGCCACCCCCTACATATCAGTGATTTTGACTTTGCACTTCAAAGCAGCTGTATTTTAGGTGTTTCTTTCTTTTTTTTTCTTTTTTAAAGTTGAGCGTGTCTTCTCAGTTTCCATGTGGAAACCCAAAATGTCTTCAGGAGGTCTGAAAAGCCCTATGGAAAAAGTTTCTATGATTTTGACATTTTTCTTTGTGCTCAATTATATTCCATTCTTAGGGATTATATTAAAAAACTTTCTCCTTTGACACGTTTATCCCCTGGACAAACAGTGTCTGATTGTGATATGTGTTCTCTTTTGCAGTTGTAATAACCCTTTGTATTCCTGTGATGATTAATGCTCTGGAGTCTTCTCACTGACCTCAGCAATGCTGGCATTTTTTAGCATTATCTTGCCAATCAAAGTAATTCCATTTATGAACCTTAATATAGCTTTAAGACCTTGGCTTCAGACACTCAGTCTTGAGAGTTATTAAAATACAAACCAAAAAAACCCAGAGTTTTTCTCCCATTTCATTGATGCCTGGCAAGTCTCTTCTATTAACCAATGGCTGGATTATGTTTATTTTGAACGTTTTGTTAACAGAATAGAGAAAACCCATTTATCTTTGACAAATGTACATAAGCACAAGAGTTTTGTTTTATTAGTTTCACATTTTAAAAATTTACAATCAAAACACCCTGTAAAAAACAACTTTACACTGATTCACTCTTATTTCAATATAGCTGGCTACACAAACAGAAACACGCTGCATAGGAATCCCAGCTGAAATTAGAAGTATAAAAAGCAATGGGCCTTGTACCTAGTTAAAGTATCTCTACTCAGATCTCCAAAAGTATGTCAGGACACACTCTGAATTACCTGTGCCTAGTAAAGAATATGAACTAATGATGTCTAATGATGTCTTTCTGTCAGCTAATTCCAGAGCCTAAGCCCCAAGATGCCATCACTGATGGCAGAAATGCTTTCAGTCCATGGAAGAGCTAAATGGAGCACATCAAATGTTTCAGGTGACTACAGTGGATTGTAAGCCTTCACAAAATCCATCCAATAATGAGTCACCAGATTTTAGTGTAAGACATCTCAGAAGCAACATTTGAAATCAGGCCTTTTACCTTTTACTCAGCTGGATTTGCAAGACCGTGTCTGTCAAAGTGCTGAGTTTCTTTATATGCAGAAGTGGTGAACAGGGCTTTGTGGGGATGAGCAGTACCAAACCCTGTTTTAGGAAAAGCTGCCTCTAGAGAAGGGGGTTTGTCTGGCCTAGGTAACTGGGTAGTTTTCATGTCATACACAAACACTGTGAAAACAACCTGGGTATTTAGAAATTATATTTGCAATGAGCTAGAGAGAAGAGCACTCTGCTTGTCCACATTGGGTCATGTTCTACCATTGTTATACTTCATAATTTGGTTCAAATTTCTCCTTAGAAAAAGCCGGCAAAGTATAGATTTCTAATCCTTACTTCCTGAATATATTAAAGGACATGTACATGTGTCTAAATGTACCAGCTCTACAGACAAAAGCTCTTAGGACCAGAAAGAAATTCTTGACTGGGGCCTGTCAGCCCCAGTGGAACTATTTGAAAAAAACTTTCTACCAAGTAGAAAAACTACAGTCGTATCAGCTGGAAGGGTTTTCCCTCCTGTTAATAAAGACTCAAAGTGAGATCTGTAGAGATGGCTCTTCTGTGATTACACTGCTGCTGGCACTAGAAAGGAAAGTACTGCTTGACAGATTAAATATATAGGCTGCCTCCAACAGCTAATACAAAGTACATTATTTAATATTTCTCTTTGGTATTGTTTTGAGGCTCTGACCAGGATTACCTTGAAAATTACTTTTTTTTCAGAAGTGTGTACACCTGAAGGGAATATATCTGTGCATTCAGACTACAATCAAAATAGAATATGCAAAAAGAACCTGGAGACAGAAAGAGTTGTGCAACATCACATAAAAGATCAGTTCTAATTTTTCAAAACACCACAAAGATTTTCAGAGTATTTTCAGAGTTCCAGTTCAGGAGTGAATATTCCAAAGCTTCAAACATCCATTTGGCATTGCTCTAACATCAAACATATTTAATAGGCCCAGAGATACAGATATATGAATTCTGTACCAGCTATTTTCTTTTCTGGAGATGATAACAGTAAGTTCAGTATGCGCTATATGAGACATCTCATGCAGAAGAGAATAAAAGAATGGAGAAAAAATGTATTGATGCCACCCCAGGACTACACGTTAATTATAGTATGTCCCCAGATACATGCTTTGGTTGTGGTGGGGTTTGTTTTGTGGGGTTTTTTTTGTTTGTTTGTTGTTTTTTGTTTTGTGTTTGTTTGGGCTTTTTATTTGGTATTTTGGAGTTTTGTGGGGTATTTTGTTTTGTTTTGTTTTTTGGTTTTTTTCTGAAGGGCTATTTAGAACAGATGCAAATCTTCTCCTCAGATATGACAACGCAGAGTAAATGTCTGAGGATTTTGATTTCTTTGTGTGTACAGTACATACAGATTAGTACTTTTCTTTTTCTTTCCTGCCTTTTCCTAGCTAAAGGAGAATGTGTGGTATCCATTTTTGCTTACTTGGCAATGAGGATTAGAAGCTCTTAGGATGAGAAGTTATTTCCAGGCCATTGTAGAGTAACACTGTTATACCTATAGTACATCTGAGAAGGTTCTGTCCCTTTCTCTGTGGATGGACATAATAATTGTGAAATAATGTGGTCAATATCACAAGTCAACATTCCTGTTCCAAACACTGATTAGTCCTCCATAAAGGTCACAGATACTTCACACTGCTAAACATTCCCCAAATATTATTCACAGTTTAAACCAGAGCACAAATATTCATGTGAGAGAGGAGGAAATGGAAAATAAATTTATTTTCCTCTTGCTTGTGCACTTTGCATTAACCCAGTTCTTTTTCATACTAGATCAGAAGGATAAACCCCCCTGTTTCATCAGACTGAAAAGTTAATAACAATCTTTTCTTTTTCCTTATATATTATTTTAATTTTAACTGGGTCACACTTTTAATTAGCAATATTTTGATGATGCGTCTTAATCATTACTACAGAAGAAAAAGAAGGCCAAAATCAGGAGATCAATTTTTATGACTAAGTTAAATGAAATTTTATTGAGATGTGTGTTTACACAGAATAACAGGATACTCTGAGATGAAAGGGACCCACAACTTTGGATCTTCTGGTCCAAATTGTAAGTGAATGGCCAACAACCTTGGTGCTATTAGAATGATGCTCTGACCAACTGAGCTAATTTTGTTTTAATTTTTGTAACATAAGAAAAAATTTGTGGGTATTAAGGAAGAATAGCAGAGTTCCACTACAGAAATAAAAATAAAATTATTGTGTGAATCATCACCAAATTAATGGCACATTAATAATAAGTTCATAGCTCTGGGGAAAGCAAACTTTACTTACACTGAGCCAATTAAACAGAGACACGTTTGTTGTGTGTGCTTATTGCTTGAAATATCTGATTGTTATTGTACTATTGTTGTGGTTTTAAGCCCAGCTGGAAATTATGTGCCACACAGCTTAATTTGCTCAACCCTTGCCTCTCTCCCCTCTCACCTTGGTGAAATGGGGAGGAGTAGCAAAGCAAAACTTCTAAGACCAGTTTATAATAATTGAATTTAAAGTAAAATAAAGTAATAATGGTAAATTAAAATAATAATGAAAAATTTAAAAAATAAAAACAAGTGGTGCTTAATTCAGTTGTTCACCTCCCACTGGTTAATGCCAAACTTGCCTTCCTGAACTCAAATTGTCTCTCCTCATGGATAACTCTCCCAAGTTTATTTACAGGGCATGATGTTCTATGGTGTAGATAATCCCACTGGTCAGTTCTGATCATCTGTCCCAGATAGGCTCCCTCTGAGGTTTTTTGGGTACCTCTTCACTGGCAGAATGCGAGAAAGAAAAAAATGTCCTTGCCTTAGAATAAACACAGTTTAGCAAAACCCAAAACAGCAGTGTGTTATCAACACCATTCTCATTCCGAATCCAAACCACAGCCCTGTAACCACTACTGAGAAGTTAACTCTGCTCTAGCAGAAACCAGGACAACTATCAGTGTATTTCTTATGTTATTCTGCATCACTGCCTTCCTCATGTCTGATTATAGAAGGTTGAGAGGGTTGCTCATGACTGAGCATAGAATAACATTTAATCAGTATATGTGAAATTTGGTTTTCAAATATGTGAGCCATTCTCACCACCAGCCTCCATAAAATGAACAAATCCTTTGTGGACAGCAGGAAAACCCAACCTTCTGTGAATCTAGGCTGAATCTAGTCAGTCATCCTCTCAGCAATGTACCAATAATGAACCAGCATCCTCCCAACTCAGTATCTGTACTTTTAGAAGTGGTTTAGGTGTACCAGAGTGCTGAGTTAGAGCCACGGAGAGTGAAGGTAGGACTGCAATGGGCAGCTGGGATCCTGGGGTCCTGCACACTTAAGAGCAACAGCAAGGAAGGGATATCATCACAGGCATCAACATCATGTACAAAAGACTTCCCTAAGTGCAGGTAGATAGCATTTATCTTCCTCAATGACATGAAGAAATATTGTCATTGGACAGCTTTCTAGCTCATGTGAAAGACCAGCATCAGTGAACTGAATATATGGAATTACAGAAATGCAAAAAGAACCCAAAATGGTAAGCACAGAATCCCAGTAATGCTTTCTTTTTTTTATATAAAGATCCATTTGAGGCCACTGAGATAATTTCAAAGTATAATATTAAGAATCTTTTAATCTATCCTGAATTTCTTCACAGTGGAAAAGAGAAGGTTGGCTCAATAATCAAACCACAAGTCAGCTGCTGTGATTACTGTGATTTCCTTTCTACTTTTGTTAAAACGGACCATTTTCCCTTTGAGGGTTGTACAAGCCCAAATCAATGAACCAAAATTGGTTCCAACACACTAATTTTGGTTCATTGATTTCCAGGCCAACATTCCTTTTGTTTACTAGAAAAAATCTCAACAATCTGTCAGTAATATTTGTTGGCCTTTTTGTTTGAACTTATTTCAAATATTTTGTCTTCTTTCCATTGTTCTCCTACCATCAGCCAGTGTTTCAGGGTACTGTAATATTTCCTAGAAGATCACTTCTCACAGGTGAACACCTACACAGAGTATATTTTGGGATAAAATCCCTGAAAATGATACATTATATTGAAGCTGAAATTGTGCTAGAAGCAAGAGCTTCTACTGCCTAGGCAAAAATATGAAAATATTAGATATAGGTCATCATGGCTTGTTTTCAGCTTTTATGAACAGAACAGTTCTATGAACAGCCAAGAAAGATAAAAATTACTATTCCAATACTACCATTGGAAAAGGTAACGTTGTAACTTTGGTGTGTTCCAGATTTGCAGTGCCATACTTAACTAAATATTGCTTTAACTGAAAGGCTTAATTGGTGCTAAGTCATACAGTTCACCATGCATTTTGCTGAGCTTACTCCTTTTTAACGTCATGTCAAGGCAAGTGAAAAATAATACTTTTCTCAAGCAACAAACGGATTATTTTTTTCCCATTACAATGGCATATATGAAATTTTCACAGTCGTAAAGATGAATAGCCACAATTACTTGATCTATTTGAATTTTAGTGTGATTTTAGTTTTTCCTCTTTAAAAAAACCCTAATATTCCCTTTCACTATCATGGCAATCATAATATTTATTTGAAAATTGTTTTTTCCCTTACAGATGAAATTGGTGATTGATATCAGAAATATCATTCATTTTTTGGCCTGAATGTTCATTTCTAAATTCTGAAAGATAGAAATCTAAGAAAACAAAATTTATATAAAATCCCATTTTGCATCACCACATGTAGCTGAATTTAGTTCCTAAATTTTATCTGGTTTGAAATGTGCTTGTCTTTTGTTGTTTCAAAAGGATTTCAGCAGAAATGCCTACTTTGATTTAGTTATTGCTTTTAGGGGAATATGAAATTAACAAAAGGCAAGTGATCATATGCTGGTTAACTTAAAGATATGTATTTCAAACCATAATAGAAAGCTATAGGCATTTGATATTTTCAATATGTTGTTCTCCAGAAAAGAAGCAAAGGCCTCAATTCATTGTATGATAATCTTACTGGTAAGCCAAGAATAATGGAAGGATTATTTTTCTCGTTATAACTCTCATGTGTTTAATGACTATAATTTCACATCCTGACTTTAGTTCTTATCAGTTCTATAGCATATGTACTTTGCATTTTGAAAAACCTTGGGGTTTGAAGTTTTTTTTGCACACTTATCAAAATGGATGTTTCAACAGAGATGATTAATTTGAATCTCCAATATATTTTCTTTTATTCAAAGATATTCTATTTTATTCCAAGATATTCTATTTTATTTTATTATTATTCTTTTTTATTTCCATTCCATTCCATTCCATTCCATTCCATTCCATTCCATTCCATTCCATTCCATTCCATTCCATTCCTCCTTCTACCTTGCTTTTTTATTTTGCCAGGATAGCACCCTAAAGTGTTAATGAAGAACCAAATGTCTGCTTTTACTTCATACACATTACATATATGATTTTACTTTAGTGATCCTGACTTTGGATTTTGCTTAGCACCTCTGGCTAAAGCACTAAACTTTTAAATAGTGCAATAAAATAAGTTATGGAAATAGGCATGATTAAAGAAGTAAGAAAGAAAAGGGAACACAAACAAGGCTTAATAAAGGACAGGTGAAACAGAAATAATAATAAGGGAGAAGAGACAACTGCTTGGTTAATGAGATGCTGAGAATAAATGAGCTTTTAGAACAGATTTGAAAGAATACATTGATGCAAGAGAATGACTTGAAACCAGGAGCTCATTCCACAACAGACAGGCAAGAAAGGAAAGAGTGTTTGAAATCAGTAAGGATGAGAGAATTATAATTGCCTTTATGTTCTTGCTTTTTGCATCTCAACAAACAACATTCAGCAATCAAAGGTTAATAGCAAACAACTTGTCATAATTGGATTGCTCTCCTCCCAAAATGGCACAGCAGCAGCAGTGAGGCAAAACATTCACATTTGCCAGCCATGACATGCCTTGATAATTCCAAGGTAGTGCTAGAAATGTATTAATAGAGAGCAGAGCAAATGGAAGCATGATAAACAAGCACACCACAGACTAACCTAAACCCACCCAGGAATGGTGACAAAAAAGGAAAGGTTCACTGCTGTTATTTGAACTCTGACAGCATATTTAAAGGCTGTTAATATGTGTGAGACAGAGACTATAAACACTGAAATTCTTTAGAGAATTTGTTTATTTACTGTAAAAACTACAGCAGCCTGGTTTCAAAGCGCTTTTGTCATTGTGGTCACTGTGGCAGGGCAAGGATGAGGGCAGTTCCAGTGTCTCATGCAGCTCAACAGAATTGTCCCACACTTGTGGATTACAAAATAATTATTAATGCCAGTGATTTTTGAAACAGAAATAACACTGTGACATTTCTCATATAGACCTGGCCCTTTTATTAACAGTATAACAAATACTTATGTGCATCTTTTATGAAATCTTCATGCACTTTTTAGTCAACAAATCAACAGTGAATTTTTATTCAACAAAAATCAGCAATTTTTTTTTGTTTTGAGTGTTGATCCTATCAACCTGCTTGAAATCTGAGGTGAAAAAAAAATCAAGTAAACAAAGTAAGCAAAGACAGAGGAACTGGTAAAGATCCAGTTTGCAACACACTGCACCGAACATGAGATGTATAAGATGCAAGTCACAGGATTTCTGCAGAGGGTGAAAAATAACCTAAGCTTCACTGTACTTACACTTGGGGTTTATTCAAGATAAATGTAGCCCAAAGATCTCTGGGTAAATGTTGAAGTGTTTAGGGCAAATGTCGAAGTGTTTAAGACAAGATAGAAGATACATAAATTGTGCAAAACTGTAATAAAGTCCTTGTTTTAACATTGGATCTTGGTAGAAAGATGGACTTCTGAAAGCTGTTAAATACATGAAATTTTTTAACTCACTTCTTTTAATATTGTAAATGAGTTTTCAAGTAGCTGTGTGTAGTATTTCAGTTTCTGCTGGCAAGAGCATTTTTATTTTCTTGATGCAGTGATGAATTATCTGGATCGTTGCCTTACAAATATTAAAAAGAGAACAGAAGAGAGTAGGCAGGTCTTTATAGTAGAATTATTATTTTGTAGGCCAAAAGTATTATTTCTTAGGCTCCATTAAGACATTAGTAGGGGCAGAGCAGCTCAAGAATCAAATCCTGACAGTGCAATAAAGCAAACTGATTTTTTTTCCTTCTCTCTTCAAGCAAGACTGCTATAAGATATCAAATATTGCAGAAATTCCCTAGATCAGTCCTGCCTGGAGAAAGGAGAAAAGCTGTGCATTCTTAGCCAATCCCTCTTCATTACATCTTCTCCCCTTTGTGCCCCACCTGAACTGTCTATAATTTCAGATCTGTTCTCTCAGACACAACAGCATCGAGAGCTCCTTGCCTGTGAAGTTGGAGGATGAGCATTAACAATCTTCCCGTAGGAAACTGGTCATATATTTCCTGAAGACTTCATACTCTGCACACTGATAAGGCCATGAATTTGAATTTTCTAAGCAGAGGAAAGAATTTTCTAACCAAAAATCACACAACAAAGTCTTTGCTCTGCTGATGTCATAGGTAAAAATCCCATTGGCTCAAACACAGACCATTTCCCTCCTTGTCCCACTGCCACAGAAAATCCAGAAAGAAAACACCATCAACCACTGTTGATTCTTCTCTTCCCATAACAAAGTGTGATTTTCACACAACCAGCATATACAAGCAGGTAAAAAGGCACACCGATCCTGCAAAGGTGCAATTTTAATGCAGTTTCATCCAGAGCAAAGAAAACTCAAGCTGCATATGCTTATATATTTTTCATAAGGACTATATTTCATCATGAAATTTTTGTATAGAATGTAAGAGACCACACTAATTAACTCTAGTGAATTATAAATGCCTCTTTTTTGGGGGGGGGGTGTGTGTGATTCAGCGCACCAATGTCACAGTATAAGCATGGGAATAGGAAAAAGTAGTGGCATCCTGCAGATTCATTTCAAAATTGCCAATGAAGTCTCTCTGCTTTTCCTCATATTTATTTATAAAGAAATACAATTAATCATAATGTTCTACTGATTTAATTGCTGTTCTTTTATTTAGTTTCTATAGAGATGTTTTTACATATGGTTCACATGATTTTTCATAAAACAGGGATGGGAAAATGGTGACTTTCAGAGTTATGCTTGTCCAAATTGTCACATTTCCCTGAAATAAAACGTATATAATAGAATAGAGAGTGTAAAATTAGATACCTGGATATGAATATCTGGTCTAGTGATTAGTTTTCTGGGGTTTGGTGCATTATTTTCTTTTCTCCATTGTTTTTTCTCTAAATATATGGAAAAAGTGTTTGAAAATGTTAATTACAGAACTTAACATTGTGTGTCACAGTTAGGAAACAGTGTTTCGATCCACTGTCACTTCCAGCTGGAAAAGAAAGACTATCAGATATTACATGATGTAGGAAAATACAGTGCTATTCCACATCATACAGGTGTGTTTTGTCCATCAAATGTGCTGAAATAAGTTTTCAGCTCAAAAGAAAATCGGAAGGTACAAATTTGAAACAACCATATTTAGAGTTTGAGAACAAAGTAGTGCTCAAATATGAGATATATTGATCTCCTCAATGCCTAAGAGAAAGCCTTTGTGCTGCTCAGCTCACATTCTCCAAAATACACTTTTATAAGTTGTATCAGACTCTATACAATGACATTATATCACTGATTTGAAAAGATGTCCTCTTCTGTCGGTGATGGAAGATCAGGATCTAAAGCACAGCTGTGCATGCACAGCACTGCACTCACAGCCAGCATTAGTACAAGCAACAAGACAGTAAAATAAGGCCATGAAATATAGAACATCCTCTGTGTGGTTCCTGGCTAAATCACTGGGTTTTTGCAAAATTTAAGGCTCAGTATCACAAGGAAAAGCCCTACACAGGTTCTGCCAGCATTTCTTGCACGAGTGATGTGGTGGGGGATGAGTGAAGGCTGATCCAGGAAAGGATAAGTGGTGCTCAGGCACACAGGACCCCTCTGCATGAAAAAAGCTTCACTGTTCAAGTGAACTGAATTTAAGAGCACTTCATTTTGCAGAGGCAGCTGTAACTGGTCTTGGGCTTTGGTCCAAGACATCCATTTTGTATCAAATATATAGTGAATGAGCAGTGTTTTAAGGAGTTTGTAGTCCCTTAAGGCAGTGTTTAGCCAAGAAGAAATGGAATAAACAAGTTTTCCAGTCCAATTAGGGAAGGCACCTTAGTAATCCCCTTTCCTAATTTTCCATATATATATATATGTATATGTATATATATATATATGTATATGTATATGTATATGTATATATATATGTTCAGACCAAGGAATGGCTCAGACAGGGCAAGAAAGTGTAGCATGAAGGAGGGGCTGGAAGAGGGCATTTTACCTGTAAGTGGTTATTATTGATTATATCTCAATTAATGAAAGGAAACTCTAGACAAATTATAAAATACACAGACAATATGCCCAGACCTGGTTAGGGACAATAAGCTTCTCACAAACAATATTGAATAAAAATAATTATTTCTTGACATTTTCTCTCCTTCTTCAAATGTCAACTTAATTTTTTCCAGACTTTTACTTATTAATGTGGCAGATCCTATCCATCATGTCATGTTTATTCTTATTTTGTCAGCAATTCAAGCCAGAGATATAACTCAAAGTAATCACATTAAATGGTCAAAGCAAGGCAGATTCTATGATATCTTTGCTCAAAGTTTTTTTTATAAACCATTTTATTTTACTTAATTTTGTTTCATTGCAGTGCTTCTTGAGGGACACAACTATTTACCTGATGAGCTTGAGATTTATTATCATAATAATTTCAAGAGTGATTTTCATATCTGACATTAAATACACAAACCATCCATGAAAAGTAAATTTCAGTAAGACATTGTCTATTTATTATTCGTGTGGATCTCAATTATTTATGATCTTTTTTCATATAATATTTATGTGCATTAATCATTATTAATCATAAGGTTTTACTCCTGGCTACAGCTAATGCTTTTGCATACCTCTTTCTTATTCAGACTGTGCACTTTTCTCATGAGACTCCTGTATGATGTGACTTCAAGTCACAGTACATGTCCTTCACCAAATATTCACTTGTTTGCTTTGTTGGATTAAATAGATTAAATAGAAAAGTCAGTAACTAGATTTTCTAGTGCTGACTTTCTCACTTGGATGCATTAGGAGCAAGGGAAAGTCATTACAGCTGTAGATATTCTGCTCCTTCTGTTTCTAAACCAGGTCTGTGAAGAAGATGACTGAGCACTGCAATCACATTTTAACGTGACAAGCAAAATGTGTGGAGCACTGCATTTTCTTGAAATACTGGCAAAATTAAAGTGAAAAGTTTTGTGGAGCTGTTTACTCACCTCTGACACTCCACCTTACAGGTACTTTTCTGGTTTCATAGCAGCCTAAGGGAAGTGCTTAAACCTGTGTATGGAGAAATAGAAAAACACAGTTAGCATTTAGATGTTGGAGGAAGTCCAGGGGATGTTTGAGAGTCTGTTAGACCACTTTTTTGACATATGCAGGCAAATAAATAGAATTCTTGAGTAATAACAACAACAAAAAATATGTCTCTCTCTATGCAGAAACTGAAGCAGAAGAAAAAAAAATTACCCTCATACTAAACCAATGCAATGCCACATATTAAATCATGGTCTGCTAACATGTCACCTTATGTAAATTAGATATAGGACAATGAATGTGCAGGAGATTTATATGGACTAAAAATAGCACTCAGACACCCTAGATTTGCCCATGTAAAAATATAAAATTAAATGTGAGAATAAATAGTTCAGACACATAAATCAAAATCTGAACAGAACAGCCAAATCTTATTCAGTCCAGCTTGCTACAGCAATTTCTTTATCCCCAGCAAGACAATGTCTTGTAAGCTAGTTATCTTAGTCCTCAACCAGCTCCTCTATGGGATGGGAAAAATGCTGGGAAAAGAGATCAGGCACTGTCAGCAGAAATGCAGGAACATTGATCTAAGTACTGGTGGTATAATTCAGACAGGTCAGGGATACCACTTTTGGAATCCAGAAAATTTAAAAAAGGAAAAATGTTGCTTATCTATTTTCTGTTCACGTGTAGTTACATTTAGGTTCACCTGCAATGATAGTTAGGTTTGGGTAAGGGCATTAACCACAGACATCTACTGGATGCAGTGCTCTTATATCTACTATGATGTTCAGGGTCTTTGGAAGAAACTGTGAATGGAATGTGTAGCTATAAGATGTTTGTATATTTTGGAACATGCAGCTTACTGAGAGAAGCTTTCTCAAAATGCATATGGATTTCTCCATGCAGCTCTTTCAACAGCTAAATGATGAACATTTTGCATTCCAGAAGATTTCAAATGCATTTCATGTTCAGATCTTTTTTGATTTCTTCAGTGAATGATTCTTGGCTATAAAAAAGTTCATTATAAAGTAATCTGTGAATAAGAGTAGTTTCTAGTTAGTTTTTTGCTAGTCAACTATGCAAAGCAAATTTACTTTCTTGCTTCCTGGTTGGATACTCAATAAGTAAGATTATATATATACTGATTTTATTTTTCCTGTGGTGGCTGATAGAATTCAAACTTCCACACTGACAGCTCATCTCTAACAAGTCTCCATGTGAAGATAGCTCAAAGTTTTGAATGTTCATAGCAAGAAACTGTTAATGAATAGCAAGCATATGAACTTGTGGCACCAAGTGGACTTCCACTCCCTCTTCTGCATTGCCCAGCATCATTAATTGCTACCTACTAGTAACTGCACATTTAGAAAACTTTATCCTTACTAAATTTAATCGCATTTAGTAAATTTTATCTTAATTGCCTTTGTGCTACTAAAGCAGAAACCAAGCATGCTCAGATTTACAATATCACAAACTTGGTTTATTCTGTGCTTTTGCAATTTATCTGGTTTGTGGAATAGCTCTTCCTCTGAGTTGATGAAAGCCTAGGGCAGACCATTTTCCTTCCTTTTGCTAATATGAGGGCATTTTTGTAGCAAGAAGCCTTCTTCCCAAGACGTCATAATTGCTTCAACCAATTTATTTTTATGATGCGGCATTTCCACTCCACGAATGCATTGCTGCAGTGAATTCACAAACCAGCTCTGTCTGGTTCTAATCCATGAACCTACACTTATGATAAGATAATGAATGCACATTCATCAAGTAGAACCACACTGGAAGTGCTGTGGGCAAGTGTACAGTACAATAAATTTTGTTAAATGAGGATGATGCATTTTTAGAGGCATATCACTTCTCTGAGGTGTTTGTTCACTCATCTGGCTCCACTAGTCACCACAGAAGGAGGTTTTGGTCACTCTGTGTTCAGGGAGATAAAGTACAGCAACAAACGTAAATAAAGGAAGCATTCATAAATATATATAGATCTATTGGCATAGTATTTAATTAGTTGCTGTTGGAAAAGGGAATAGCAACATAGAAAACTGATTTGAGCTGTTTCATATGTTATCATAAAAATTTAATCAGTTAGCCGTATAATGCCAGGCTAAAATACAGATGGTTAAAAAACAGCACAAAACATTAGTTTTATACATGTAGTAAAGAGACATATCTGCAAGTTTCAACGTATTAATCCACATAAATCTGAAGGCTTTATTTCCCTGTTAATAAAAAAGAGAAAAATAAAACTGCCTCTTTAGACCAGTGGATAGAAAGTGCTTTATGTACAAAAGTTTTCATATCATTATCACTAATATTGAGCAGCAGTGAGATCCCCAAGCAGCTTTATTAAATATCCAGTGCTTCATATACAGGGTAGGTTGAGACTGGCTTTAAGGAAAGGAGTTTTTTATGATGAGGATGGTGAGGCACTTGTACAGACTGTCCAGAGAAATGGTGGATTCCCCACCATTGGAAATGTTCAAGTCAGGTTGGATGGGGCTTTGAGCAACCTGGTCTAGGGAAAGATAGATGTCCGAGATGCTGGGTCAGATCATCTTTAATAATCCCATCAGACAAAATCATTTGATGATTCTATGTGATAATTACCTTTAAAAAAATCCATATTTTACAAGGATTAGGTAGAGGAAAGGAATTGTGTCCTGCAGGCTTTGAGGATCAACTTGGGCTCTAGTTTGATCACTCACTATTCTTTCAGATTTGCAAATCCACGATCTGGGCAGAACAACTTTAAAAGGAAACATTTAGATCAAAAAAAGACTGAAGGTCCACCATTTATCTTTCTGAGAACTTAAAGACAGCTCCAAAAATGTGTCTTCCTCAGTAGATGTGCAAGATACTTAGCATCTGTAGGATCTGGAACAAAAAATCCCTTGACATTTCTGAACCTCTTGGCATAGTTTTCATCCATGGGTTCTATACCAAAATGCTATTAAGGCTTACATAACACATGAGTTTTACCATCCAAACTGGATGGTAAAACCATCCAAGATGGACATTTGCCATGCAATTTATAAATCAGAAGATGTGTCCTGTGATCTACCATGCCTAGAGAAGTTTGAGGCCAAGATCTCTTAGGAAGTCAGTGCTCTGCCTTTGCTCTTGCTGAAGATTTGTCCTGAGCAGGAGTGTCAGCAAATTGCAGGCACTATGATATATTGTCTGACGGAGGAGAATTCATTTGGGAGCAAACAATAAACTGAGTTCAAAACTTCATTGTGCTGCACAAATCAGATCTGTTATGTAAGGCTATCTCTCTTAGCAGGAGCAAGCCTGAACCAGCTGCTAAACTGATTAGTTTAGACAGACAGAAAATCTACTTGTTTATTTTTTTATTTTAAATCTTACTGTTCCTAATGAAGGAGCAGGAACACTTTTTCATATTTATAATGTAGAGACAATGTTAAACCTAGAAATTGAGAGAGTATAGACCAATTTTAGGTACAATTTAAGATTTTATTTCATAGACCTTATCTGCTGCTGTTTTAGTATTTTTAAATGTTTCTCCTTCTGTGTCAATCTGTATTTTTTTTTTCCAGGTTCCTCTTAGCATTTCCTGCCATACGCTCTCTGACTCACTTAACACTCTAGAGAAATATGAAAGGATCCTTCAGGCAGCTTGGGCAAATTAATAATCTTCTTCAAGGGTCACAGGGTCATCTAATGCCAGAGTCATGAGTGTCTGTACATACATAAAATACAGAATACTGAAAGTATTAAAAAAATGCTCCAGTAATATCAAGAGTATATTTTCATTGTTCACTTCAGTAAACTTCCCATATCTCAATCCAAGAGGTCTTGGATAAATTTAGATCTACATATATTAAATGGTAACATTTGTTCTATAAGAATGAAATGGTAGCACCTTACTGCAAAGGAAGCTCAAAGTGCAAAGCAGACTTGCATTTTCTTTCCCTAAAAATCTACAGATGTCTCTAAGCCAACCTGTTCAACTCAGCTTATGGTTGAAAAGCATATTCTACAAAGTTGACGAATACCAACATGTTCCCACCTGAATTCCCAGAAGTATCTTATCAGTCTTCATGCTTTTAGTCAACCACAATACTCCACTTACAAATAAAATTTCTTTTTTCCTCTTATAATCATATCTTAAAGATCTTTCAGAGTGGGAATGACACCTGAAACTATAGGAATGTGAGTTATGAATCTTATTTATTGTGTTCAGTATTCTCAATCTAAGAAGTTGAGAAGTCAGAGTTTTGACCTGAAAAAATGGAATTACAAGTATGCTAAGCATATATTGAACACAGATATTATAAATGCCAGCAGATATTACAGATTAATTTAAATACCCCATGACTCATAAGAGCATATGACATTAATAACACAGTGCCATTCTTTCCATGCCATTTTCTTCCACTCTTATGCATAGCACAAGCCAGTTTATGCATAGAGAGTGTAAATAATAGGCACACTCATATGAAGACCCTTGAACTCTCTATTTTCTACTGCTTTCTGCTATGAGGAAACAGAGCTACATAACTTGAGGTCAAAATGATGAACGTCTTTTCCAAAGGGGAAAAGCTCTGGATAATTGTTTCTATTTCAAAGCAAACACAGCATAAATTGAACTTATATAATAACACAAAATTGTAAGTAATTTTGAATTTCCAGACTAGTGACCTTGAATACCTAAAATTATTACCCATGTTGGATCAAATAACAGCCATTGTTATTGCAGCAAAGAACATAGAAGAGACAACATACACCTTTTTAGATCAGCAAATCATTTCCACAGCACTGTGTAAAAAGCTTTCTCTGCTTACTTAATGTAAATTGAGTAATTTTTCAGGTCAATTGTTCTTAACTTGCATTAATCAAAAGGAGAACATATAATGAGATACTAAGTACATATTTAGAAACTTAACTAATGGTCAGGCTAGGATTTTTCTGGATAGTATTTTCTGGATTGTGGATTTGGGGAATGATTTCTCCATTTCAAATATAAAGAAAAAGTAAAACAAGGAAACCATGAACAAGCAAAAGCTGGGCTAGATCAGGGCGAAAGGAAGTCTTGGTTCTAAAAGCAACTCTTTTAGTTGAGTTTTCAACTTTCTTTTCAATTGTGCTCTTTACCAAGTGTTTCTAGAATTGCAGAGGACAGCAAAACTAAATATCTATTCACCTCCTGGCCATTCTGCAAATGCTTGAGACCCTTTTCTGTAATAGTCAACACAGTGCTTTCAGGAAAACTTTTTTTTTGGCAAGGCAGGTTATGACATTAACAGAAATGAAAGAAAAGACTGATAATTATAGATCTTGCTATATTCTCCCTGTATAATTCCTTGGGAGGACGTTTAAAGATCATCAAACTTGAAGTGCCTGTGAAAAATGTAGTTCCTCATTGTTTCAAGGATTGACTGAGCTAACCACAGCTCAGCCTCAGCAGAGAAAATTCCAACTTTCTTATGGTCCCCTCCTGCTTTCACCACATGCTGCCAGTGATGTAGATAAATAAAAGCTGAGTCTAGGGATTTGCAATCTTTACTCAAGTTTGCACTCTTGGCTCTATATTTATTCTTATTCACAACATTTGTGACTTTTCCTTCTTTTCATGAAGAATGAGCTAATTAATTGATTAATGAAACTTATGCTCCGCTTTCTCCATTTGTGCATCACTTTCTCGAGATGTGGGTTTACACACCTGTTGCTAATTACAGTGCTATTAGTTAACTCAGAAACTGCATTCAACTCCCCAAAGAAGAAAGGTTATGAAAGGCCACTTACTCTTGTCTTTCAAAAGGAAATCTCACCTGCTACCCTTGCTCTAGCCAGTCCTGACACAAGCAGACAAGCAAAACATGTTGAATCTTTATCTTATCTTGTAATCTAGGTGTAAGGTGATTTGTAGTGCTTGTTTAATTCCATTCCATCCCTGTTAATTTGCATATTCAGCATATTTGAGTGGGAAAGAAATGCTCTTGAGCTATTCATATGTTTGTTCACAGTGATCATGTTCAGCTCTTTCTTATTTTAACTTTCCTGCCAGTAATTTTCATGACATGGGAACTGCAGGAAGTTCCTACTAGTACTGGACATGTTTATCTGGGAACAAGGTAGAGGATACCACTTGCTGTAATCAATGCTTCAGTATTGATTTTAGTCAGATACCATTTGATTAAAGATATTTATGTTTAAAATATTTGCCTTCAAAATTGAAGAAAAAAGTTTAGTGTATGCAATTCAGATGACAAAACAGACAAAACAATGCTACTACATTCATGAAATTTTTAAAAATATATTTACTTAAATCATTTACCAATAGGAGAAAGCAATTATGAGTGACACAAAAGCCCAGGAATAATAACTTTTGTAATACCAAACATGTCTTATTATATTAACAGTAATAATGAAATGAGGCTTCTAATCAATGTTTTTGAAGAAGTCTTTGTCAAAAAAATCCCTTTATAATCTACATATAATGCTGTATGTGCATGTCAGTGCCCTCTGCTGGATAGAGACAGATCCAAACTGGTATTTATGATCAGGTCTTCACTCAACAGCTGTTAGGAAGATGTTATAAACTGTTGTTATTCAGTACAAATGGTGACAAAAATCATACTTATGAGGCATATGATGGAAAAAAACTTGTTTGAGTTTCTAGATTTTGACCCCAAGGTTCACTGCAAATTGCTGAGATAAGCATCTCAACCATTATTCTTTTTTATCTCCAATTTGTAATTCATCCCTTTCTTTGTCCATGAACAAGTGTAGCCACTGCCCAAAAGGTTTCTTTGTGCAGTATTTCAGAGTGGAATTGTGTTTTCCTTTTTTCCTCAGTATACCCTTCTATTTTAACACTATATGTGGCTATGAAGTGGCCTTCAGAAATGTTTATCAGATGTTTTACAGAACATGCTTTACTACCACTGAACTAATTTTTACAGAAATGACATAAATTCTGTCCCTACTTACCTGCTCTAGGACAAAAACTCTATTTCCAAGGCTCTTAACCTAACCTGTTCTAAACTCATTAAAAGCTACGGCCTAGTCTCAGCTTCATTCCAGATGAGATGCTGCCTTCAGGGTTAGTCATAAAGGCCAAATGTGAAAAACGTTTTACTCTTTTATTCCCAAAATATTGGACTGGGGAAACCAAATGGGTTATCAAGAAGAAAGGCATTAAGTAGCCATATGCTTGAGGTAAGATGCTGATTTTGTGTTGTTATAAATCTCCTTTTCCCTCTGAATGCTAGGTTATTCCTTTTAATTCTTAAAGGAAATGTTCTTTATTCTGGGTGCCCTGTCCACTCTCATTGTAGTACTCAGTTGTTCTACTTTGCATGGATACAAACAACTATTTATCAGTAACCAGCCATGGCACAAGGCAACATCTTCCTCAGAGCTCAAAAATTAATCAAAAACCAGGAACTGCTGACTTGCCAGAGTTTTGCTGCATCCATAGGGGCAGCAGTTCACAGTTTCAAATGCATCCTCTGTCCCACTCAGCCTTGCTCCACTTCACTCAGTGCTGTGTTTCCTCATGAAGAGGTGCTTGGTCAGTCAGGCTGCTGTCCTGAGGCTGCCCAAAAACTGCTCCCTGCATTTCCTGCATAAACAGCATAAATCCTCTGCTTGCACCACAGGCATTTATTCAAGCAACGTCTTTTTGCCTTCAGTAACAACATGTTAAAAACTGAAGTATGAATTGAGCTGATCACGCACTTTTAAAGTATCCATAATCAGATGCTAACTAATAATATCAAGCTTTGGACTCAGTAATGAATTATAATTCCAAAAGAAACATCATAAAAAAATGGCTTTTATTGATTTTTTTTGGGTTTCTAAAAATATTTATTATTCTCATTGTCTTTTTAGCCATAGTAGTTAGAAACATAGATAATTTTGGGGGTTGGCAACATGCATCTCAGTTGTAAAAAAAAACAAAAACCAACCAAACAATAAAACATCTGCCTTTTTATGTGGACAAAATTGCATTTCTTTCTCTGTTGAAGCTCAGGTGGGATAAGTAAATCTTGTCACTCTGGAAATATGTATGAGATAAACATGCCTCAACTAGTGATGATCAGTCATGAAAGTACTTGCAAATGAGTCTAATTAGTCTTTAAATTTAATCTTATCAAGCATCAGATCTTGCCAATCTTTTGCAACCAAGCCTCCCACTGAAATCAGCAGGAAAATTAAATCAGAAAATATTTGTAGTCTGACCCAAGAGGACTTTGGAATGCTTCTAGTTTTCCCTCAGAATCAAAACCACACACTGCAGCAGCTCAGCATCAAAATTGTGTGTAGTACCGTGACACATATTCTATAAATGACACACAGAGCTTTCAGTATATTAACAGCTGTTCAAAAATAAAAGGGGTTGGAAGTGACAGCAAGTGATCAGAAATCAGTGAAAAATCTGTAGTGGTCCTTTTCTGATTTCTAACACATCCTCAAAAGTAGGGATGTCAAGTTATAGGACAAAACTTTGGGAAATATCCTTAGTCTGGGAGGAATGTGCCAGTGTAAGCATGTGTGGGCACTAGACTGAAATTATGGCAAATGTAGCCAATTTCCTTTATATGGCATTCTATTTCCAGATTGGTTCTTACCTGCAGAATTAATATTTAAATATTCAGTAGCATAATAGTCTGAAAACAGCTCAAATACAACAACAAAATGAAGCTCCTATAATCTATATGCAGAACTCCAGTGAACAGTGAGTGATCACCTCTAAAGTAAATATCTATTGATGATACGAGAAAAGTTTGCAGTTTCTCATGAAATTATAACCTATTTTCTACGTCTTATAAAAAGATAATGAAAATGAAAACTTTAAGCCTATTTGTAAATAATCTATAAGCATTGCTTTTATTGACCAGAATGTTCATAAAATCTGATTTATTAAATGTTTCAGATGTGATACACATCAGCAGTTTATTATTTCAATTAATGCAAAAGTTATTAGAAACATAATGTTATTAGAAATAGGGTGTTATTAAAAACTTAACAGACTCTTTTCTGCAACTTTACCACATTAAAAACAATGTTCCAGTTTATTTCTTTGAATGTCATATGCATACCAATAAAAAGCATCCAAAAAAAAAAAAAAGCAATAAGAGATACCCACAGTCTGGAAATAAAAATAAACAGAGTAATCTCCTTCTTTAGTACTGTGAGCATATTATTTTTATTAGTCAGCTATTGCATGCAAGTGAAGAGTTTTCATGAATATGCAGAAGAAACATAATATCCATGAATAGACCTCAAACAGTAGTTTGGGTTGAGATTTTAGTCCAAAATTAACTGTAAACATTTTTTAAATTTCTAGTTTATCAAGAAATAGATTTTTAAGCTTCAGAACTTTCATGAATTTGAGCCCAGAAGGCTTATTCCTTTTTAGAATTAATTTTACTCACCAATGCTTATTTGATTATTATCTGTCATTTTTTCCTAATTTCCCAGATAAAGGTGTTCAATATCCTCTTTCAGAAGCACATTTGGCAGCATGACATGCACAGGTAAAAAATTTCTTGAGCAAACAACTCAGTCCAGCACAAGATTTTTTGTACCCTGTATGTGAGCCTTTCACAATAAAAAATAGAAGCTGAACATCAGCATGAACTGTCTTCCTAATGTGATTAGGCTCAAAAATGAACTGAATCAGAAATGAACAATTCATGAACACAGCTCAGTTCAACATTTGTTCCCTGTGAAAATGATCTCTAAGCAAATGGCCCAAGTAAAGCCCACGGATCTCATAAATCCCCCCCAATTCGTTGCATTGGTGATGCAGAGCACACGTGGGATCAGCACACTGCATTTCTGAGTCCAAATCCTAAATCTTGTCCATTGGGCTATTGCTTGTCCTCTTCATTTCATGGCTGCATTTGTTTCTTCAGATGAGATCTTTGCTAACAGTGACAAAATGCAGTGAGAACCTGAGACATGATCAGGAGAACTCATGACACTGTTGCCACCTCATCCCACCGTGCTCACAGCTGTCACACCTGGGCATTGGCCCTGGCTCTGTCCTGACGAGAGAGCCCAGTGACATCCTGGTGAACCCTGCAAAAGCCCACAGCCCACAGCGCCTCTCTCCAGAGCTTCTGGAGCTGCTTGCCTCATACACTTCACAGGCACTACATTGAATTAAAAGTAATTAAAAAAAAAAAAAAAGAAACCCACATTAATTTTGTTCATGTATCAGTATTACTATAATTTCCTATAGCCATAAATAAAACATTTTAATTATATAATTTTATATCCCATGACTAGAGAAATAACTGGAAGCCAAGGAATACACTTTATATCATCTGAAAATTAATTCATTACTATCAACTAAATTCTTGATAAAATTTAAAGTGGGTGGAATCTGCACCTGCTATGCAAAAGTCTGCATTGTGTAAATGAGTCAACATGCACACATCATACATTAATGGTCTCTTTCTTAACCACAGGAGATGTGTTTGTAGCATATGTCTTTGGGAAAATTTCCTTGATATTTTGCAGAAGAATATTAGTGATACACTGCAATTGTATCTAAAAGTATCACCCAGAATTGAAAGCTAATATTGCTAGGCACTGTATAATCATGCAAGACAGTCCAGTGCGACTGTGTAAACAGGTCTAAAGTAGAAAAAAGAAGAATATTGTTATATTCTTAAATACGTTTTTTCAGGAAGTAAAGTATTTTTTTTTCTTTTTTCAAAGATAAATTACATATATGCAGCCAGGTCTCAGTGAAGTCATTTGGATCACATGTGCGACAGACCCGTGAACAAAGAGTAAAGTGGCAGCTTCCAAAGAAAAATAGTCTCGTGCTAATGCTTTGTGGCAGAGATGATGCAGGCAAAACTTCAACTACTGCTCACACTCATCCATCAGGATCATCCTCACAGCTGGAAGGATTTCTACTCTGGAGCCCATTTAAAGGAAGGGTGAGTGAGGGAACTTAAAAGCAGGGCTGCCACTCTTTGCAGTAACCAAACACACCCTTGCCAGAAAGTCCTTCCATGGAAACCATCTCAGTATGATAATTCCTGGAGCATTGCTGTCACAAGTGTTTCTCCTTCTGGTAAATTATACTCAGCAGTAAAAGCTAAGGGAAGATCTGCAGGCAAAAGTTGAGGTCTGCTATGCACGTACACAAAATGCTTATGTTCATAATAGTCATACAAAATGTATGAAAAACTGGTTTCTTTTCTCTCTTTTTCAGATGACTCAATCTGAGTCTCTTTAATGTTATTTTTAAATCTTTAAAATGTTTCAGCATTCAGCTCAATCCAATATTAGGAATATATTGGTATTTTTATACATTTGACTCGCTGGAGGCAATGTCAAAGAGCCAATTCTTTTTCCTACCATAGAGCTGTAGATTTTTCATCTGCTTTCTCTACTAAACATTTTCTATTTTGTACACACTTCAATCTAACAAAATAACTGCAAAGCAAATAAGGAACAAATATATTAAAAATTGGCAAAATTTGTTAATAAGTGTGAGCATTTGTTTTGGAGCAAAAATAGATTTTTTTTTAATATCCATTCAGCAAACTATAGTGATCTTAAAAGTAATGAAAATTGGCAAAAAGTAAGACAGGCTGTCAGGCATGCAGACTTCAATCTTGACGTTGTATCAGGATCCAGACTTGCAGTCCAAATACAAGCACGTAAAGAGTCTTGTAATACTACAAAATCTAGCAGTTCTTAATATTAATGAGGATTTTTTTACTGTAGTATTAGATATTCCTCCTTTTTATCATAGAATTTACGACACAAGCAAAAGAAGTCACCTAATATAGTATTGAAAAATAAAGAGACAAAACCCATTACATTTTTGAAATGCTGACAATTCTGGATTTTTTTTATCTACAACAAAGTCATGAGTCTTGCTCAAGGTGCTCATCCTGACTTTGCTCCCTTTACCAATACTGAGAGGCACCTGCTGAAGGATTGTTTCATCACATTATTTTTACTAAAGATGAGACAAATACCACCCTTTGCTTTCACACTCCTTTTCCAATTACAGTTATAGATTCCTTTTTCCTCCTCAGATGACTTCCTTATTTCTGCAAAGAGTAGCGCAAGTGGGTTACATACAAGTACTGTTTTCCCCAAGCTGTCACAAGAGGAGGTTTGACACTATAGTCTAATTGATCTCCATCTTTAATTTAACAAAAGAAAAAGATTAAGTTTTACCATTCTAGATTGACTGATTTTTTTGGTCTTCTAAGAGGAGCACTTACAAAGGGAAATAACACTAAATCAAACCTCCATGCACCAAGATTTCCTGCACAGGAATTCTGCATCTCAATGTGGATTTCTCTCCTGGGATTCCTAGGTCAGGGTGACCCCATGAGAGATCGTAAAGAGTCTTTGCTTCCCTAGCCTGAACACCGACAAAGAAGGAGTCTGGAATGCTTCCAATTGTGCTTTCAAGGTTGTTTATTTCTTCTTATTTAAACATTCTTTCTCTAACCTGCTGAGGTCCGCCTAGTAGAGAAGCCATAGCAATCTGGCCCCTAGCCCTAGGTGACTCCCACCTTATATACTCAAAACTACGTGTACCATGTTTACAGTTCCTGTACCAATACCTAAAATCTAGGTTGGACAGTGTGTCTCTACCTTCAACCAATAGAAAAGTGTCGCTATCACAGCAAGACATGGAGGACAAGAAGAACAAAATTTGGTCAGACCAAACTCCCCCCATCTTGTCCCCTGAACCCCTTATCTTGAAAACCCCAAAATTCTACTTTTCCACCCTGTGTTAGTTCAAATATCACACTAATAAAACCGTTATGACTTGTAATTCCTCATACAGAGTTGACAGTTTTCCACAGGCTTAAATCGAGGCCACAGATGTTTTTGACTTCTTGCCAAGGTCTCTGAGCCCCCTGCCAGGGCCTCGAGACAGCCAGAGCAGCCAGAGAGATGTCCTGGACTCTGACATCTCAACACATGGGTAACTCCAGTAAGGATAACTATGATGTCCTGATCTACTCACACTTTGCTCTGGTAGTAGACAATTGCATTATAAACAATTTACAGCCAGCTCCCCTCTGCTTTGCTGACACTAACTTGCCTAGGAGCGCTCTACAAGCAGAGCTTCCTACTACCTTAATAGGCTGGGTATCTTGTTTGATTGCTGAGCCTCCAATTTACAGACAAGAGCCCAGTTTGTCTTGTCATCAAGAGAACTCACAGTGAATGTTGGCCTCCATAACTTTTAGTACACAAAAACTCTCTCCCAACTCACCATAATCTGGTGGCCTCCCACAAAACAGTGAAATAAAATTAACATTTCAGTATTTCCATAGGCTGTCCTGAGGGTTTCCTGAAGTCTGTGGTTCTGAAATGGATGGTGGTGCTGCTGCAGTGCCACAGGGGTGTGACTGCCACAGGGACAGAGGCCATTTGTTCAGGAAACTGAACTTTCTCATGTTCATAGTGCTGTGGTGCTGCTAGCACAGCCAGGAAGGAATACAATTGATCCAGGCAGATTGTTACTGAATTACTTGGAAGCACTTGCCATAACTGATAAGGATGTACATTTTCCATGCAGTTTTTAAGTAAAAAAAAAATATGATTAATGTAAAATTGCCTGATGTTCAGCTTTTGCTGCAGTATGTGCAATGCTCAGCTTGCAAAAATGAATGACCCCATGAAAAACCTTAGCATTTGGCAATCTTGGGGATGTAATGAAGCATAATTAAAATGATTAAGAAATAGATTGAAGGAAAATAGTTAAATTGTCTAGGAGTGAACTCCAGCAGTGCCACAGGAACCCTGCACAAGGTCTCATTCCAGCCATTTCTGCAGCTCCCCAAAGTCAGTGAGCAGAAACACATAAGAGCACATATGCAGGAATGGATGAAGCAAAGATCTCAACTCAGCAACACACATCAATAATGATGAAAGCATTTATATGGTGTTTATGGGTCTGTTTAGTTCAGAAAGAGTGTAGGTTCAGATAAGAATGCAGTTATTTTGATCACCTCACCAAAACACAGAGGCAATACTGCTGTAAACCCCTACTCACAAGTTCTCAAGTAATTCCCTACACTTAAAATTGTTCCTAGTAAAACCTGTAGTGGCTCACTAAATAATGTTTGGTGAAGGAAAATATTGTCATTCAAGCAGAACTATGCATATCTGTGCTCATTTATAATAAACTACTTTCGTTTAATTTTATTTATAGATGTATTAGGAAAATTCCACCTAGATGGAAAATGTAGAGAAATAATAGCCTGACACCAGAGTCAAACCTTTCTGCAGTATCATCAGCTGACAATGCAAAGGTCATTCTCTTCTGGTATTGGGGCAGGTTCCTTATTGATTGTTTCTATGCCAGAAAAAAAAAATCAGATTAAAATAAAAAGAGTTTCTTAGTCTCAAGCAGAAATGAAAAATAGCTCTTGGGGGGGAACAAAAGAAAGGCAATCAAATGAATGTATTGTGCCAAATGCAGGCAGTTTCAGCTTGTTTTGAAAGATCCATTCACATAATCATAAAAGAAGACTTTACAGGAGAGGTACTGTAATAATCAGTGTTTTGTCTAAAAATAGGTCATTAATGTGAGTATTAGATGAGATTAACTTTGCCACATAATTGTTTCTTTCTGCTTTAGATTGTTTTGTGTGAATGTATGTTAAAAAAAATCAAACAACAAAAAGTTATTTTGAATGCAAAGAAAATCATCATAAGGAAGACAGAACTCTCTGTCCCTGTATTTAGACAACACATGGTCACTGTACCTGGAGTGCTCCTCTGCTTGTTAATTGATAAAGTGCATTGAAAGGGAATCTCTGTCAACAATAACAGCATCATAATTTGCAGGATATCAATACTCCTGGTAAAAAAAAACCCTCTTTGAAGAGTATTATTCTCCTGGAAATAGGAGTACTGCAGCACTATAAACTGTGCCATATGACTGGTTTTTCCCTAACCACAGTCCTCATTTTCAGCTTAATGGTGTGGAAAGAGCTTTTCTCTGTCCTTAAGTGCCATAGGATGTAACCTGTATTCACACCTGTGCTTAAGGTCTAAATGATAAAATTACCTTTTTTTTTGGCAATGCTTTAAATGCCCTGTTTCTTTCAGCTGAGATAAGCTTTATCCTGGTTTGGACACATTTTCAAAGCAAACATGACTTCTATAAATACTGCCACTTACAGTACAGGAGAATTTTACCTAAGCCCCATTTCACAATAAGGAAGGAATACCCATTGTGTGTGAGTTCACCCCTATTCAGAGGACACCCACAAAGCCTATGAAGTACTATCTATAATTCCGAAAACAGAGTATAAGTGAGAATTAAGTGCTCCACTGATAAAGGGCTGTCTGTCTGGCCCAAGATAAATAAAAAAAACCACTTGCACTGAAATTTATACTTTCATGCATGTACCAAAATCCAGCTCAGAATGGATAAAGCAATATTTCCTCTTTACTTGCTCGGCTTTTAATGAGTACACAAGCTGTGTGTGAAATGTTGTCAATTTAAGTTCACTTAAATCCTACTTTTGTCACAGGCTAAGATTTTTCAGGTATAATTATACCCTGAAAATTAGTTCATTAACAACACCACATCCTGAGGATTTCAAATCATAACTACAATGGATGAGATGTCCTGAATTTTAAATTGTCTGAAATTCAAATTGGCAGCTCATGGCTTTTTCAAAGTCTTAATTACCTCTCTCAACTTTGTGTGAATTATGTAGCTAGGGCTTTTCAGTGTCACCTATTTTTTGGTGTCACAGGTTAAACTGATGTATATTTACTCAGTCAAAATTGTTCTTATTTTTCCCCCAGTCTACACAAAGGTCTTACTTCACAAGTTTACATTAATTTCATAATTTAAAAATGTAATATATATATAAGCATGTCAGCACCTAGCATTCATACATTGCAGAACGACACTTAATTGGAAAAACAGTCTTCTCCACTCCCCCAGATCTCCTAAATATATACATTTTTCAATATTTTAATTGCATGCACACATATTTTATGTTTTTTTATCTGGGTTCTAGTAAAATGACAGCATGTTAAAAGAAAAATTAAGCTGCACTACTGATTCCCAGACTTTAAAGTCTTGTTTTTGTTTTTGTTTTTTAATTTTTTTTTACAGATATCATTTAATTAGTTGAAAACTGCTAGTAAGTTGGTGGCAATCAAGGATACATCTGACTATTTCTCAAATGAATTTCAAAAGAATTATACTCATATATTGATAAGTGAAATGCAGCCTTGCAGGTTGTCTTTTCTTGACTTGTTAACCATGGCTTATTCATACTGCCCAACTTGTGCTTTGATTTCTCGTGCTCACAGGGAGATAGCACAAAAAACTATTTTGTAATCAAAGTATTAATGCTTGCAGCACTGCAAAGCCCCTTCCAGCAAGCTGGTGTCACGAGGGAGATTACAATCTCTTCCACCAAGAATTGTAACCAAAACTTGTCACTGGGAACTGGGGAGAGTGGGATAAAAACATGATAGAAGGGACACTATTCCTGGATAGCCAAAGTCAACAGTTAAAATAAATAAATATATCTATTTTTAAACATATATAAAAATAAATTTTATATATATATAAAAATAAAATAAATAATTTTTTTCTTTCTAACCTGTTAACAAACTACAAGTGTGTTTAAGTCTTAGAAGAGGAGGGACTGAGGAACTGGCTTACCTATATTTATAACATACAGCTCTGTTTTCTTTAAGAATACCATTTAGTAGCTCTTTTGAAGGGTGTTGACAATGTGTAGCTCAGTGCAAAAATGGAAGGGAGGCTTCTACGGGTCATGTCTCCATAGCAAAGTCACTGCTCAAATAGACCTGTTCCTTAACTTTAAATAATAATATCACAATCAATAATATCTAATTAAATACAATAATATATTGAGCTTCATAAGAATCTAGAAACTTTGGAACTTGCTTTATTTACAATTTGATTTTATTCTGAATATTCTGAAACAAAAGAACTGTGGTTTTACAAACAGTTGTCTTCTTTCCTTTGAAGAAATTGCAGAAACCACTCAGGTTCCACCAGTCTTGCATAGGTCCCATCATAAGCTGGCCATAATCCAACCACCAGGTTGAAACCTGCCACTTACCTATGAAAAATAATAGTTTTTCTGCCTGTGTTCTGACAATATTGTGCACATAATTTTAGAGGGCTGAGTTGTTGCTTATGGTACTTCAGCCTGATGTTTGTTCACATTATAAACACCTGATAAACCATCTTCTGTGATACTTGTGGACATCACTACTGTAATTAAGCACTTATATCTGCCAAAGCTAGGTAACAAGCTGGAACGGTAGCTGAACAAATTAGTGTTCTAGTGTGTTTATCCTGCTGCATTCAAATGACTGCAGGTTTTTATCCCTGACAGCACCACCTGGGTTGGGAATCATAACAATTGTTTATATTGCAACTTAGAAATTCTGAGCTTCAATGTGCCTGTTAAAATGATTGCTCTTTTGGGAGGAGCAGGGAGGCTGCCTTTCCTCAGTGAGCTGACACAAACTCCTGTGCTGCTGCAGGCTGTGCTGCCTTGGCTTTTTGTATGGAAGCTGTATGGGATTAAAGATGTTAGGATAAGCAAACAAAGAGTCAGGGAGAAATTGTATCTTCTTTATGGGTTGTTCTTACCTCGTGAATCAAGATGTTACAATGCAATGAATCTTTTCTGGTGAGCTGTCTGGACATTTAACACTATCAGGCCTGCTATACACAATATGTATTGTTATTACACCTGGGAAAAAATGTGAAAAGCTGACATTTCTTGTTCAATTACTTCTTACTCTGTGTGGTTTTATTCACTGTAGAGAGCTCAATGAAAAATGAGCCTCTATTCTATGGAAATGTCAGTTACCACTATGTACTATGTATTCTCTACAAGCTGATCTATGTAGTCCTTTGAAGATGTGTGTTTGTTTGTTTTAAGAAAGAGTGTAATTCTAAGGGAAAAAAATGAAAGCACACTGATGCTGAGAAAGGCTGACTGTGAAGTTGTCATCTGCTTCAGAACAAGGAGCAACAAAATGAAGGCTTGTATTTTTTATGCTCCATGATTAAAGGACAGCAACTAGAGCCTTTTATACCATCAGAAGGAAAGCCTGGCCAGAGAGCAGAGGAGTTGCTATAGGGACTTTGTTTTTTATCAGATGGGAAGCACCCCAGAAGTTGCACTGAAGCTGCTGTCTCACCAAACCCCTTCCATCTGCCCTTTGGCATGGTAACTGAGGAATCACAATGCAGCAATAAACCCAGATGGCTGGCTTCATTAAGAGGAAGTACCCATACTATATTAGATATGGCTATAAAACTGCATTCTGAAGCCCAGGTAAACCTACTGAACTTCATAAGTTCATGAAAAAATAATAACACAAATATGACTTCAGGGTTAAACCTTGAACCCAGAGTAAGATATTAAATTTGAATATTTCCAAATGACTCCTTAGACAGACTCTTTTTGCACTCTATAGTATATTTTTTTGCAAACAGAGAGAATGAGTAAGTATTGGTAGACTTTTTCCAATATCAGTCCAGCTTTATAAGTTAGGTGTGGAAATTATAATGTTTCCTTATGGAAATAATCCCTTTCAAATGAATAAATGTAAGAACTGTGTTTAAAATTTAATATTCATTTACATTTTGGAGTTGAAATGGGCAAATTTCATACAAATCAGAGGCATAACAAACTAATTTTCTTGATGACTAGACATTCAGGCTGTTGAGGCAAGAGACAGTCATTCCTACTATTGCTGTAGCCATCTGCTGCCCTGTGTCTCAGAGCAACAATGATTCCTGACTAATGCACTTCGTGCAAAAGCACAGACTTTAGAAGAAGTGACCTGTAATTATTTATGAGTAGTCTAATGAGGAAATTAGTTGGTCTACTAATGTGGCAAAAGTATCACTAACAGCACTGGTCAGATCAAAAGCAAAGGCTGGGTGCACTTTTTTCTAACCCTTAAGGCTTAGGACAGCACGGAATGTCCATGCTCCAGTGAACTTAACATTGTACCATGATCTTGGAGGATACTTTCCAGACTTTTGGTCATAAGCAGTGTTACATAAATAGTGAACTTACTTTTTTGTGGAAAACTCTGCTTTGAAGCATTTGATTTCAGTGCAAACTGATACACAGGCCCCTGCAGAGACACCAGCGCTGATGCAGTGAAAAGCAGTGAAAAGCATCCCTTTCCTTCCTGCAGCACAAGCAGCAACCATTGTCCATATAATCCTGTGTTTGGCCTAGCCTTGGAATTATTCCTGTTTGTACTTCCAGTGAAAGAGTGTACCAATGGGTATATGGAGAAGGAAGAAAAGAGAACAAGGATATATCTGTATTGCTGTGAGGCTTCATATTTTCTGTTATTGAGTGTTCTTGTAGCCACAAGGATCTTCGAGGAGATGGACAATGAATGCAGGGTCAGTAACGAGGTGGGAGAGGAAAACAGGATAAAGTGAAAGGGATGTGATGCAGTGATCATGCAGTAATTTCAATGGCTGGTAAAAATCAAGCCAATATCTGTAGCTGCTGTCATGACCTGTCCAGTATTTGTGGCATTACCCAATTAAATGCTGACAAGCCATCAATGTAGCTGACCAATGGTAGTGCATTTTGCCTGCTTCTGAGACACTTCATGTGTCAAGGTTTCTTGCATAAATTCTCATGCACTCTACCTCTTCCTAGCTGTGGTAGCCAAGAACTGCCCTACCTGCGCAACAATGATTGTCAAAGTGCAGCAGCAAGAATTATATCTGCACCAATGTGCAGACCAACCTGGAATATTACGTAAATGTCTTGAAGCTGAAAAAGTCATGCATCTTCACTGTTACTTGTTAGGAGTCTCCTTCAAGATTCTACTTGAAGAGAAAAGTCAGGGTTACCCTACAGGAGATGTTGTACTGAGCAGTAGGTGCAAAATGAGCTTTCAGAAGTTATCATTTATTGATGGGCAATAGCAGATAGGAAAAGAAACACAGGAAAATAAATTAGAAGGATGGAAACTGATTCCTTTCATAGGAGATCTTCAGTACGGTACAGACATTCAGAGTTGATGGTGCTTGGACAGAGAGTCTGGATCCCAGCTGAAAGCATGGTACTATGAGAACAAAAGATAACAGAATTTTTACAATAATCCAAGTATACTCAAGATAACAAAATAATAATCTCAATTTTTTCATCCTTATTTCCCCACCAGCAATATTCCATTAGGCAACAACTGGGCCTTTTCTAATTGCTGGGTTTAAGGAATAGCTTAATTTCTTCACAACTTTGGTCAGCCTTCCAAAACTTCCAATTAATTCCAAATATAGCAGCCTCTGGTGTAGCATGAAAACTCAATAGTGGTTGGAGTGTATTAAGTTGCTGTACACAAGTCAAAGAGTCCACAGACAGCAATATCTTTCCAATGCAATCAAGCTGAGTGAGAATTGAATCAGCAAACTGGAACCCAGGTGGTCCTTATCCTCCCATCTCTGACCCACTGAGCCATCATTTTTTCCTACCAGCTGTTCCTGGAAGTCAGGACTTTAGCAAAGTTTTGTCATTGCTGTCTAAAAGTTCTGCAAAGTTGTATGAAGCAAAAAAAAAAAAAAAAAAAAATCATCAAAAAAGAAGCACAGCAACTCAGTAAGAGTCAAGCAGGACTATACAAGATAATACAGGCACAACACAGAATTGAACCAGTGACATTCACCTGCTCATTCTCAAAGGATACTGTAGAGGGCAAAATTCTTTTGCATCCATTTGAACACTGGCATAAGATTCTTCACACAAGATGAGGTAAATGTGCTCATCAATTACATGATGAAAAATGAACTCTTCCAAACACCCCAGACTCTGATGACAGACCATCCAGAGAATTTTGACAGGGATTACAATTAATACATTATCATCCAGACATTCCAAGGCATGTATTTCTTTACAGCATGTAAGGCATCTTTCAGCATTTGTTACAATTTTTTGCAACTATGGCTTTTTTTTTTTTACTCCTCCTACAATTCATGTGGGTAAATCATTGTTTCATCAGAGTATAAAAGTGACAATGTTGCTTTTACTGTCAGATACAAAAAAAAATATATAAAAAAATAATGCTTTTCCAATTCACTCATATTTTTCCCACTGTATTATCTCAATTCTTCTGCTTTTATGCTTTATGAAAATTGCAAAAAGAAATCAACATAGGCTGCTGGCTTGTGTGGTGCTCTCTTGCTTTAGTGAGCATCAGAAAGCAGACATTAAAGTCTTTCTGTCAAGAGATGGTCCTTATGTTTAACTTCCAGTTGATCACAAGGCCAATAGGGTTGCAGGGGTGTTTTAAACCTTTCTCTGTAAAGGCTAGAGAAGAACAGCTTTTCCACAACTAATGGCCAAGCAAAAATATTATCCAGCAATCATATAAAACTCAGAGGATTAATTTATTTTTAGATATCATAAGCCCTGAAGGACTCACTTGCTAACTAGCTCATGGAAATAACTAATGCTAGAGGTCATGTGGTCCTTACATTAAAATGTCAAGAAAATAATTTCCTGGGAATCCCATTAGCATAAAGCAAAAGAGTACACAATGTAAACGCCCAGGTTTTCCAGTCCAGACTTTTAATATTTTTTTCCTTATTTTTTTAAATTGTATAGTTTTAGTACATATAAAAATGCATCTTGATATTTCATTTTCCAAGGGATTTTATTACCATACTTGTAGACTACATAATATAAAAACAAGTAGATAATTCAAAAGGCTGCTAATCTGCTAAGTCTTGCTGACCTACTCCAAAGATGGGTAAGAAAGCATAAGAAGCTCCCTATTATGTATAGAACGGTGCCAATTTATTTCAGCCCCACAAGACTTTTGAAACTAATTCCATAGCTCAGGCACTTTTTTAAGGAGAAGCCATAAGGAGCTGCAACCACACCAGGCATCCAGGTGCTTCACTGTGTGCAGTGTCCATGCATGTTATAAATGGGTGTTTTTAGAGCTGTAAAGTCAAGAACTCCAAAGTTATGAAATAACAGAGTGAAGTCTGGAATGCCAGTTTTATCTGAACCCTTTGTTTGGGTATATTATGAGATCCTCTTTAATTACATGAGCACACACTGTTTTTCCAACAGAATGCCTGCCTTAGGGCACAATATGGATGTGGCTCACTTACTGAGCAAGTAGTCAATATTTTGTGCTCGCCTTGTTTGAAGTGCTTTATTTACTACATCAAATCCAGCCCTGAAAACTGACATTGCTTTTCCCACAGTTATTTTTGTGGTGCTTTTCAGTATAACATTCCAGAATCACAAAATTCAGACTCACAGAATATTCTGATTGCTTCATAAATATTAATTATATAATTTTCACAATGCGTCTGAAAAATGAGCGGATAGTATTTACAGACACACATCTGAACTCGGGAGGAACCCTTGTAATTTGAAAGTCATATCATTACAGTTCTGAGAAATTAGGGGAAGCAAGATTTGCAGGAGAAGATCCTACTATCCCTGGACCAGACACCTACTGATTTCCTGTTCCTGCTTGTTCCTCTAGAGTGAGCATTATGATATCTCCTCCTGCCCTATGTTTTAACCCAGCTATGTCCAGTTCCTTCCTATTGTCCTAAGTTCCTTTTTCCAGTTTAGCTTTCTTTCTCATCCTTAATGCTGCTTCTGTCTCTTGCTTCAGTTCATAAGTTGCAAAGTCTTGTCTTTGTTCTTCTGCTGTGCCTGGATTTTGAAACTTCCTCCCACCTTTGGCTATTTTAGGGCTCCTTTATATTCAGTTTCTCAACTAATCATTTTTTGGTGAGCATCATGTCTGCACTCAGCCTCACCAGCAGCTCCACCCCAGCTGCTACACTATTCCTATGAGTCCAGCAGTTATGGAAATCAGTTGTTTTCTCACACAGATGCACCTAGTGGAGCGTACAATCAATGTTCATTGCTAAAAAAAAACCACCCCAAACTGTTTAAGGATTAGATCTGCTGTAAGACTCAGGGAGAAACAATCAGAATTTGATTCTTCAATTGTTCCATTTCAGAACAGACACAATCTACTATTTAGTAATAGGCTTTAACTGTGCTGAAATCAAACTGATAAAAGAAATCTTCTCCAGGCTAAAGACCACCAGTGTGGTGGGTGTCTCTGTATGGCCCTGACAAAGGATTCTGTATCCTGAGCAAATATCTAGGTTCTACCTTAATCAGAAAGGCCCTTGAACTCATGGTGTAGCTGTTATCCCTAAAAGACTGAAGTTTTCTATGACATAGTGCGACAAAGCAAGAGTAAAGCAAATCTGCTCAGGAGGAAAGTAGGCAGTTGATTATATTACAGAAAAGATTAAGTGGCTCTGGAAAATGTTACAGAAATACCAGAATTGACTTCTAAATATTTTCTCTTCATTACAACGGAAAAGTAAAACACAGTTATGTTATCTCAATCAGTTTATATTATATAGCTTGAAAATCAAGCCCATGTCAATTCTGTGCACAGCAGTTTTTAATCCTGCAGAAGGTTTATAAATTGTCTCTCTCTTGCATCAATCCTTTCTAAGTCTAGAAAAAAAGACAACAAAAAAATCCAGATCTTCTCTTGGATATTTCTTTCACAGAAATAACCCTATTAAGCAAAGATGAAAACTTCACATAATGAAAAACTTACATGACTGGTTTTGCCCTATTGTGGAATCATCTCTTCCACCTTACTAAAAGCACTGTTTTGTTGGGGCTTGTATTTCAAAATAATTTTTTTCCTTTTTGTGCTATTTTGTTGGTTTTTTGTTTGTTTGGGGGGGTGGTTGTTGGTATTTTGTTTTTTGGGGTTTTTTTGTGTTTTGGTTTGGTTTGGTTTTTTGGGTTTTTTTTTTTGTTTGTTTGTTTTTGCTGGTTTTTTTTTCCGGCATAGGTTCTCCCATGCTGAGAATACGAATGAATTAATAACCCAAAAATTGAGACTAACTTTTGGCATTATGAGGGTTTCTGATGCTTTCTCACATTGACAAAAATAATGAAGATACAAGTGCAAAGTGTATTTCAAAAGTCACTTATTCCACCAGCTATTTAGAGGTGTGATAACAAAAAAATATTCTCCTTTTGTATTTTTATATACTAGAGTCCTGATGAAAGTTATCCCTGTTCTGCTGGAACTTTTCATGGTCTAAAATTAGTTGTTAATTGCTGAAGTTAAAAGTGACAACTTTCCTAAGGCAGCCTCCAAATTAATAAAGGCACCTTGAACATAAGAAGAGACTCACAAATTACAGTCACAGTCTCGTGGGTGCATAGATGTTATTATCAGTAAACACTCAGAAATTTTGGTTTTTTTAACAAGAATGGCTCCAATAAGTCAAGAATTTGGGGCATATGTCAGTTTATCTCCAGATGACCAATTTATTATCAGGATGAGCATCTCTCCACTAATATGGGGATGTACACACAAATACCTCACAAAGTCCTTTATAAAGAAATTACTGGATTTTAAGAGGAAAACAGTGGCTTGAGTGCAAGATTGAAAAAAATGCAACTGTTAAGAAAATACTTGTTCGTTGTGAGTTATTATGCTTGTTTTACATGGCATAATTCAATAATGAATCACTACAGAGTGCTGATCATATCTATTTGCCATTTTCATATACACTCATCAAATTATATTTCAATTTGATCTAATTAAAATGTTTCACATTATTATGCATTTAAAAAATGGAGTCAAAATGAAAATTACCAGTTATTAATGTCAAATCTAGTCTCCAGATCACAGTGCCATTTCCAGCTCTTTATTTTAGCTCTTTAACCATTTTCTGTGGCGTCAGTATTTTTTTTTTATTTTGATCAACATGAAAATAATTCTTTGAACTCAAATGCGAAACTTGCTGTACTAACATCTGAAGGGTGTAATCCCCAGCAGCCTTCAGAACAGCACTAGTAATGATAGAAACATCAAATATTAAAAACGTGCTAGAGTCTTAAAAGGAATGCATGCACAGGGAAATCCACAGTTCCAGGTAATATCAGAAACTAATATAAAAGAAGATGGCAAGCTGCTGGATGACAGCAATGCCCTGGCAACTTTGGACATAACTTGAGACTTAAAAATTTCTTGAGAACATACTATGATGGAAAATCAGAGCTCTATGGGCTTCTCACCGAAAACTTCAGGCATTCCATTGTATTTGAAACAAAACCATATTCTTGATATGAAAAATACTGTTTGTACATTCAATCTCCGTGAAACAGGTCTGTAGTCTGATGGGTTGACAGAGAGGTGCAGGGAAAGACTGTGGGTAGCCAGAGTCTTCCCAAAAGACAAAAATGGATTAATGAGTTACTCTAGCACATTAATTTTGAAAAAAAAAAAATCCTTATATAAATTGTATTAGTAAAAAGGAATCCTCTTACTCCATTGGGAAAAACTTGTGATGATCAGCAAGGACAACTAAGCCAAAGAGATTCACAGTAAAAGGATAAAATGTTAAAACAAGCTGGGAAAAGAAACAATTGTCATAATCATGTCCAGCTGAGGAACATTTATTGTCAGAGAAATGAAGCGAATCAAGAGTTTATTAGTTTATGTATTCTAAAAAGAGGATTATGTATGTATTAGAAAACCACATAAAATTTATACATGAAACGCAGCATATATATTTTTTTATACTGGAAATAAATGGAGGCATTTCTACAATGAGGCCATATTCATTTCACTTCACAGTGTCTTTAATTGGAAAAACACAATAGCTCTCGCCAGGCAGAGTTATCACTTATAGAGTTGCTGTGAGATGGAAGGGGGATTTTATGGTTACCTACTGAGGTTCATATGAAGGAACAGGGCAAGCAGAATGGCCCTAATAGCTTCTTACCATCCTATAAAAAGTGTTATCTGACTGTGAAAAGGTTTGAAAAAACTTTCATTTCTGAGTGCTGCCAGTCTCAAGAAGTAGCAGTGACAGATTATTGACCATAATACTTAATAAGCTCCTTTTTGTGGTCTTGCAGCTGGAGAAGGAGAAAGTGATATACAGGAACAACAGCAATGAAAAGGAATTTTATTTTCTAACCACTTTCATTTAAAAAATATACTTCTGCTTTCAGAACCTTAGCCAGCCTCACCCTTCCCTTTGCATTTATCTCCCCAGAAACAGGCTGCAAGGTCATAAAACAATATGCATGACTCCCTCTAGGAAGGTAGATCTGACTACTTTGAAACCAGACCACTGATTTCATAATGTGCAGTTTTTAAAGTGCAAAAGCAGCTAACAGCTTTGGACAGCACTGTTGTGCGCTCCAGATTGCTCCCTGCCACCGTGGCCTCTGTGCGTGTCTGTCCCCACGGAGCGCACGGCCACAGCCACCGCCTTCCTGGAGGCTCTCAGACAGCAGCGGGCCTCATCAAGAGAAGTGTGAAATCACAACAAAGCCAGCTCTTCCCGTTTTGCAGATGGTGAGCTGCCAGGAGGGATCAGCCCAGACTTTAATTGCGAGGCTGATGAGAGAGGCAGGCAAGATGGGAAGGTACGTGCTGTGGTGTGGGCAGATCATTACATAACAGCAAGGCTGTCGCGCACGTGGTGCCAAATGAATCAACACACGCTTCAAAAAATGGCACCATCCATGGTTTTCCTCACTCCAGAAAGAGAGGGATTAAATACTCTGGCTGTTTGTAAACTTTGGGTCTGATCAAGAATCTGGTAAGATTGTTATTATTATAACTTAAAAGAATCTTCCTTTTTAAACTTGTCCCAGGAAGGTACAGAGTTAGCCAGACTCATGTATGCACATAAATTCATATACATACATTCATGTGTTGTTAATGCACAACTGCTAGATGCTCCTGTATGTATCCTTATGTAGGAACATAATATTATTTTATTTAGTAATAGATTTTACCCTAAGGCAGGGAAATGTTCTCTGTTACTCCAAGAAAATTTCAAAGAAGAAGTTACAACTTGTGAATCTGTGCACTTCTAATAATTATCCTACTTTTCTACATGGGCTAAAGTTGTGCTTCTGCCTCCCCGGAGTGAGGAGATATCCCTGAGCCTCTGTGCTTCTTTAATCATGAAAGAATTACAGAAATATGATACCAGCTGCCTGTCATTGGAACAAGCAGAAAGGAAGTCAATAAGAACCAAGACAGTTGAGTGAAGTTTAAAATCCATATTTGACTGAAGACATGTCCAAAAATGCCTGAAATATCATGACCTTGATATTTGCATTGTAAAAATCAGTTCCTCAGTCTAAGTGCCAGGAAATCAAAGTTTTCATAATCTAATGAAAGGATGCCAGCATGTGAAACAAAATGTGTAAGGAAGAGGTAGCAGGCATCAGGCATTGAGCTATTTCCATGTGGGTTCTATTACATGGCTTTTCTATTTCTATAATGTAAAAGGAAGGAACTCATGCACAGCTATTTATAAGTGTCACTAATTTAAGTGATTGCTTTTATATCCTAGCTTCAGAATGAAAAGAAAAGAAAAGAAAAGAAAAGAAAAGAAAAGAAAAGAAAAGAAAAGAAAAGAAAAGAAAAGAAAAGAAAAGAAAAGAAAAGAAAAGAAAAGAAAAGAAAAGAAAAGAAAAGAAAAGAAAAGAAAAGAAAAGAAAAGAAAAGAAAAGAAAAGAAAAGAAAAGAAAAGAAAAGAAGTAACCTAGATTATGAGAGTATTTTGAATTGAAACACATTACCTGAAAAACAGCAGAGGAAGTGAAATAATCAAAATCTGTGCAATGTAAAGGAGATTAATTGCAAATAGACTAATTGCCATACATTTCCAAGAAGAATTTGTCTTGAAGAGGACAGATTTGAAGCTTATAACAACTGAAAAATTACATATTTATATAAGGATATTTACCTACTCGCATGAGGTCTGGGAAATCTTAACCAATGCCACTTTTTAAAAATATTATCTGTTAAAATTGTTTTCTTCAGTGTATGACAATAAAAGGATCTTTTTTTTCCCTGGGAAAAACTATGGAATGAGAATTCAGCAACTCGACATTAAAAATTTTAGACATTAATTTTTCTGTAAGTGGTTTACAAGTTCAGCCTGAGTCCAAGATGACAGAATTTAAAATAGAAAGAAAAGAGTAAAAAAGTAATAGAACTATCAGAATACATATTTGTCTTTTTTGCTCTTTGGAAACTTTAATATAAGACAGGTCATCATCATCTCCCAACTTAAAGAGGCACCTGAGAGGCAAAACTCCTGCTTTCTTTTTTTTTTTTTTTCATTTTTTGTCCAGTGTTCATTCTGTGCTTGAGGTAAACCATGAGCTCTGACTGCATACATTTATCACTGTCATAGACTGCAATATTTTTTGAATCAGAAACGTGCCTCAAAGCCTACTTAATATCAGAAAATAATATTCTCTTCCCTGGAACAAAACCACTCCTTTAATATTTCAATAAAAAGAAGAATATTGTCTCTTCTGACAAAGATGTGGAATGTATTTCAAAATTTTCCTTGCATTAGACAATACCTGTAATTCTAGAGGGTAGTATCAGGGGATTCATGGTGACAGAAAGTTAGAGTCCCTTTGGATTGTCCATTTGCAAGGTCTGACCACAATTCTAAAATAGAAGAAAAGTAAAGACTAGAAAATCACTATTCATATGTTTTCAGATGTTCATATTACACAAACTTTTTTTTTTTTTTTTTTCTCCTGGAATGCACAAATGGACTAATGGGTAATTAGCTGGCCAGATTTCATTAGGTAAATTCTTATACCTTAGCTTCTTTTCATGCTGAACAAGGAGGAAAAAGGTTTCTGCACTAGTATTTACATTTCTCAGATATATTTTATGGTTTTCTATTTGATTTTAACTACCAGCAACCATGGACTACTAATGGGATAACAAAAAATATAGTTTGGCAAATTGTCAATGGAAAAAAACTCAAAAAATATATTAATTATTTCAAAAAACAGGTAAAAGTATAAAGGTTTCATATAAAAATTTTTACAGTCTGTAGACACTCTGATAAAAGGCATCTGCTTTTATTTTTGCAGCTGATGCAAGAACAAATTTCAGAAGGATGGTGAGCCTCGCCGAGTGAAATGATGCCATCCTTTGCACACTGCATGCTAAATCTCAAACACAACCTGCTCCCATTATGAATGCAAACACCAGTACTCAAGACATGTACATTTGTGCTGGATTGCAGATTTAGTGCTCTGAATTTGGTGTCTGCTGGATAAAGCAGAAGCAAGTAGGCAGGATCTACAGAGTCATGGGATAGAGAATAAAGATTTCCCTGCTTTGTTGATGTTAATTCCTGGGCAAAAGAAGTTGACGCTGTACAAAATAGCAATAGTATTTGGGACAGGTTTGTGAGTACAGTTGAAATGCAAGCTGTAAAAGCAGCCACTCAAAGTGATTCAGTCCAATTTGTCCATAATTTTCCCCCTAAATTTAGGAATAACCCCTTATTAGATGAAGTAGACAAATAACCATATAATGAGAATGACAGCACTGAAAGAAAATCTGGCAGTCAGCAGTCTACATTGATCAGAAGGACAGCTCAATCAGAGATTTAGCAGATGAGACTATGATTTGTTTTGTCCTCATTTTTCACCCTCAATTCTTTTCCACAGTGTATCATTGAAAATAACTGTGATTCATAATTAGCTTTTGATTACATTACCAGATAGGATAATTAAAATATCAGGATGCATCCCTCTATAAAGCATTTTTCAAATCACGCTGTGACATTCTCTGGCTATTCATAAATTTTCCTTTGCTTTCTCAGTATTAGTCAATGCTTGTTGATTGCCACAATTCTGATCAGGAGGAAACCACCTGCTTTTTGGAAAGAAAGTCGGGTTTAACCTTAACGATATACATTTCTGCAGGGTCTTATTTGAAAGATCTCAAGTTTAAGCCTAGGATGGGTTATTTAGGGTGCATTATTCTCTGAGACAGGAGATACTGAGTTACCAAACAATTCACCTGCAAGCAGGTGAGCAACCAGCCATCCCACACTGCCTACACCTGAACAAGCAAATGTGAATCACCTTTAACCTATTCAGGGTGATAAAAGAGTAACAACTCAAATTTTGAGCAAAGTTTGGTGTACATACTTCTAGAGGAAAACATGCTGGAAAACATTCACTGCTCCAACCCCCCCCAGATGCCATCTCTTCCCTTCTTTCCCTCTCTTTGAGTGATCACAGTTTTGCTCTAAAACCAGAAAGCCAGTGCATGAGCAATGAAAGATAATTAAGCAAATGTTCAGCCAAGTATCACTGTGCAAAGAACATGTTACCTGCAATAGAACTGAGACCAAATTAAAGAAACTTGAAACCAGAAATAATCCAGTGTATCTTAAAGTCAAGAAAAACTTCATTGTCCCCTGCTACAGCTGCAGCATGCTTGACCTCCCTGAATATCATGCTTCCACAGGCAATGCAACATTTTTAAAGAGACTTGACTGTCTAACTTCTTTTAAATTCTTAGAGACACCACTTAAAAGATAGGAGCTCTAGAAAAATAATAATAAATATGGTGTGAAACAGGTTTCTGAAATTCCTATGACCAGCCTGTTTTAGGGACTGAAATGAGTGAAGAAGTGATGAAATGTGAGTGAAGAAGTGATGAAAACCACACTTCTTCCTATCTTCATGCAGAGCACTGATAATATTCACACCTGGTTATTGTTCCAGGAATATATCTACAGTATCTATGCCAGTATACAGGAACTGGGCTGTAGGGACAAATATCACTGAAAGATTAAAGCATTTAAAAGGGGAAATGGTTTTATTTTGGTTTTACTTTTTGTTTGCTCTCATGCAAAACTACTTTACTGATGATGAGGACTTCCTTGTCGCTGAACAATTTATTTCCCAGCTAACAATAAATAAGGCTTAGCTTGCACAAGTGTTAGGAATCATTGCTTGTATACATCAAGGGGAAGCCAGACTTCACAGGATGGATTTACATACTTTATTTAGCATTTATACACTAGGACCACTGAGAGTGACTAACCATGCAGTGCATACAATGAGTTGCATACAATTAATTAATCTGAGAACAGCTGTATATTTTCACAGAACTTAGGTACCAGCCCATTAAATTATTGCCACTGATGTTATGTATGATGCTGCATACTTGCAATCATTACAAAAAGAGCCTAAAAACTACAATGGATAAACATTTTCAATGTTACAAGTGTGACAAATCACATTTAAGGGTAAAATAAATAAAATAAAAGGCATCATTTCTCATTCAGAAAATATTTGATTTCTAAGGCTCTTTCATTCAGCAAGTTCCATATTACTGGAAATTTAGACGAATTCAGGGGAATCCTTGTTTTATTTTATACATATAGATATATATGTGTGTGCGTATTATATAGATGTATATGTTACCCATATATCTGTGATTTGGTTATATGGCTCTTCAGAACAACTCAGAAGAGTCATTCAGATTAAGTCACTCCTTCTTTGAGTATCACTTCCATGTATGACTAAAAGTACCTTGCCTATAGATTAAATTAAGTATTTCTTGGTTATACAAGCTATTCAGCCATCTCCATTTGCCCTCTTACATCACTGTAAGGATGCTGACATCAGTGGACCTGGTTGAAAGGACCAGAGAAAAGAATGAGAGACCAAAAAGTCCTGCTGGAAGAATAGATGCTTTCCTCATCATAAAACTCCTTTGAATGTCTATATGATCATTTCACTTCCCTTCACAGGCTTCATAATAAATAGTTCATAGCATCACAGAGATGTGTTGGGTAAGCATTGCAAGTTATGAGTGAATTTACTGCCTCATAAACTCACAGCCAAGTAAAGCTGTCATTTGCAAGAACAATTAAGCCATTATTCTGTTCCATGAAGAGTGTAGGATATTCCTGAAACCTGTAAATTCACAGAAAAGGGAAGCTGGCCATATGTTCAGAACAAATATTAACATTTTATTAATACTGAATTTGCTTGCAAGCTTCAAAGCGGCATATATTTTCTTTGTTTACCAGGATTTACAGTCTATCCACTGCTCTATGTATACTGTTAAAAGGCAAAAGGAATACAAGAGTACCCTGTGATGTTTTGGTTTTCTTTTCTGGGACTAAAGCACTTTACTTGAAGTCCTGCTAGTGAGATGTTGTGAAAAGAGAGAAAAAAGGATCAAAAAATAAGGCTTTCATCTCTGAGCCATGAAAAATCTGGGGCTACCATAAAAATTGCTAGTGTGGCTTGAAGATTGTTCAAATATAGATAGAGGATGATAATATAAAATGTTTCTGTTGTGTAGCATGTCTTTACTACTCAGTCATATAAAATCACAATAGGATCTTTAATCTTTAGGGAACCACAAGATAAAACTTCACAAAGTGCCTTCCTGAAACACTCTACTAATTCTCAGATCTTTGTGGATACTGGAGGTGCAAGCAGTATGGGATTATCACCTCTTGATTGTGTAATTTCCAAAGAATGAAACATCTACAAAAGGTATGTATGTGGTGTGTGGTGGCAGCGTAAGTGATAATTTCCCTGAGAACCTAAATCCTATATGACCTTCACATTTGACCATAAGATTCATCTATGTGTGTCTCTTGAACACGAAGCTAAACTTGCAGTGCTGCTATTATATTAGGCTAAAATAATGTGTGTAAAACAATAAAGAATGAAGCTGAAGTTGGCCATTGAGCATGAAAAAAAATTGTAATTTAAGCAATGCTGGTTCTGTCATTTCAACTTGGAACAAGAGCACAAGCCTAAACTCCTTCATTGTCCTCACTCTCACAAAGTTGACCCACATTTCACATTTAATTAGAAGTGACCTAACTGGACATCCCTGTAAAGACAACCAGGCTGAAGCTGCAGAGATGGCTCGTATGTGGGTCTTTTGTTTCTAAACATAAATTCTTCATACACTTTTCAACAACAACTGAATTTTTTTGAGCCACTGGGGCCATGAAGGTGAGGCAGAGCTCCTAAGGGCTGGATGGATAAAGCCCTCCTTCCCTTTGGCGCCACTGCAGATGTACTAGGGTGACGTGGAGTTCCATGGTGTCTGCAGGTTCTGGAAGCCAGTCTGCCCAGGATCCAGCTCTGCCAGTCCTGGGAAATGAACCAGAGGGAGAAACATTGGAAAATTTCAGAGAGAAAAAGCTGGTGTAGCCCATCCTCTTGAGACCATAATTTCTATCTGAGGAAAAGGACTACAAACCCCAAAACATACATAGCACAAATGCAAAGCTAATGTGGAAAATTCCTATCTAAAATTCTATGAACAATGCCACAAGATTCATGTTATAACCCAGATAAAAGGGTATGTTGTATGTTTTAAACTCTCGTTACTGCCATGGGACTCATATAAATGTACTATAAGCCAGAATAAGCCCCTTTAAATTATTAATTGCCATTATCTAATAATAACTCGGTGAATACAAAGAAAAATGGTAAAAATGTACTATTAAAAACATATTAAAACAATAAAACATGCCAAGTGCACTATACTTCACCAAGCACTTTTCTGTATAATTTAAACCTTTGTACAAGTACCTTTAAGTAAAATTACACTTTTTTGCCCAATTTCGTATTTATGATATTAATTTCCAGAGAGTGCGTATGCTTTGCTGAATGCTCATTTCTGAGCACTACACTGACTCTCACAGTGGAAGCAAAGAGGTCCCAGATGTTAGATTTACCCATTGTTGACATTTCTGAGTTTTAAGAGCAAAAAAGCTCTTAGGTCTGTAAATGAGCTGAGCCACTGGAAACTCTCATTCCATAGAGACAAGCCATGGCAGCAATGGGATGCCACAGTTTTTTTTGGTCCCAGTGGACACAGAATTTACAAAGTGTGTCGATATCTTGACTGACTGTGGGCTAAAAGGTTGTGTGCAACTGTACAGTAATAAATGACTTAACCTGGTCTCAGGGTATGGAGCAAATTCCTAAGAGAAAGACACACAAATCCTGGGTTTTTTTTTGTGCACTTGTGAACACATTTTTTTCAGTGCACCATTATAAGGCCATAACTCACAGGTCTGTTAAAAATGGAAGTGTTTTAGGGTCTTTTCAGCTCATACTGAAACTTTTCGATGAAACATTGCTATAACTTTCTGCAAACAAAAAAATAGGGGAAAATAAATAGAGAAAATGGGTTTAACTATAACCTCTAAAATATGATGCTGTAATCCACAGCTGTAGACATTACTGGCTGGCACAGATTTCATTTCTGCAGCTCACTAAATTCCCACTAATTAACATGCAGTTAAAAAGTGAGCAAATTGTTAATGTTATTACACTCTGAGCTTTGCACTGAAAGGAATGACACCATATATCTCTTTGTGCAGTTAAAATTTCTCCAACTGGAAAGAAAACCTTTAAACTTACCTAACAAATACTCTCCACCATTAAGATGCTTTCTCTTTGAATATAAAGATTTTTATTTTTACATTTTTTATTAAAATTGCTCTTTAATTTTTTATGGTTATTCTAAATGCTCTACTCAAATAGGCAACTGCCTTTCTTAGACATCTTTCCTTAGTGCTTTTTAAATTTCAAATTCTGTAGAAAATGAAGAATTTTTTGAAAAAGCAATTTCTGAGAGGGAGCAGAAGAAGACCCAGCACATTATTTTGGCCTTGTCTCAAGTTATGGGAGTGGAATCTGCACCCCAGGGATACCCAGGACATGGACTGTATAAAAATGGTACCTCCAAAGGAATAACTTTAGGACCCCCAACTCCAAAGACCAGGGTGAAGAAGAGCTAGTAGGATGCTGCAGAAATCCAGGTGTGGTGATATCTTTCTACTTAAGTTTTCAATAGCACTGGCATAAGAAATGTTTTCAAATCTCATTTATTTCCAGAGAAAAGAAATTCCTCAGAAACCAAGGAAATTCCCATGGCCAGCCAGAAGACAGCTATCAGCAAGGAAGACAGAAGAATATAAGGAATATAGGAGGAAGAATATGATTAAAGGAGGAAAATGCTTTACTGAAATTTAAAAAAACCCTTCAAATCAGTGTCCAGATGAGATTCTAAAAATCTGGCCTCCACAGAGAACTGAGAACTTCTAGTTCATTGCAAGAAAAAAGTTCTTAATTTCTTAAGTATAAATTACATATTTTAAATTCAAATGAGTGAAAAAGTGAGGCAGTTTTCATAGTTTTCAGTGGCAAAATTTTTAAGTACTATGCACTCTATAGTCAGATCTATGATCACATACTGATTTTCTTGCAGGAGATAACCTCTCTTTAGTATTCTTTTTTATCCTTACGACTGTGTTGCTCAGTCTTTTCATCTATGTTAGCTAAACTCATCAACACATAATTAAAAAAAGAAGATTAAAAGTATGACTGTAACATTAGACTGCAATTTCTTATCATCCTAGTCCAAAAAGACATTGTTTGATAGAGTATTTTTAATTTATTCAAAATGTACCTTAAACTGATCAATTTAGCAGTCCTTGGTTTGGAATACATATGTGTAATTGTACATTGTGTGTGGTATACACAAGGCATCATTTTATAGTTATTATATTTTATATTTATTTTACTTATATACATAAATCAGAGAAAGATCCTCCAATAAATGACTACAACAAAGCTAGCAAGGCTTACATTTATCAGTATTGCCTGTAGTGGAATTTTATTTCTCAGACTTTTGCTTTTTTTCCTGTATTAAATTTATTGGTTGTGTGAGAGTTGCATATCTCTGGGAACTTCTCTATCTCATGCAAGTTAATGATTCAAACAACGAATATAGGTTATGATACATGACAGATCTCGATGGCTGAGTGAATGAACCATGAAGCAAATACAAATCTAAATCAAGATTTCTTTTACATTCAAGGTGATCACAGTATCAGGAGGAAAAGGATATAAACTACTTGGATGATGTATTTTACTTGTGGAAAGCAAAGCCAGTAAATTTCTGAAGCCACATATGCAGTGTTTGGGGAATACATAACTACTCTGGATGGGTTGGTACTCTTTAACTGAGTTAAGGCATAAATCTTGGGGGGGGGGGGGGGAAGGTTTAATTATTTTGGTTTGGTTTTTTTGTTTGTTTTGTTTTTTTTAATGATGTAACCAGATGAAAAGATGATTTGGATGCTGAAATGTTTGGTTAGAACATTGGGTTACAACTTCTATTAAAAACCAAAAATAGTGTGAGTAATAAGTACAAAGCCTCAAACATACACCCACAGCTGATGTCTAAACACACCAAGGCTGGATAGAAAATTTAGCAAAGACATAGACATTAAGTAAAAATTAGGCCACCTGCCCTGTGTGACAAGGTTCAGGACTCATCAGTCTACAACACAGAAAATGTCTCTTGTCTGTACCTTGTCCATGTGAAAGGTAAATAGCCAACTGTGTCACGAGCACTGAATTATGCTGCTTGGAATTGTGCTGCCTCTGCCTTCCCCATGCTTCCCTTCTTTCTAGAGCTGGAGCCAGATAGTCAATGAATTAAACTGCAAAACACACTAATCCCTGACCCTGAGGTCAGAGCTATCATAAGCACTGACTGGAAATGGCTGCAAATAGTTCTTGTCATGCCCTCTCTTTCCATTGGAAATCGAGTAATGACACAGGCACTGAGTCGGAGCCCTCGCAGAGGTCACGGATTTACACCAGCTGAATCAATTTCTTATATCACTATTGCAGAAGCTGGGGAGGAGTTTTTTTCCTGAGACTTTGTTGCCTTTAACACATTTTGTACTTTTTGCTTTTTTTTTTTCTTCTTTCTCCTCTAGGAAAGCAAACAAATTAAAGGATATTAGACTTCAATTTGTGCCATTGGAAAGTTGTAAATCCAGGGTCCCTTCTTGAGGCATCCACTGCCCAATATATAAAATCAAATGTCAATTCAAGCCCTCAGTGAAAATAGAAGTTACTGCTTCAGTTCTATAACACAGATGGAGCACACAATGACAAACAAGAAAAAGCAATTAATAGTAAAATAATGTAATTTATATGGGAAACAGCAAATTTCAAGCAAGTGAACATCCTCACTCAGCATCAGAAGCCTATTAATTTTTGTCTAGGCCACCACAACATTTCTAAATATGCAAATGGGAAGTCCTTTTAGTACAACATTCTTTCCTCTGCAAATGTCTGAAATTTGCAGGTTTGATTCATGTGGGTCCTAGTTAGCTTTGGTTTGCACTGTCTCTGTCTCTGGTTTGCACTATTCAAATACTTGAATGAACAAAATTCATTAATTGAATATATTATCAATTAAATAAAAATATAGCTATGGATGTGGTAAAGAGAGAAGCACACAGGACAAAAATATATATGTCTTACCACCACCACAAAAACAAATTACATATTTCATAGGGTCAATAGAAATTATCTTTCTCTCAGCAATTCAATTTTCCATATAGAAATTACCTGTGTCAAGAGAGATTTTTGAAAACTCATGAAAAACCCAACTTGTTGCCATTTTTACATGCAGATTAGTGACAAATTGAAAACCATTTAATGAGAAAGACTTGACTGGTTTTGGGGTTTTTTTTCAAAAGCTTTTGTTGGCTTTTTCTCTCCTGTTGTCAGGGTTCTTTTCCAGCTGAAAGGCTCCAGGAAAGGATGGCTTCTATTAAGGATCACACTTAAGAACACATTTAACTTTCATTGATGTTTTAATGGGATTCAAGCATGTATTAAAGTACTTTTCTGAACTACTGCCAAAATTTGAAAGCTAAGTGTGAAGTACCTGTTTTTCAGCAGCTGCATGTGTTCAGGCATCAGCTTCACAGTCATATGATCTTCATTTCAGGAGGAAGGCTGAATTTCAATATTTTTCTGGTGACTGAGTATCTGGTTGGGCAGAATTTCCAAGCAGGTTTTTAAAGAATTTTAGACACTTAAGAATAAAAACCAGCAGCCAGTGATGTTTCCATTTACAATGAAATAAGAACCGAGGGACTTACTTGTATCTTGAAGTGCCTGAATACTTTGGAAAATCTACCCAGTGGACTTAGGACAAAACCTTTAAATTGTAATATAATCAAAAAGCACAACGAAGGTTATTGCCAGCAAAACTGCATAATAGTCTGTCCTTTTTGGAGGAAATTTTCTGAGCTGTTTCTTCTCCTAGCTCTCAAGGCAGATTTGCAGACACTGTCCCTCCTGGATCCTAGACAAGTCTTTTTCTTATTGCATTATTTCTTGATGCTATGACAGATTCTATGATTCTCATAATGCTAACATCATCTATCAGAAAGAAGTACTACAATAATTTTTATAAAAATCAGTTAAAATTTCTTTTATTAAAGTTCCTAGTAAATACTTTCCTGAGTATGTTTGGAGCAGGATTTATCTCCATATTAACTTCTGCAGCAGGGCTGGAAAACTCCAGGTGAAAAGAAACAGCCATGTTCAAAAAAATATCAGAACAGTGTTTCAAAAAATTAATTTCATTTTAGGATGAAACTCCTCTGTTTCTCTGAATACTCCAGTAATATCTTCCCTATTTGTGGATCCAGTCATTGCAATTACTGATGTCCTGGATTTAATGCATCTCACCCTGAAACACATCTAAAATAGGGTAGATCAGCTTTGACACCACATATCCCATGGATATTACTTTGGTTCAAACATGAACATTTTTCTTCAGAAGGATAGCAGGGCCAAATTTTCATTTAGTTTCCAAGGCTGCTGCTTCTATATTAGGCTTGAGGATACACATTTTCCCCTGGAAGTTAGATGTACTTCTTGTAAGACTTTTAGTTTCCTTGATGAAATTTATTGCCTAAACCTACAAACCTTGCTTTGCATGTGTTCTTTGACTGCCCTGCCTGGAGCAGTGTTACCAATGTTTCACTCTCAATTTATTGTAAAGGCAATTTAAGGTGATTAATTGAAGGTGATTATGGATGTTTAAAGATGAAATGAGATGAAATCCATCTTTGGTCTCTCTACAAAATACCCTGAAACTACATCATAAATTATGATATAAAATACATTTCTGTGTACAGATGCCATGATCCTGCTCTTCACAGAGACCTTCTGTGGCTTCATGCTGTTCCCTAGTACACACCCGTCACTTTGCAAAAAGACATTTAAACAAGACTGCAAAGTAGCTCCTTCCTTTTCCAGTCTCACAGTCAGAGAATTCTGTATTTAATTCTCAGTCATGCACTGGGCAACTGAAAAAGTTCAAGACAGAAGTTTCAGGAAAACACAAGTATTTTTTTCCTTTTCCCTTTTATCAGCACTGTGTAAAAATAGCAAACACATTTTTCATGAACATTTAAAGATACATTTATTTAACAGAAATATAGTAATATAAAACCCTTTGTGACTTTCCAAAACATTTATTCTCTCATCCTAAAGAAAATGGAGGATTTATTTGAGACTATTACACTCTTAGCACACACTCAATTTTCTAAACTCAGTTTTCTTTGGTCTACACTCAATTTTCTTTAAACCATCAGACAAGATGAGTGTTTCAGAGTTTTGAATTTGCTATTTCAAGAGCAACATGAGAGACAGCACCTCAGATGGTCATCTATGTGGATGAAGATTTAACTAATGCAACACCTTGAGTAATCAGCTCCTGAAACAAGGCACCCTGCTAATCAACTCCCCTTCCCCTGCTATGTTATTTTCCACCAGTAAAGCTCCCACACCACCTCACATATGCTAATAAATTCATCAGTCTTGATTGAATGAGATTTCATGTGCTACCAGTGCTTTCTGAAGAGTGCAGCTGGTCTTTCTGCACTTGGGTGAGCCTAAACCAAACCCGCTCTTGCTATTTCTCATAAATACTTATGTAGAAATGTAAATTTACAGGGAACGTTCCAAACGGACCAAGGATGTTCTTTGTTGCAAAAAAAACCCCAAAAAAAGTCTATGTAAAAATAATTATTAAACAATTGCGAGAAACAGGAGAATATGCAAACAGTTCAATTTTGAATGCAAAAAAATGGTAATGAAAATAATTCATAAAATTACAAAAAAACAGATTTATTACTTGTTTAAGGATACATGCTTTCTGCTTAGACCTCTATCCTGCCTGGTTTAACATCAACCTGCACATTTAAATGGAAACAGCAGCCTTTCCTCACCAAATTGTGCTCTGAAAACTCAGTAAGCAGGTCTCTCTGAGGAGACCTGGCTTTGTAACTACTAAGAAACTACCTGTAATCACAGAACAGTTATGGGTATTCTCAGTTTAGTCAGAGAGAAAAATAGAGGTTTCTAATCAGGCTGGGCCTGGCAAAGATTTTCAAAGGAATGTAAATAATTCTCTATCTCTCTTGTTGTTCACATTGTTTATAGATATGTTCTGCTACTGTGCGTCATTCACTGCACACCAATGGTGTGAGCTCTTTTTGCTTTAAGACCAATGAAATTAATCTGCACGACGTTCTGTATAAAAAGAGCAATGTATTTGAAATAAATCAGTTTTCTTCTTGTCTTCTGAATTGGAGTCTCTGTTCCCATCCTGCCTCAACAGCGACAAACACTAACAAAAGCTCTATTACAGTGCAGGCATACATTCCTTTTTTCTTATGGTTTTCATGACTGAAGATGCTCACAGAAACTCTGAGAATCTTGAAACTGAAAACTTTCCTTGCAGAAAGCAACATCAAGCTATTCAGAAACACAGAAACACTCTGGTAGTGAAAATCTGATACAGTTGCTGGTAAAAACACTAATAACATGGTTTACTGGGTGAGAATAACTAAAAATTTGCTCAGAGGTATCAACATGGTTTTCAAATTAATTCTTGTTGCTGAAGAAAAATGGACAGGTTCTTGGTTTCCTTCCTGCTCCTCAGGAATTCATCTTATTTAAAGTCACTTGTCTGAATGATTCAGCCTTTCAAACAAGTCAACAAAAGAAGGAAAAGATAGAAACGTGGAGTTCCTTTGCCATCAGTTGGTGATCTTCACTTTTTTCCCAGCTCTTTTCAAAAACTCTAGCTGTAATTCCAGGGAAAATTCATGTTTGTGGAAATGAATGGAGACAATGGATGTTCCTGTTCTGTTACTCAGAAATATCACACTTTCTAGACAGCAAATACATTTCTTTTTCTTTGGAGGGCCTCAGCTCCATTTCCTAGCTAAATAATATAAGGGCTGGACTAGGAAGTGATCCAAACTACTGTTTGCAACATGAAGGGATAAGGACTAAACTTAATAATTCCTTTCCACCCCTAACCATACCACTACTGATGAATGCATGCATGAATATACAGGAAAAGGGTGTCCTGCTGCTACCAGTTACCAAGGTTGATTTATCCCATGTGTAAAGGAAGATGCAAGAAATGAATTATGAATATCAAAAAATGAAGTTGTTACCTTTGATCTCCCTTGGGAAACTCTCATTTCACATTGTCACCAGTAATTGCAGTAAACGGATATTTTCCCCCCACATAAACAATTGGTGTTCTCATTCGCATTTCCATGAATAGAACAATAGCAATAAAAAATCCAAATCTCTAAAAAGTATCTGGTAAAGTTCTGCATCAAGACCAGAGAGCTTGTTAACCCACCATCTGTTTGTGGGCTTCTGCAAAAGGCTGACTCTGTAAAAAGCAATTTTATCCCCAGTGCCAGTGACAGCCAGGCCAGTGTCTGCATTAGACTGAGGCTAACTAAAGGCTTGGAATGCTCCTTAAATTTCCTCAGAAGAAACTTAGTAGATTATGCCTTTTTTTTTTTTTATCCTTAAATAATTTTTTTGCACATCCCTAAAAGTTTTATGGCCATTTTTCTCCAAAGGAATTCAGATCTCTCTAAAATTTTTGTCCCTGGAGGTGTTCTGATATGATGTAAAAAGCAAAGGTGAAAAAGCAGATGACACCTGAATAACTCCAGTGCTGGAGAGCAGCCATGGCCTGCCCTGGGACAGGTAGTGCTGCCTTGCAAATTCTGTGGTGAGTGTGCAGAAATTTAATCTTTCTCAAAGACAATTTATTAGGCTTATAAACCATTTATCTTTTTCATGCATTAGAAACACTTAGGCAATATGCAAAAAAAAGAACTGAAAAAAAAAAAAAAGAACATACCTGAAACGAGAAAGAAATTTGTATATGGTTAAAGGGATTTTAATATTGATTAACCTAGACTATGGGTAGCTTGAATTGGAATAAAAACTAGCTACTGCATGTTTCAAAAGTATCCATAAGTATCCAGGGAGCTGGAAGTGGCAAAAAATCATCTATGAGGGTAAAATGTAATTTTATAATTAAATGTGAAAATTTTTTTATTTGTGGTACACTGAATTTCACATCAAATTAAAGATTTATGCAGTAAATCATGCAGCAGCAGTAAAATCACTATGCAAATGTCATCTCTGTCTTCATGGCAAGGGCTTTCTTTAAATATGCATGCTCATTTGAGTGTTCATTTGAGCAGAACATATACTTACCTATAGAGTCATTCCTCTTTATTTCCCAGATGCACCTTTGCCTGCTGTTAGGTGGCTTGTTTGGTTTATTTAGAGAAAAAAGGCACCTAAGAATAGAATCCAACATGTGAATTCTTCAGAACTCCTTGGAAAAACTGAGCAATGATGGTTTTTTCAAATACGAATAATGTACGCAAATTGCCAAGGCCCTGAGGACACTGCCACCCCTTGCAAGTCCCAGGGCTCCCTAACACTAATAAAAAGGGTGTATTATCTCTTTAGCAGAGCCATACATTTAAATGTGCTGTTAGATTTTATTAATAAATTAAGATTTGCGTGTTCTTCAATTTTTCTTTGAAGTAGCTGTGAGCTTCTTTGTTGCACTCCAGGAATTTATGGGGGGGGGGGGAGGGGGGGAGGAAGTCTTACTTTACAAAGAGATAACTTTAGTTAAAAAGATTAAATAAAAGAAATTTTTTTTTCTTGTAATTTGATTGCTTTCTGGCCTGCAGTGTTCATATGTAAAGTCTCTAAAAATGATAATGTACTGAAAGTGTTACCTCTTTATGTAGATATCATAGCAAGTTAAGAGTCCACACACAAAATTATAGCAAAAATACCAAAAAAATAATCCAATCCAATAGATTTCATTCACATGCTCTGTAGGGTAAAGCCTATAGAGGTAAAGGGGAAAAATCTTCTGATATTAAAAATACCTATATTATTTGTCAAAACACTTTTTTAACTCCTTCTCCAATTATTTTTAATTTGTATAGTGATGAACAAGAACATTCATCTCGGCCAGTCTGTTTGGCCAAGAAGAATTCAACTGATGCTTCTATTCTTTGTTAGGAATGATCGGGATGGAAATATACCAATGTACAGAAGCCTTCCCAACTTCTTTTGTGTCAAGTGCTCTGCATTTGCAGCTCCCATTGTCCATGGTATGTGACAGACTGGCTCTGGAGACAGCTTGGAAAGCCACCATCATGGCAAAGTGGCTGCTCTCAGCCTCTCCTGAATAAACTTACCTTTCTTCATCATCTGGACAGAGGGCCCAGGCTCTCCATTTAAGCAGAAATTTCTGTGTTTAAAATAAATCAGCGCTAAAATTCTCGACTGCATTTTTGTCTGAAAATAAATACCCAGCACTTTTCTTAGGTAAAATTATTCTTTATGCCTAGGCATAACACTTTGCCTTTACAATGTGTATCTTTCACCTCCTCCCTATTTCACAGTCTTAAATAAGGTTTAAATATTGCATAACTCTTCTGTTTAACTCTCTGAATGATAAAGAATTTAATGTTAGATGAAAATCCTGATAAAAACATGCCCTGAAAAATATAGAGAGTATGAAAGAATATAAAGAGAAAGCTGGCATTTCATATTTCACAGAAAGTCCCAAGTGTTCAGTATTTGTTTTCATTTTGCACTGAAGCAAAATGGAATGCTTTTAATACTTTCATAAAGCATGTCTGTGTTAAAATGTCGTAGTCACAATAAAAACATCAGGTTTTAAAGTTCCCTCTGTGTTGGGTCACAGATAATCAGAGACTTTACCACTAAAGAAATAATATTCACCTAAAAACTTTCTAGAATAATAGATTTCTACATTATTTCAAATTCAGAAAATTATCACATTTCCAAGGTATTGTATCAGAAAATTTTCAGTCTACTTCACATAGAAATATTTGTGAAGTATGTCATTAAATCATGTTCAAACTAATGTTAGAGAACATTTATTTTCATTATTCTCTTATCTTTGCTAGAGAGATATATTGATTACCACTAGTTCAATGTCAAGGTCCTAAAAATAGAAAGCTTTATTTAATAAAAAGTAGAGGAGATATTATTTTTATCCTGGATTAGCTCACAACACTCTGTGGCAGATCAGGTGGGTCTAAGGGGCAGGAGGAGGGGAGTAGTATATATTCAGTATATATTCAGGAGTAGTATCAGTTCTCATGAGGACAGTCTATGGCTTTCCAAATTCACATGGCCTGGAAGGCTAGAAAGACATGATATAGACTGGATGCAAATTAATGTTCCAAAATGCAGAAAGTCTCTGCAGCTATTCCATTATAAGGTGTGGCTTGACCCCAGGTGCTGAATTTAGCCTCCCATCCATCACAGACTAATTACATTTCCAGACAAAAAAAAGAAGAGGGTAATAATTCAATGTGATGTACAAGGAAGTGACCATGAAACTGCCATTAACCTATGTAACATGCCAAGTAATTGTCCTAAAGTCCTACTACTAATTCTGGCTTTTAAGTTTTTCTCATCTATTTCAACAAAACATGCCAATGGAGAGAATATTTTCCTTTCCTACAAATGGACATTTGTACTCTCTCTATAACTATCACGTAATGTAAGGTTTACTATGTAACGCAGCCTTTGAGTAGATCAGGTAAATGGGTAAAAACTTCAGTATTAATGCAAGCTAAATTCCTTGGCACAGCTTCACCTACATTCCACAGGGACCCTGTGTTGTAAATTTAAGCCATAAGGAATATTTTTTAGACTGATTTACCTTGTTACTGGTGCTGTACTATTAAATTTTTATATGCCTTAGTGATGGCCAGATATTGAGAATAATTTTTTGAGGAAAATGAAAGTGTACATAACAAACCCAGGGCTGAAAAATTGTTCAAGGGAATCTGTCATGTGTTCAATGACTACTGCAAAGCAATGGAAATGCCCCTGAAACAGCTTCAGGACCTTTGGTTCACACTTGTGAGGATGCTGTCAGTACATTCTGTGCTAACAGAGGTTCAACATCTAAACTCCAGTAAAAGTTATTTATGCTAACTACTCAACTTGCAGCATTAATTCTCTGAGGTCACAGTAAAGAGGGCATGGAAAAAATTCATGACTCTCTTGGGAGGGACAATGAGACTCCCCAATGACAACCTTGGCAGGTGTGCACAGGCCTTGAACTGCCCAGGATCAAAACTTCAGCTCCTATGCTTGAGGACTCTGCTTTTAAAGAAAACCCTTGTTATTTTTCTATGCTCCTAAAAAACCTAAATTATTTTCTATTCACTGGCTTCCTGGCAGCAACTAAGAGAGTTGGCAGGGGTTTCCCTGTGAGTGCACATAGGACCAAGACATAATCCTGTCTTTGACAATGTACTAATGAGTGATAAATTCTTTCAAATGCAAAGAAGGGAGTATGGATGTATTAATAATCTTAAGCTCTCTTACTGCAAACAGTAGCTGCCTGTTCCTAATTATGTAAGTAAAAAACACATCACATCAGAAGTCTTTTGCCCAAATCCCTAAATCAGTTGTCTGCTATGAGCTGAGTAGGATGAATACTACAGGCAATATTTGCAACTATGAATGTATCTTTCTATAACATCATTCCTGAATAAGTTTTATTGATGCTCACACCTTTCACCTGTAACAGTAACACCAAATATTTTTGTGAAAATATTTGTGTGATCAGATTGAGAAATAAAAATCCCATAGACTTGAAAAAATGGCAACTAGTGAGATGTTGTAGTATTTGCAGGCACCCGACTGGACAAGAAAAATAACAAATATAAGATGTTCAAATCCATATCTGCTTATGGACACTTTATAAATTTAAGTAAGCTCCACTTAGTTACTGATCAGATCACTAAAACTCTGCAGAAGGGCTGCACCACAGCCACACAAGGAGGAGAAAGCACAGAGAGCGATGTCATGCATCACTCAGTGGACAATCTGCTGCTGATTAAGAGCTGTTGGAACACTTATCAAGAAAAAAAAAAATTCCCAGCAAGGCTCATTAACTCACACATAGTGCTATGCCAACAGCTGGCACACAGCTGGCTAGCTCTGGCATGGGCAGAACTTATGTACCTCTAGCTACAAAATGGTGCAGCAACATAACTACATTGGAATGGAATAAAACCCATGCAAGGAAGGAGAAGACACACTCTCACATCTAGTTTGGTGTGGAAAAGGTCTTTCTGAACTCCCTACTGGAAGAGAGTTAAGGTTGTTTTAATTTTGCAGGCTACTTCTCACAATGGTCATCAAAGGAAGACAGAAGGATTGCATACAACAAATATGGTATCCCAATAAAATTGCTAAGAATAAAATGCTGGATCTCAAAATTACCAGTCCTTAAAAATGTGTTGGAAATGATCATCATGAACATTTCAAAAAGTCAAATCTTTGTGGGATTTTGCTTAGTCTTTGACCTCAGTAGCAACTTGTAGAAATGTGTTTCATTGTTCAGTAATATTCTATGTGAAAGAGAATTTTCCAACACAGGTTTCAGTCCTTATTATACATGAGAAGAAACACTAACTTCTGATCTATTATCTTTTTTACTGTTCTGCAGGTTTGAGGTTCATTGACAGAGGTGTTTTTTTGCTTGTGTGTCAAAGTACTTGTTTATATGACTCTTCCTCGTAAAGGAAGCCTTGGTCTTCTAAGTTTTTAAATAAGAAATCCTGTGGCGTCTCATCATTGTCATTAATCCTCCTCTCCTAGTCCTGAACCTATCCTGAAATGTGACAATATTCTTTGAGACAAATACTTCAGTAGGCATCTTAGATTATATGGTATTATATTATTGGTATTATATTGTTTCCCAGTATTGCACTCCATTAAATCTCTGTCCAGACCCTGAAAAACTGGTGGATTTTCTGAACAGTGGGTTGAGAAGGTGTCGTTGGGTTTGTGTCAATAACTGTTCTGAGGTTTGTCATCTAATTAACCCTGTAAGAGTAAAGGAGGAAAATGCTGAGCCAGCTTCATGCCACACTCAGTTGATGTGATTAATGTGGTTATATCTTGTGTCTAGATGTGAATTTTGAAATATTTTAACAATATATTTATGTATATGCAAAATAATGTAAAGTTCTGAAGTACCTATCCCATCTGCATGGACACATGTGGACTGAGGGAAATGTTCAGCACAGCATATTGTATAAAAGTTACCATACAAAATAACTCATTAAAAGTGTAAAATTCTTAAAATAAACATGAATGAAACAAAAATAAAGCCAGACAAGAACAGGAGGGGGACAACTCAGGGAACAAAAAAGGCATTCTCAATAAAAGGTGAACATTTTTAGTGATTAACAGGAAATAAAAGCTAAGCTGTCTTGAAGGATTATTACTCATATAAGATATTTAAAGGGCAATTAAAAGACAGACTTCAAAACAAGACTTTTCAAAAGTCTAACAGGGAACTACAAAATTTTCAGTCCTATTTGATTCAACCGTATGAGAAAAATTTGGATAACCCCATGGTTTTTACTCCTTATATTAGTGAGTAACTTCGTAGAGATTAGTCCAACACTTTTTCCAACAACAAATCAATCACAAACAAAGAGAACCCCATAAACAAGTGGGATTTACATTTCCTTCCAATCATTTTGCACCATGTCGCAGTGAAGTCCATTTCTGAGGGGCTTGGATCATGTTCTTCCCAGGTCTTTTTCATCCCTGTCTTCCTTTCCAAAGGCAGCCTCATGTGGTCCAAACACATGTGCACTGTGATTCTGCATCTCAAATAGGAGAGGTCTGCTTCCAAATCTGAAGCGTTGAGGAGCCAGCCGGCCCAGTTCTGGGAGTGGCATTTCTTTTTATGCCTCACAGAATCAAGATGCCAAAAGTTTTACACCTGAGCATAGTCATTCACTCTGTAAAAGAATCATTACTCTGGCTTCTCAATGCTTTTCATAAAATTTATGTTTGTTTTTGCTGAACGTGTTTTATGGACAACTGTAAAATGTCTGTGGGTAACAGCTAGAGAGCTTGCAACAGCAAAGAATTAAGTCACTGCTACCCCTGGAGTGCTAATGAGGTAAAAATGTGCTGAATGCTCATACTTTCATGGGGATACACATATTATGCTTGCTACAGGTGCACAATGCTAATTTGCTTTTTGGGCAAACTGTGCTCCATTTGCATAATTTTAACATCCTGAAATCTGCAAACATCAGGAAAATCTGTGTGTTTCTCTGCCTATAGCATTAGGCCATTGAATATCTAAGAATCAATATAAGCTCTCAGCACTAGAGGGAAGCCCTGCTGGAGTCCTGCATTTGCTAAAATATAGGATCAAAGCCTTGAGGTACTCCAGTCCAGGTCCCTTGTCTATAACCAACATAACCATGGAAATATCACTGTCTGCAGTGCCAGAACTACTTTTTCTCACTCAGCAATACTTTGGATTTGTGGATGGTGATGATCCATCCACTTGGAGACATTGCTATAAGCTTAGCTGATAAATAAAGAGCTAAAGTTAGATATTATCTTTTGTACGATGGTTGGGGAGCAATTTATACCTTCCAGTGTGCTTCAGCCATAATTGAACATGATTCAGCCTGTATCTTCATCTCAAAAATAAAGGTATAATATTTGTATTACTTCATCTTTTCATCATGTGTCGTGTTAAATCCTTATACATGTGTTGAAATAACTTGAGATAAACACAATCAGTACAAGATGAAGACCCCTTTCCAGTGGTCACTACAGTCAGAGAAGTTTGTTGGTGAGAGGTTGTATAAAGAATTTAATATAATATAATTTGGAGAAAATATGAATATGCATCATTGAAACAGCCCACTGAATCCATGAAAATGAAGGATTACTCGTAAGAAACCATTATTAATAGTACTACTATTTAATACTATTAAATAGTATTCAATTTGGATCCTTAAAACTATCTTCAGATTATTTTGGGTTGATCAGTATGGGTTTACTTGGCTACAGAATAAAAAAAAAAAAATTGTGTTCCAGTGCATCCAGCAAAACATGAGTTTATCAAATACATGAGAAAGAACTTGAGTCTGTTGTTAAAAATATGCAGTATCTTGACCTTTTCTCTTTCCACTATGTAAGTCTCTGTAAAATCTCTGGTTTTTCTATTGCTTTGGTAGCTATGGTATTTTTTTTGCACAAACTTACAGCTAAATCAAAAGCTGTAGTCAGCAGAGGCTGGAGTTGCAAAATGGTTGGAGAGAATAATGAGAAAGAACAAGAGGAAAAGAGTAACTGTATCTTGAACACATCAAAGGAAGGCAAAAAGTTATAACAGGAAAACCAGAAAGATTACACAAAGCAAACAGTAATTTGGCAGTTTTAAAGACAGAAATGCAATACACGTTCTGACATCAGAGAAGTATTTCTTAGAAAGAGAAAACAAACCTTCCTGATACTACAAAAGGGTTTAAATAAATTTATTTTGAGTAGAAAAAGTATTTTTCTGGGTTGAAAGAATAGGTTGCCCTGGATTCTGGGGGGGTTTTTTGTTTGAATCTTCAAGTGAGTAGGTTTGGTGCTGAACAGGAGGGATGTAATATTATAATATCTTTCATGACTTTTCCCTTCTGACAGGACCACAAGAACTACATTACTTCATAGCATGGGAAAGTTAAATTTTCCCTGGAAGCACCATAGGATCAGTCCTGAAAAATCCTGCTCTGCCACAGATCATGTGGCCACAGAGAGCTCTCACAACAGCTCAGATCAGCTCAGATCTGTCAGAACAGCATTTCTGACCTTGGCATGATCCTAACACCACTAAACACAACTTGTTCTGGTTTTGAACACCACACACCTTAAGTACTCAAATTTTGGTTTTTCATTAGGTGTTTCTTATTTTTTTTATTCCTCTCTTTACTTGTCACAACACTTTCTTTTTTGTTTTGGTTGCTTTTTTTTTAGCACTTCATGTCCAGTAACCTTCATCTCCCACCTGTCTCCTTTGCTGCCTTCAAATTTGTCTTTTATTTAAATTTCCTTTCCTATTTGCCTCCTCTAGTAATTCTGTAATGTATTACAAACTCCTGAACTATTAAGAAGCAACAAGAACACTAAGGGCTCTCAAGACAGATCGTGGGGACTAAACAAAAATAAACTGAATCAAGCTTTTAAACTAATAGCAATTAATACTACAATTCCTGGAAAGGGCAACTCTCACTTCCCCTAGTGAAAGGTTTTTTTGACTTAGTAACCCAACACTAAAGCTGCCCTGAAGTGTAAAAATGCCATCAATCTGGCACACTGCAGTATTCCCTCAGTGAGTCTCTCCAGCAGGTGCATCATTTATGGTTTAAACACTGATGATCTCAACTATCTGCAGCTTCACACCACAAATATTCCGCTGCTTTTATGCCTTAGGAATTCTCACCAACATTAACAATTACAGCCATTTTTGAATCAGAGTATATCTTCTGATTACTAGGAAATTATATCCTTGTGGAAAGTAATATATTTTTAGTATACTTGGCACACTTTTAGTACAGCTAAGTATTTGTAGAATACTTGAATTACAGCAAGTATACTCATTTTTCATAAGTGTAGAGTAACACATTATAAAACAAATTATTATAATCAGAGATTTTCTGGAAGTTCTCAAAGATCTTGATTCAAAATTGGACAAATTTCTACCAGTAGCCTCCACCCACATTAGCAGAGAGTTGGAGCTAAGGGGATTCAGCACCTTCGAGGGAAGTTCCCTGCTAAAACCCAACCCTGCAGCTGTGGCAAAATGAAATTTCTTTGATTGCTTCTGCTCATTTGCATACTACAGCTATGATTCAGGCATGATGATAAATGACACTAGAATATCACGTTGTTCTGCCAGCCTTGCTATTCATTGTTTTTCAACTTTTGGGGGCTTTGGAAAGTAGTTTGTTTTTCACTCAGAGTCCACACTACAGAGACTATCCAGAAACTCTCCCAACACTTGGGGGTCATGAACCCACTGATGTATCCAGGCAGCTCTGTGAACCCAGCAAAGAGAATGAGGAATGTGGTGACTGATGATGATGAATGGGTTTCATGGAAATTTATACAAATTATACACAAATGGCATTCACATAAATTCCATATAAATTATGCAAATTACTTGGGAGTATGAATTTAGTGGGATTTTTAAAAGGAATTATGGGAAATTTTATAAGTAACATTTAGAAAAGTCTGTTAAATGTTAAGAACTTTGAAAGAAATATGAAGCAAAATATTTTAGGGTTTAAAATAAACTCTCTTGAGGAGTGCTACAAAATATTCATCCCACGTCTGCCTATGGTGGGATTTCTTACACATTTCTTTCAAGGAAGTGATTTCACAGACAGTTGGGATGAAATGAGCTTCCAAGTTCCTTTGGTGACTGTTGTTCACTCAATGACAACATGCAACAGTTTGCTGCTCTCTTCAATTCTTCTTATCTAAGATTGCCTGTACTTACCCTCTTCAAAACTTTCCTGCTTAAAAACTGCTGCAAAGCATTAAAAGGCAAGCATTTGAACTAAAGAAGACTTATGTATTCTAAATTAATTATTTCCTTATATTTTTGCAGTCAAAGGCATTATTCGCAGTGTTTACGTGCATCATTCTTAAATGCAAATCTATAAGAATGGCTTTGAGATGTATCTGCTGCTTGCATTAATATTTTATATATGTTATGCCACATTACTGCATAGAGATTCAGAGAAAATGACCGCTTTTTTGACACATGAACATGAGGGCTTCTTTTGAAATTAATAAAGTTATTATTATGAAATTTACATTTTTTAAAATCACAGTAGTGATGTACATATCAATCTTTACAAACTCTTCTAGAAAGAAAATCCTGCAATCACCTTCTTGTTAAGAGTTAATATCAAAGCAAATGTACTTTGGAAGCCAGTTGATTTATCAATCCTCTGTTTCATCATGCTTTGTCCATTTGCCAAATCCAAAATATTTATTGAGAAGAGCACTTTGCATCATTTTGACTTTCTTCATGGAGCTTCAGTGAGAAAACCATTGCTACGTGTATCATACCACAGCCCCTCTGAAGGCTAGTGAGGATTCACCAAGAGGGCTGGCTGATAGATGAGCTTTTGTACAGCTCAGAAAACCTAACATGGAGTATTTCATTACAGATTTCTCTTGGCAATGTGTACTGCTGTGCCCATCAGCCAAGCCTTGTGTGTCAAAGTGCACTGCACCTGCAGCTGTGATAGTCAGAGCCAGCAAACTAGAGGGTTTTGTCATGAATGATGTCTTTTTATATGCACTTTAGGGATATTTGAGGTCTTGGTAGCTTCTGTATTCTTCACACTATAAATTATGATCATTATGTTATAGGAATATATCGTCACACTCATCAAGTTTCTCATGTAATGAAAAAAAAAAAAAAACAAACCTAAACCCACATGTTGGATATGCAATTCTGAATCAGTAATAGAAATTTAATTCAAAGTCTCATACTTGTTTCATATACACTTAAATACATTTTTTATGCTTTGACTATGAAACCGGTCTGTTTCTCCAGTGTTGCAAGCAATTTCATGCAATGAAACTCCAAAGCCAAATGAAAGGGAATAAAAAGCATCCAAATTAATCTCTGAATCATCTCAAAGTTTCATCTTGGGAATCAAATTGAGATTACTATTAATTTTCTTGAACATGTTTCATGTTAAGTTGTCACTATTACAGCAAATACAAGAAAGCAGTTCTTTCCAGGAAGAAATGAGTAAGCCTTGAAATTGTGGTTGGTAGAGATTTTTTTATTGACTAAGAGTCCACAAATATCTTCTGATCCTCAGATATATTTATGCATTTTCCTACCATGTTTGCTTTCCTTGGATAAAACTACTTTTGAACCCACAAAGCCACCTAAAACTGCATAAGTTTCCAATCTTCTCTTCATAACTAGAACATTACATCACTAAATACAGCTGATACCTTCTGCAATAGCAGAAGACTGGGAAATATGATTAAATTCCAGTACTGAGTATAAGGTCAATAAATATTTTAAATCATCGTAGGTGTGCTCCTGTACTTTATTATTTATCCATTCAGAATTGGTATTAAGCAAGTTTTTAACACCTTAATCCTCCAAAGTTAGGTATAAGCTATCTCCAAAAACTCATTATCTAGGGAAACTATCAAATCCAGAGAGTTGCCTCTCTGTTCCATTTTCTGATTTCAAACATGTCTCAGTCAAATACCTTCAGTACTGTATTTCATTATTTGCTGTAATTAATTTTGTTGAACTACATGGATTCGGTTCTCTCTTTTACTTCAAGTTTCTAAAGTGCTTCAAAATTTTCTTTAATTACTTTGAACTGAGCAATCAAGGACCTGTGTAACACACTGGCTTTTTCCAAGGCAGGTATCTTCTAATTTCTTAATTTAGATTTGCCCATACTTGATTCATCCACAGCTGAGTAATATGGCAGTTAACAGGCAGAAATTACATCTCTTTTCTCCACATCTCTTTAAACCTCACTGCCTGTATGCAGATACAGACAATTGCATACAGCTCCTTCAGTTCTGCTGCACATCTACCTCGTCCCATTTGTTCCTCATTCTGGACCAAGTTCAAAAAATGTTACTGAATTGTTAAAAAAAAATTGTACTGACTGTCTTCCAAAAAACCACTTCTATTCACACATGCAAAGGGTCAAATTTATGGTGGGTCTGAAGCTCTTCTCAAAGATTTGATTTGGTAAAGAAGGATTACTGATGATAGTTTCAAAGCAGGGAAATATGTCAGGCATATGTTGCATGATTATAACCAGAATAGAGCTTTCACGTGTCCCCAAAATCCAGCCACTCCAATCCCAAGCACTACCCATGACCACTCCAGTAAAGAAACAGGTTTTCTCTCTTCCTGCTATCTTCAGTCTCAGAAATAACTTTCTCCCTTTTCATATCCTTCTTATGCCTGCCCAGATAGCCAGTGTTCTCTGGAAGAACTTTTAGTTTGATTTTAATTGTGGGTTTTGCTGTTTTGTGTGTTTTTTTGGGTTTTTTTTTTGGTTTTTTTTTTTTTGTTGTTGTTGTTGTTGGGGGTTTTTTTGTGTTTTATTTCTCAGCAGAATCATTCTTATTTCTTCTGCAGTGCCTTGACTGGTTCCTTCCTTTCTTATTAGCTCTGACAGCCATGGCAATTGCATGTGCGTGCCTCAGAGACAGCTCCAGCACTCACTGCAGCTTGCCAAAAGATCTCTTATTTAAAATTACAACCGTTGGACAATTTCACATATGTACTTCAAAGGCACTTTGTTCTGACAATACACATCTCTCCAAAAGGTCTCGAACTTGCAAGTTGGATAATGTACTGCGCTCTCCCTGACAGAAAATGATTGGTTTGTTTTCAAGAAGATCCTTGCTGTTTTTATCTCTTTACTTTTCCAAATCTATAAATATTTTGGTATAAAACAGAACGTTAATTTATGCAGAAGACAGTCAGGTTTCTGTAAGGCCATGTGTTTCTTACTAGATATATCATATATTTGTCAAGCTGAAAAACCTACAGAGATGGTATGGAAATCACATTTCAGGTTTTTTCCCTTCCTCTTTCTTGTTTTTCTTTTTTTGGGTTTTTTTGGGGGTTTTTTTTTGGTTTTGGTTTTTTTTTTGTGCTGCTTCAAAATGAATCAACTATGACACCATATGCTGCAACAATTGCTGAGAATGACAAAAGTAATATATTTTTCTCAACAAAAAAGCACCATTAAATTAAGGAAATTGTATTTCCCTTAAATCTTCCTGTATCTTCCTGGCTCACTTAACATCTTGTTTTATTTCTGTATAGGCTCTTGCCAGCCTTCCTCTCACTGTGGCAGGCTTTCTAGAGAAACATGAGCATCCTCTGGCTACTGCTGGAATAACTGAGATGTCCTTCACTTTAAGGGGGAAGGTGGAAGAATCCTCCACCTGTGCCAGAATCCTCCACCTGTGCCAGCACATTCAAGGTGCATTGGCCTTGGACTTTGACATTCCCCATCTAACAGCATAAGAAGTTCTACCTTGTGCTCACTGTGAACCTAATAAAATAAAGCTACAGTTAAAAATTATTATAAATATATAATGTGTATACATTATATATATTATTACATATACATATATATATACACACGAAATAATACTATCAAGTTACAACATTGTTTCTTTAAAAATGTGTATCACGTACCATGTTTCACCCCACAATTTACCTGCTTTTCGTAGCAGAAGAGTTATTTGCTCCTTGCTCTGCTTGAAGGGGTCAAGTTACTAGAATTATCAAGAGAAATCCTCACTCTGTTTGAAATTAACTGGATGTGGATATCAGTTGGCTGAACAAAAGGAATGTCTGATTATGCTGTAAGCACTAAAGATACATTGCATATCTAGGAAGCTTTTCTTCTCATTACTTAACATGTTGCTTGGTTACTTCATCAAACTTGTCGTCTGTGAGGAAACCCATTTCATCAAGAAAAAAATAAACCATAAAGCTAACTCCACTGGGACTGAAATGGGAGAAAGGCTTTTTATTTATGCTTATTTCTGAAGTTTCAGTTCAAAACTAAGTTGCTATGTTCACACCCCAGATATGTAAAAATATAATTGCACAGAACCATTCTCAAAAAAATGTGTCATGCCCCATAGAGGAGTGCTCTTCTGACCCTTGGCATGACAAGCATCACTCCGTGTGTTCCAAAGTTGTCAGGACCTTGGCTAAGGATTCATGCAAATCCCTTACAACCAATTCTTTACCTTTCTGTAGGCCACAAGTACTAAGTTAGAGGGCCAACAGATAGAGATAAGGTTTGGCACGATCAAACACTTCCCATGCCACTAAACCAAATGATCTTGAGAAGCACCTGGAATTTCTCTAACAGTTCACCACCATTTGGAGACAACACAGAGGCAGGCGGGTTTTATATTGGAAAATGGCTTTCCCAAGCATTTCTCCTGTGGTTGTGGTAGACCTGGTCCTTGGCTGTGCTCTGCTCATGAGATTATACCACCGTTTTCCCAGAAGCTGAGCAGAATTCAGCAAACCTCAGTTCCGGGACATAAAAAAAGATGACAGAACGATAACGATAATAAAGATGGTGATGATGATGATGATGATGATAATTAGTAGTAGTAATTAGTGGTACCACCAAAACACCAACAAAAAACCCCAACCAACCAACCAACACTCGCCAAACAGAAAGAAACCACCAACAAAAGAATCCCCCAAAGAAAGAAGAGCTTTGCTCAGGAAGCCGGCAGCTCCCTCTGGGCCCTCGCCGTGTTGCACCAGCGTTGCAGCACCTCTCCCTCTGCCCATACGACCCCTCCGACCCTCCCCAGCCGTCAGCAGCGTGCTCGCCCCCCGCCCGGCCTCGGTTCTCCGCGGTGCCGCCCGGCGCAGCCTCTCCCGCGCGGTCCCTCCATCCGTAACGCGGCGGTGCCGGTGTCGGTGGCGGTGCCGGTGTCGGTCCGGGCGGGCTGTGTCGGGCCGGGGCGGGGTCCGCAGCGCGCACGGCGCCGCCCCCGGCGGGCAGACGGGCGCGGCGGCGTCACGCGGCGGTGCCGCCCCCCGCTCCCGGCGGCCGCCCCCGCCCGCTGCCGCCGCCGCCGCCGCCGCGCACCCGCAGCAGCGCCCGCTCCGCTCCGCTCCGCTCGGTCGGCGGGCGGCAGAGGCAGCCCCGGCAGCCGCGCCCTCCCCGGCCCGGCCCCGGCCCCGCGGCCCCCGCGCAGGTAAGGCGCGCCCGCAGCGCGGGCGGAGCGGCGCCGCGGAGGACCAGCCCCGCTCCGCCGCGGCGGAGCCGGTGGTGGCGGCGGCGGTGGCGGCGCGAGAGGCTGGTGGGTTTGCGTGCGGCGTTGTGGAGAGGTGGATGGCGAGGAGAGGAGATGGTGGAGCGGAGGTGTAAGTTAAAGGTTGGATGCGGTGATTTATTGCCCCTTGCCGAGGCGGGGGGAGGAGGGGAGAGGGGGTCTGCGAGACTTGAGCGATAAAATCAATCTGCTGCATGTTCTCCCTGGCGTGAGCTGCCGTGGTGAAACGCGAAGCCGGGGCAGCGATGGGATATCGCAATATTGTTGTTATTTGTCGGCGGCGGTCTGAAAGAGACGAGGGGCTTGTGCGGGAAGTGCATTGATAATTTGGGACATTTTCTATTGTGTGACAGAAGAAAGAGGGCACTCGGCTTCTTCGATACGTGTTTGAAACTGTTCAGGTTCCTGCTGATGGTGTGCATTTTTGAAGGGGTAGAAATTATATCATAAGCATATTAAAATAAATACATCTGCAGACTGGAAGGAGAGCAAAATCGATCATTCCAGCCGCTTTGGAAAGATTTTGATTCTAGAAATTACATAGAAATGAAAAGAAAAGATTAATGGTGCTGCTAAGTCTGCTTTTGAATTAGAGCGCTTCTCCCTTTGGCTGCAGCAAGGTTGTTTTTCAGATCCTTTTATTCCATCCGGTAATTTGTGAACTCTGGTCTTCCCCGCACCCAGAGACAATGCTCTGTATTTCATACAATAAGGATTCTGCCAAGGATTGTGCATGCCAACCGACCTGGCATTTATTAAGGATTTATTGACCTATGGGTGTCTCTCTCTCTCTCTTTTTCTAATTTGAAAAGGCTCAATCGGGGCACCTGTGACTAAATCATATTTTTTGAAGAATATAAAATGGTTGTAAAGGGGTGGGGGAAGCATACGAATTCACTGGCGAGGCTCTGAACGCAATAGCTACATTTATATTGGTTTGTGCATATTTCTCGCTACATATGTGTGTGTTCATGGATACATTGCTGGGAGGGACGCCTGGTGCTTAAGAGCCATTTGAGATAGATAGATAGATAGATAGATAGATAGATAGATAGATAGATAGATAGATAGATAGATAGATAGATATATTTTAATAAATTGTCCTCTTCCGAGAATGACAGTGTCCCTCTGCTTTAGAAATGACTAGACTTGACTGTGCTGTTTATTGGCAATGTGTGAATTATATCGGCAGTAATAAATAAGCAATTCTTTGCTGGGCTATTTTTCCCTTGGATCTTTCTCCTTTCTTTTACAGTCATTCCACCTCGTCTTTTTTTTTTTTTTCCCTTTTTTTTTTCTTCTTTTTTTTTTTTTCTTTTTTTCTTTCTCTTCCCCGCTCTTGCCGCCGCCGCTGCTGCTCTGTGTGTGTGTAAGTGAGGGGGCAGGCAGGCGCTGCAGCCAGCGGCAGGCAGCGGGCAGGGATGCTCGCGAGGTGGGATCCCCGCGCGGCGGCTTCTCCGCGGACACCTGTAGGGATCGCTCTGGCACGCACGGCGGCCGCGCACACACTCACACACACTCACACTCACACCGCGTCCTTGCCTGGCTCCCCCCACCCTTCTCCCCACCACTGACAGCCACCACGGGCTCCTGGCACCCTCCCGCTCCTGCGCCCCGCGCACAGAGGCGCAAACCCCTTCCCTTCCTCCGCCCCGCTCCTCCCGCAGCCGCCGCGCCCGCCCCGCTCACCTTGCGTCCCCCTCCCCGCCGCGCCCCCCGCATTCCCTCCCCACCGCCCCTTCCCCCGGGGCACCCAGCAGCTGCCCGGTGACCCCCGTGAATACACGCACACATACGCACACACACAGACAGACACAAACACACACGCCCCGCGCCTCTTCCTCACGCACCCCGTCTCCACAGACCTCCCCTTTCCCCCACTCATCACCTCAGGCACCCCTCACACACAGCCGCCTCCCTCCTGTCTTTGTCCCCGGGCCCGCACGCCGTTTCTCACACCGCCAGCCAGCACCCGGCTCCCCGCACCCCCACACACCCCAAACCCGCCCCATCACCGCCTCCCTCCCCTCCGCCGCAGCGGGGCCCCGCGGCCTCCCGCACGCCCCCTCCCCGCCCCGGGCGCGCCCCCCGGGCTGCCCCTGGAGCGCAGCCCCGGCGGAGCGCGGGGGCAGCGGCGGGGCCGCTCGGGCTCGGCGGGCGCCGCCGCCCCGTCGGGCCGCGCAGGGCGGAGCTGTTCCGGGTGCTGAAGCAGGAGCGGCCGCTCGGCGCCGTGCCGCAAGCCAGCGGCGCCCCAGCCCGCGGCCGCCGCCGCGCCCGGGAGGGCCCTTTGGGGAGCGGGGTTGCGGGGGCTCCCGCCGCCGCTCCTCTCGGGAGCTGCCGGAAAATCCCGCGGCTTGTAGCGGCGTTGCCAGAGGTGGCTCCTGCCGAGGGGCAGGGAGGGGAAGCCCCGGGGGAAGCCTGGGGTCTGCCTGCTGCTGGTGGGCACGCCTGGCCTCTGCCCGCGAAGTTTGGGGGGGCGGGGGGTGTTCTCCTCTTCTCCCTTTTGCTGCTCTTGCCCACCTCACGTGTGGCAAATAATAAAAATAATCGTGTTGACATTTAGAGGAATGAAATTAAATATAGAGAGAGTAGGAGGTGACTTAGCAGCTCTGAACGTGTCAGGTGCAGGCAGCTGAGGTGTGTGCCTGTTTTTAAAACGTTTCTCCCTGGCAGGGTCATCTCTGCCCCCTCTCCCCACACACGCATATACACAGGCACACACATCCCAGCCCAGAAAAGGGCTTGGCAGCAGCTGTGGACGTGCTATTGTGCCTGCTGAAGTGCTGCTGGCAAAGAAATGTAAGAGAGGGGAAGGGGAAGCAATGAGTGAGGGAGTGTTGGAGATCCTCTCCTCCATCAGGAGAGGTCTGCTAATACACAGCTCCCAGAAACGATTCAGCAGCTCTGGGGGAGAAAAGCAGCCTGTCCGCTGAAACGTTTTGGATGTAGAGACCTCTTCAGAGAATAAGGGTGAACTGTGGCATATATATAATTTTGAAAACAGAGTTGTTCTCTTAAATAAGGGCAGCTGAGTAAATAGACATAAAATACTGCAACCAATTTCAGAGGACTAACACCTGGGATTAGCTGATCTGCGTTGTGAATAATGTCAACATCAGAGCTGGCTTGAATTGGATTTTCCGTGCCATAGCAGAAAATACCAGCCCCAGAAGAAACCAGGTAGCAGAGAAAAAAAAAAATGTTTTCAAAAACATTTTAAAAAATGCAAAAAGCCATCTAGGAAACTATTGCAATTCTTCCTCACCCCAGGAAAAATAAACCAGTAGGTGTGCCATGTGTGGTGGAGCTTGTCAGTTCCTGCTGGGAGCTCAGGCCACTTTATTTTTTTGACCTGTATTAGAAACAACCAGAACTAGGCTTGGTAGCATCGTTCGTATGACTAGGACCTTGTAGCTTCACAGGTGATGGTGTTTTCACAAATAAATTAAAATTAAATAAATTGCAGAATAGCCTCTATCTTTTCTGTTTGACTTTGTTCTTGTAATAATAAAATGCACTACTGAAATATTTGAAAGTTTTGGAAAGGTAAGTAGTTTACATTTAGATTATACCATAAAAATGTGGTCTAGTATAAACATATGTGTTGAGAATCGTCTTTAGCGCTGCAGCCTACTACAATTATTCAGTAACTCGAAAATTACAGCAGCATTTTCCTAATGTCCAACACCAGTCAAAAAGAAAAAATAATCACAAATGTTCACTATTGATCAACTTTGTGATTCAACATGTTATTAGTTGTCATTTCTTATTATTCTGTTTCAATTCCTTGCAGATTAGAAACAAAAACAATAGAGGAGAATCACCCCCCTGGATCTTAGCCTTGGCCTTTTTCAAGCACGGAGAAGAGGAGCTGCCAGGCTTTGCATGTCAAGTGGCCACTCGGCTGTTTGACAGCTTTTGGGTTTCAACCCCGTTGGGATTGAGGCAGCTCAGGCAACCACGAGCGATGAGTCCTGTCGTCTGCTGACGCTGCTCTAGCACCATGGCAGACAGGCTGTGATATGACAAGAGGATCCATCCTAGGGAGGCAGCATTGGGATCCATAATTGGCTTCCTGGGAAACTACAGCTGGTGGAGAGGATGTAAAAAGAGGCGCGCATGTGCCAGGATATTGCTACAGCCTTGCCGAGCTGGAGGATCCACTTGGAGGAGAGTTTTGCCACTGATCTTGGTTTTTTCCCAGTTTGGTAATGTTGGCTTTGGGGAAAATTTCTGCTGACTCACCCACCCCTGGACACCTTTTGCAGAGCGTGGCCGGCCAGTGAAGAGATCCAACGGCGCCTTACCCCCACTGCGGGTGCCCTCCGGTGGCCTCTGGCACCATCTTGTGCCCAACCCCATCCCGTGGGGCAGCTGCAGCCCCCCGCCCCGGGGAGTCTCCCACAGTGACCCCCGCACCCGGGGCGGGGGTGAGCGTGCCCAAAGCTTCCAGCGCGGTCGGCGCCCGGCAAGATTTTACCCTGTCTGCCACCGGGGTCCCGGTGCCGCCCCCCGCCAGCCCTGCCGCCCCGCTCACCCGCCCCAGGCCGCGCAGGATGGGGGCGGTGCTGGTGCGGCGCGGGGGCTGCCTGCTGCTCTGGCTGGCCTTACTGCTGGGCTGCTGGGCTGAGCTGGGCAGCGGGCTGGAGTTCCCGGGCGCGGAGGGCCAGTGGACCCGCTTCCCCAAGTGGAACGCCTGCTGCGAGAGCGAAATGAGCTTCAACATGAAGACGCGCAGCTCCAGTGGGCTGGTGCTCTACTTTGATGACGAGGGTTTCTGTGACTTCCTGGAGCTCATCCTCACCCAGGGAGGGCGGCTACAGCTCAGCTTCTCCATCTTCTGTGCCGAGCCTGCCACCCTGCTCTCAGACACGGCAGTCAACGACAACCTCTGGCACGCTGTTGTCATCCGCCGCCACTTCAAGAACACGACGCTGATCATTGACCGAACCGAGGCCAAGTGGGTGGAGGTGAAGTCCAAACGGCGGGACATGACTGTCTTCAGTGGGCTCTTCCTAGGAGGGCTCCCGCCGGAGCTGCGGTCAGCGACGCTAAAACTGACACTCTCCTCCGTCAAGGACCGGGAGCCCTTCAAGGGCTGGATAACAGACGTGCGGGTGAACTACACACAGGCGTCACCGGTGGAGAGCCAGGAGGTGCGGCTGGATGATGAGCAGAGCCGGCTGTGTGCCAGGGACGACGTCTGCCTCAACGGGGGCGTCTGCTCGGTGCTCAATGACCAGGCCGTCTGCGACTGCTCCCAAACGGGCTTCCGAGGGAAGGACTGCAGTGAAGGTAAGGGGCCATTTCAGCTCGCCCCATCGCCCCCCTCCCCATCACTCTATGGAGGGGACGGGTCGGAGGCCAGGCCTGCATGAAGTTTCATCTGTATGAGTGGATCTTCCTCCCTCCCCTTCCTTCCCACCATGTACCCAGCTCCCCTCTTCCCCATCTTCTCCTCCATGTCTTCCACGTGTCTCTGTGGTCAACCATGGTGCCATCACTCTTCTGTTCTCTGTGAGGCTGGGTGAGAGGAGGAAGAGGGTGTTATCTGAGCATCTTCCTGGGGTTTTGGGTTGTTCCGGGTAAAGGAGAGCTGGGTGCTGGGTACCAGGTGTCACCCAGATGGCAGCGGGTGGCTGGAACCACGCTCGGCGGGAGATGAGGGAGGAGACGTGCATGCTTATCACAAGCAGCTGGTGGTAATTAATTTGGGGAGCAGGGAAATTGATGCTGGGAATAATTTATCTGGATTAAGTGCAAAGATGACCTGGGTTTGGTTTTGTAGGGTAGAGGAGACCCAGAGTCCACTTTGTATTTGCCTCTGCTATGTCATTGAAATAAAATCAGTGATTTATTTGTGAATTCCTTAAATTGTGGCCGGGGAGGAAGGGGATTAAACAGAGGATTATGTTTATACAAGAATGCGAAGGGTACCGCTTTGCAACATATTTAGCAATTCACCATGCCTGTTAGACAGGGAGAACACAAAAGGGCAAGGGGGAAGTACATACTCCAAGACCACAAAATGACTGAGTAGATTATTAAGGAAGAGGGAACCTAGAAAAACAGCAGTTTCTTTAATCTCATCTACAAATAAATCACTGGATAAAATATGATTCATATTCAGTACCCATTGTTTTTGGCAAATGGAAAGAATGTGAACGTTTACTTTGCAGATGCATGCAGGACTCTTGTTTTTATTATTTTATTAGTAAATGTACCATTGCTTGCAGCTCCTCTAGGCATAGAAATTATGTATGTTGTGTAACTAGAGCAGGATGTGAAGGTGTATAAATGAAATAAGTGTAAATGTATCAAGGGAAAATATGATTATCATGTCAAAATTGGAGAGCAAAGACCTAAGTTTAAAATGTAAAAGGTAAATATGAATAAGATATTATCAAGGACAAATTAAGATCTTCACTGAGTGGCTGCATGACATTTATGGCTGAATAATTTGCCTTTAGCATTTCTATCAGATTTCACTCATTATAAGAAAGAAAACATCATTTGTGACTGTGCTTTATTATGTAACACCTTCTGTCCTTAGTGTCAATACTAAAATGCTACAGTCATTCTGCATCCTGTTTACTTTATGAGCTGTTTATCTCTCATCTGCCATTCGTGAAAAATTCAACCCCTATTAACACTTTAAATATTTTTTTATAGGAGCAAATAGTTTCAGAAAATTAGTCATTTGTACTTTCAATTGCACCCATTCCCAGAAACTGTAAAATGAAATATCTTTTATATTGGGTAAACCCTCTCGATTTAGTATTTGGGTGTCAATTTTTAATATATGATACTACATAATGTATAGGTGTATGTACAATATTGAGTTGTCTTAGCATCTCTGAGTTAGGCCCTATTATAAAGAAAAAAAAAAAGAGGTGTAGCAGCTTTGTCAAAGCAATAATGGTAATTTAAATTACTGTTAATACTATTATAATTTATATGTCCTTTACACTAAAACATAGTTTATTTATTTGAAGTTATTTTGCACATATAATACTTATGTGAAAGGGTTCACATGATTGCATGTAGTCAAATAAATTATTGCCTTTACATAATAATAGGTTCAGTGGCTATTTTTAAGGAACATTTGTTTGTTTAGATCAAATTTTAGAGAAATACATATCTATGTTTATATTTAGTGAAAACTGTATGGAACTTTTAAAATGATGGAGCTCAAAATATTATTTAGAATCCTCCCCCAAATTAAGGTAAAATGCTGACTTAATTTAAGTGCTAGTGGTTTTACAGTTGACATTGGTGGGATCAAGTTTCTCCTCACATGTCCCTTAACTACTGAGAAGCCTTATAAAATAATAGCAAGACTTAAAATTTTAGCAGAAAGTATTCATATTCAGATTTCATTTAAAACAGGAGGCAACATTTGCCCCGACAGCAACATAAATGGAACTACATGGCAGTTCATACCTGTTAATTGAGAAAAGGTAGCAACTGACACTTCCATCAGTCAAGTTTTGATGAAGGGATTAGAAGTTACTCATATGTGCCAGAAAAGATATTGAGTTGTTATAAATTATTTAATATTCTAGGAAACAGATTAGGCAGAAGGACAAGTAGAGCCTTTATATCTGCCAAGAAAGAAACCTTGGCTTCTGTTCTTTAGTTTTTTGTAGCCAACATAGACATTAAGCTGTTGAACTTTCACCTTTTGTTCCCAGAATGTGTAAATTTCCCACAAGCCTTAGAAAGACATTGCCATTGCTAAAGGATCATCTCAGGCTGCAATTATCTGAAGGGGTCTTGAGTTTTCACTATTATCTTTGTTTTGGTTTTTGTTTAAAAATGGTTTTAGATAGGAAGACTCCCCAACTTTCCATTTTTATCTGAAATTATAGCCACATGTTCTAGTTGATGCTTTTCTTTAAAGGTGAAAGATGGTAATTAAATTCTATTTTCTTTGGATTTTTTAATTTCTTTTTTTTTCTTGGTTTTGTTGTTGTTCTATATCTCTGAAGTCTGGTAAAACATAGAGTTCCTCAGTGTAATAAGGAGTGTAAACGTTTACAAAATTTTCTACCCTGACTTGCATGTTTAGGAATTAAAAAGTAATAGATTTAGAGTCGAAGTTTCAAGTCTAAATATGCCATTTTTAATACAAGTTCAGTTATTTTCAGGAGAAAATCTGGTGAGTTTTTTTTCACAGATTTTCATCTTTGAAAAGCTTATTAATGATCCCTGAAGTAATTTTTTTTTCTTGTAAGAATGAAGTTCAAGTTTTGGGTTGGATTTTTTTGTTTGTTTGTTTTGTTTTGTTTTTTAACCCCATAGTATATGGCTTTTGGGTCGGATTTTTTTTTTGTTTGTTTGTTTTGTTTTGTTTTTTAAATCCATAGTATATATAAATTATTTTCAGTAGGCTTAACTGGTTTTATACCTGTCTAAATCAGGAGTAGCTTCATTTATGTTTTCTGAACTACACCACTGTGAGAACAATGCAAGCTAGGAAAGAACCATTCAGTCATTCCTTTTGTCCCAATAGGATCTAAGTCCTCTTCAATGGGAGCATTGGCATAAATCGGAGAAAAGGGACTGGAATTTTGCTTAAGTGTCAAGGATGTGCAGTCCATAGCAAAAAAAAATACCATTTCTAGCAGTTCTCTGGTTGATAGGCCCATGGGTAAAAAACAGTACAAGAGTCTTCTAAAAGATAAAATCTATGCTTTTTCCTGAAAAAAACCAAGGGCATGCATATTAGTTCACATAATAATAGTGATTCTGTAGAAGAAAAAATACACAAAATCATAACAAATTTTATTAGGAATAAGAGTAGCATTGAAATAAACCCTGACTGTCATATCACTTTTATGATAAGTTTTTGACATACATTTAAATCTTCTATTCAGTGAAAGTTACAATATTTCCTGAAATTACTCAAATTATTATGGCTTGATTATATGATAAGGAGATATTTTTATTAAAAATATCAATTTTTAAATCAGATTTTTAGTACATTAAGTCAGGGTCCTAGAAGGTAAGGAGAATACATTACTCATATCGATGAACCTCCATATTCTTGTAATTTTGCTGCTTAGGTTAAAATTTCAAAACGAAAGAAAACCCCTATTTTGCCTGTTAAATGACTAAAATAGTGACCTTCTGATTTTATAAAAAAAAAAAAAAGGGTATAGTTTTCCTTTCATTCTCATTTATATAAAAATAGCCTTGTCCATTATCCTGTCTGAGAAAGTAAGCAGTTAGCTCTAAAAGAAGTAGTTGCTTCTAAATTGTAGTTGCTTCTAAAAGAAGTAAAGGCTTCTAAAAGAAGCATTGAGTTGGGGAAAGTTTCTCACCGATGCTGACTTCTTGTAACTCCATGGCCTTCTTCTTTTCTATATCTCTAATGGATTGAAAAAATTGCAGGCAGGCTCCTTTATCTTTGTAAACTATAGCTTCCCTACTTACCTCAATATTAACATCTATTCAGGCAACTGCTTTGTGCATTCAAACCATTCCTGTTTATAACTTGTTGTATTTTAGCTGTTCTACTGAGTTTCTGGTTTGTGAGAAAAATGAGGACTGTTCAGGCAGCTGTTCACTGTAAGAGATACTCTTCCTTGTCAGATATTCAGAAATTGATGCCAGCTACGGTTTGAACTGTGAAAGTGATTTTTGAGGAAGTCAGTTCCAGATGTCTCAGCCTAGCCAGCACTTAGATTTGTTTGTTTGGGTTCTGAATATACTACATCAGTCTTTGTTGTATTTCCTTTTGCATGTTAACTTTTTAAAAAGCCATTCAATATTTATATCTCTTTGAAATTTTTGATATTTCAATCCATTTTATTCCCTTTATGCCTTGAATGAAACATTTGAACTTCTTTTGGCATTAATTATCTATTGCAAGTTGCATGTGGGAGTGAGATGTTGTTGAACTCATTGCCAACAGTCAGTCTTAACAGAGCAGTCACCATGGTCTTTATCCCTCTTGAATCCTAGCTAAATGTACTTCGGACTAGTAAATACTGTGAACAAAACTTGCCTTTTTGATTTACACGTCAGAATCTTTATCTACATGATCAGTATTTCTTCTTCATGCTGAATTTCTTGTCAGTGCCAGTGGCCACTGGGGTGATGTTGGTTTAGAAGGAGGGTTAGAAATGCACCAGAGATTGCACTGAGGTTCTGTATATGTACAAATTATGTCAATAATTTAACAATCATTAAATCATTATTTCACTTTATTTAATACTTTTAAATGGTGACTTTATTGTCAAAGTAGAATCTCGAGAGCAGATAGTCAAGTAATCAGAAAGTGATTCAGAACTGTTACATCTGTTGCATTCACATTAAGTCATATGAAAACTCAATCATTATGTCAGTTTAAAGGACAGTTTTACATCATTTTCCTAATGAAATTTGAAATAGTATTTTGTTTGCCAGGATTCAGTATGATAGGATATTGATTTCAATATCTTCCTCATGTGAAATCACAGGAGTTTAAATACTGAATTTAAATACTGTTAAGTAGGAGTTGTTAGTCTGTTTTATATTATCTTCTAAGGAGGTTTCTTGTCAAGTATTACTAATCCTTTCAAAATGCTGATATTGAAACTCCTATAGCCTAGATCTTGGTACTCCAGGTAAATAATATTTTAAATAGTGAGGTTGTTGTTTCCCTTTGGGCCTAGTTGAGGTGCTGGGTCCTTATTAAGTCTGTATTGTGAATTATAGACAGCTAATATTATAGAAGAATTTATATCTAGCACTGTAGGACCTTGTGTCAGACTGGTCATATTCATTCAGAATTTTGAAATAATATATATTAAAATTGTCTGTATTTTGATGTAATTGCATTTCAGGGCTTGCAGGCATTTTGGACAAAATGTACTTGATCTTTTGTCTCAGCTGAAGGTTGGCTCTCTTTTTACAATAGATGTCTTTTAACAATAGATTCTAGCTACAGATTTGTGGGATTTTACCCCTTTATCATTACTGACCTGATGGACAGGAATGGGGAAAAAGGCTGGCAATTAAAAACATATTCCTGATATAAATAGTTTTATGTAGAGGCTAGCATTAACATATGCAGCTTGGGGGGTTCATGTATCTTTTAATAAACATATTAAAATTGGTTGGTAGCTTAAAAGAGAAAGCTTTATCCATCTATTTTGGTGAATTTAATATGATGTTTTACTTACCAGAAAGTTTGGTGCTCCTTTAGAAAACATGAAACCATACCAGTTTCTGGAAAAAGGCTCTGTCCAGTTTGTTGTGCTGTAGTTGAAACCTGTGTACCTTCGTAAACACATGATTTTCCAGAATAGAAAAGGGCATTCTGAGGTGTTCAATACCTTTATGAACCTGAGGACTAAATTGTAGAGACCAAATATACTTCTTTCAGGGAATGATTGGTTAGGGTGTAACAGACATACCTTTAATTGTGTTATACATAGATTTGACTAACAAAGTCAGAGTAAATAATACTTTGCTGCCTTTATTTAGTTCTATGCTGAGCTGGGATAATAATTTAATCTTTTACAAAAGATGTGCACTTTCTTGAATGGCAGTTTCTCTTTCTGTACTGTGGTGATGGTATCTGAGTGTATCACAAGCACTTCAGCAGCCTGGATTGTATTGTCATGTATGCAGAACTAAATTTTTCAGCTCAGGCGCTCTTCTGCCAAGCTAAAAAGTAATTGTATGTGGTGAATTCATGCAAATGTGTAGCCATTCTCCTGGATCTTGGAGTAGAATCAGAAGGACCAATATGTACTTCAATGAAAAAAATATCTGCAGTAACTAATGAAGCTATGAGGTAGGAAAACCCACATGGTTTTGATAGGACATAGCTTTCTCAGTGACCCACGCCAGTCCACACACACAAACTTTTTCTGTTTGCCTTCCTCTCTGTAAAGTGAAACTACTCAATGCTTTTGGTAGGCTCTTTTCTCCTGGTCATAAGATACTTGAAAGATCAGAATTTCTATTAGGGATGTAGGAGAGGAAGTCAGGACCTGAAGCTCCCTTTACTATTGTGTGACAACTTTAGTCTACAGAACTGATAATTGTTAGGTGGCTTTGAAATTACAGGCCTTCCTAGTGCCTTTCCATAGCTGAGTGTTCAGAATAGTGTGGTTTTTCTTGATTTTTTTGTCTGTCATTGTCTGCCATTGTTCTGACTAGACACTGGAAATGTTTTAGCTTGTCACCTGCCAGCCACTTCTCCTTAGACAATTCAGCTCTTCTCAGTACACCTGTATAAAAGCCATCCTTATTACTGTAAATGGTTCCTTATTACTGTAGAAGGATCTGGGATTTAATATCTGAGCAGAGTCAAGAACTCTTGCTCCTAGTCAATGAACACATAATTTTTAAATTTAATTCTCTTCCATTTTCAATGAAAAACCTGAGGGTGAATGTAGGCACAGAGTTTGTGGTAATTGGGAGTGGGGCTGTGGCTGAGCCTCATCCCCAATGGGCTACAGCTGGAAAAAGCAGGTGAACAGCATTGGGAATAATGAGCCATGGAGTGCCCAGGTGCACTGACCAACCCCAGAAAGGAACAGAGGGCACACAGGTGCCATGCATGAACGTGAGGATATAAACGGTTGGGCTAAAGAACAAGAAGGGCAGATGCTTGCAGCCTCCTGAAGTGGAATGTTGTTCTTCTGTATGGGCAGACATCTGAAGCCTTCTGTTGAGGTATGGTGTTACTCTGTTTGGGGGAATGATTAAAGCCTCTGGAATTGCATGGTGATACTCTGTGTGTTGTGACTGTCTTGACTGCAGCATGTGCTGGGAGAGGTGGCCTCAGTTATGCCTTCCTTGAGATTGTCAGGAAATGAGGCAGAGGTAGCTGGCAGCTGTCTGCAAGAACAGGATTCTGTGATGAGATTCGAGATTTCCTTAGTGCTATGGAGTGCATTACGAACCTACAATTACTTAGTTATGTCCTAATGAGTAGTAGATTTGGCACCCTTTAGATATCTGAAGAAAATGTGTTCTGTTTTAGTTTTCCACTGGAGTCAGTTTGAAGTCCCATTGACTCAAGTTTGGAATTAGGGCAAACCTAATAACCTGCTGATTCTGAACTTATTATTCAAGTAGGAATATGAAAACAGGGAGAACTAGGCCAAATTAAATAACCTGCTGATTCTGCCTGTAGTATTCATCTGGGAATGTCTATAGAGGAAAATACTTTTCATAAATTCTGATATTTATTACCATGATCATTATCGCTATAATTATTCACTAATTTAACATGTGCCTTATGAACCGTGCTGGAAGAGTGATGTTATATGACTAATTTTTCTTATGTTTAAGACTCTCTATGATTTGAGGGAAAACCTGATTCCCCAGACAAATGGATAGTGTGGAATCCCATTTGCAGTTGCTCCCATTACAAACTGAAACAGTGGATTTTGCTGTGGAAGTGTTACAACCCAAAAATGCTACGCAAGTCTGCAAGTCACAGATTCCTTTTAGACTGTGCCATGTTGCACAAGGTCTTGAAATGAGAACATTGGACTTCTTGATTTTGTCTAGCAAAAGGCCTTTGCATTGCTTAAAGGCAAAGAAACTTGTTGATTCTTCTCACAGTGCTGTCTTTTTATAATTGAGTGTGTACAGCCATTAAGGAGGTCACTGGCATTACCGTATGCATCTGGAAATGTGTATCACAGTTCTAAAGTTTCTGAATTACATCTGAATTCCTGATGCAGAATGACTTTCTTGTTCCTCTTCCTTCTCTTTTGTGCTTTTTAGCTTTAACAAAAAGCATTTAAAAATGACTTTTTTTTTCAAAGGAGATGTTTCCATTAAGAAAAGATTTCTTGCGGAAGATTGCATGTATGTAATATAAATTATATGTACTTTCTTTTGAATAAGTGTATAGAAAATGACAGAATTAGTGACTAGACATGAAGATCTGTATCTCAATACTGTAATTTTCTTTATTATCCTGATTCCCCTTTGTTTCCAAAGGTGACAACAGGAATCTTCACACACATATCAGCATTTGTACAATGGTCTAGGGCACAACCACAATGAATAGCGCTTTTTTGCGGTGTAAAGATTATATTTATTGTTAATAAAAATGGGAGAATAGGGCCTTATGCTAGGAAAAAGAGTGCTTTTCAGCCTTAAAGATGTTATCTTCCCCGATTCTGAATCATGCAAGTATGGTAAAAGTGGTATAAAAAAACTTGGATTCCACTAGTTGTTGTACAGAAACGGGCTTACATTTTACATTTCAAAAATTATTTGTACATTTTACGTTTGTTAAATCAGACTCTTGGCCTGGAAAGTCCAGGGACAGGAGTCAGAGAGGCAGGTGAGACACAGCAGCTCCTTCCCAGACTGCACACACTGCTGTGTTTAAGCACAGTGATCTTCAGGTGATCCCTGGTGATCTCGGGCTTCTGGGGTGGGCTGGTGCTTCACATGACATCCTCCCTTAGAGAGAAGCAGTGGCATTTCTACAGGAGTTTCCGGGAACGTTGGTCCTGACAAAGACAATACTAGTGTTGTGCATTTTGAATCTGCTTTTTTCCCCATTTTCCCTAATCAGAGGAGAGACAGGTGGAAATGGACCTTAGAAACACATTGATGTAAGTCATTTAATTCTTAAGACTATTGTGGGGTGATAGAGGAAAGATTTGTAAATAGATTTAAGAACAGGTCAATGCCCTTCTCCAAATTCTTCTCAGATGGCTGTTGCTCAACTTCTCAGGAGCTGATTCTCTGTGGGTTTTTATCTGTGATGTTGCATAAAAGTAATTTCTGTAACATTATCACATTGAAAGGAACCTGGGAGGGGTTTTTTTAGAACCTATAGTTTTTCAAAGATAAATTATGGACTGTCACTCAACATTAACAAAAGATTTGTCTGGTTTAGTTAAACATTTACTGAAGAATTCTGAATATAGGTCTCACATTCTTATATAAAACATTCCTGACTTAAGTATTATGAGAAAAACATCAGAATTTTCCTAGTATTTCACCAGAAGAAAATATATTCAAATCACATTTTCTTTGTTGGCCCAAATCTTCACTACTTTTCTGTGAACAATGTATCTGTTGTGGTAGTTTCCAGGAATTTCTTTGGGGTTTTTTGTCACTGTTCTTGGTCCAAAGTACTTGAAGGAGCAGCTAGGATTGAAGTTAGCCTTGAACTTCTTTTTTTTCTCTGCAGCAGTTAAACAACTGAGTCTGGATTTACAGGAAATTGTGCAGTAATAATAAGCAGTACAGCACAGATTTTTTGTTTTCTACATTACAAATTTTAAAACTCAAAATGTTACAAAGAATGCATCAGGTTTGAAGTTCTGAGAAAAATATTTTCATGCTGTTTCCTATTCAAGCTTTTATAACAAAGAAAATTCCTATGAGAGAAAAAAGTTCAAATGATAGTTTTGACCTGCTATTTTTGGAAATCCTCTGACAGCCACACTTCACCTTGGCATCCGGAGGTTTTACCATTGTCTTAGCACTGGCTGGATCCCATTCTCCTTTTTTAAATATAATTTGGATCTTTAGCTAAGTAAAGTCTTTCTTGCACATTATAAGTACCTACATCATCCAAATTTACTATTCAGGCACATATTACCCATTGTGATACCATGAGTCATGCTGGTGGATTTTGTAAATCTTAAACCATGAGAGCATCCACAGTGATGCAAGGGAAAAACACATTCCTTCCAATTTCTCCCCTGTATTAAAAAAAAAAAAAAAAAGAAACAGGAACTTTCATTGCAGTCTAAGTTAATGGCACCATGGGAATTCAGAAATAAAGCTGCCTTCAGTGAGTGGTGGCTTTTATTTTTTTCTTTTTTGTGTTTAAGCATGGAATTTGTTTCTCCATTTTATTCACATTTGCATTAAAAAATAATAGAAAACATTTAGTGATGCTGTATCTATTGTGATAGAGGTACCTCAGATTTAAAAGCATGCCTCTAAGAGCTTAGAAATACTTAGTTATTTTGATTTTGCACTTTAATTTGGGCTTATTGCTGCTTGCGTGGCCTAAATATATAAAGTGAGATGGGTATCAATTTTGATGTTACTCAGCTTTGCTCTTCTACAGCTTCCTTATGACTAATCTATAAAAACAATACATGAGTATGTCTTGGAAACTTGTCCTTGCCCAGTCTGAGCTCTCAGTGACTTACACTAAGCTTTCAGCCATTAGAGAGTGCAGAAAGAGATACAAAGGTTTATTAACTGAAGGAATTGGAAGAGAAAAATGTTCTTAGAACTAATATATGTTGTTCTGTACAGTATTTCTAAAGTAGTTTACTTTTGTAGATTTTTCACTTTCAGTAGTAGATCTATCAATTGATGTAATAAAATAATTGTTGCAGTACTCCTTTCTTGTCTGTGTAGATCAGGTTGATGTCTCTTGAAGCTGATATGTTTAGCCACTGTAAAAGAAGAGTTAAGTCAGAAATAGGGCCTCTGATTAGGAAAAAAAAATCTTTCAACTTCATTAATAATTGAACACCCTGAAATGTCAAGAAATAAATAGGCTTAATCTTGCCCACTACTATATAATGCTGCTTTGGAATCTTTATAGAAGGTCCCTTTTCCATTCAGATGTATAGGAAGATCTTGTCAGCACAAAATTGACTGTCTCTTTGCATGCTTGTCTCTCACTCCTGTAGGTTGCAACAACTTTTTCCACCCTTCAGTTTCTCTCTTTGTAGAGGCACAGTTAGAACTTGCAATGCCATTTTCCCTTACAAAATTATGGATTAATGGCTAAAAATCTTAATATTTTAACCCCACTCTGACCCCTATTGATCAGATGGCCTAGTCTGTATTAAAATGCTTGCCTTTTGAAAATAGGCTGTCAAGTATTTTTGAGATCTACATGTTTGACTCAGTCTTTGCACTCCTTTGGTTACTCTTAGGCACACATTCAGAGCACAGGCTTTTAAATCACAGCTTGGTATGGGCAGTTTGCATCTTCTGCAATCAGGCCAAGTCCTCAGTGTCAGTCTAACAGCTATGAAACTACTGCACTCAAAATTTATGCTTGGAGAATTTTGTAAAATAAAGCACTTAGAAGCTATGAACTATCAGGACAAAATATACTCTGCACTTTTAATTTCATCTGTTTCTGGGTATCCATAATGTAATAGTATTTAATTACATGACCATATACCATTTTTTCCTGGAGCTTTCTACCTCCTTCAGTGAATAGCCTGGATAATAAGTTCTTCAATATTTTGTTTTCTACTTGCTGTTCAGTTTGTACTCCGGAGCCTTATTCATTGTCCATATTAAAATCATTTCTCTGAAGAGAAACCAGTAATATTTCCTAAGGTTTTCATAGATAGGATACCTGAGCTGCTGTGCAAATATTGAAAATTACACAATGCCCATGCAAGATGACAGAGGCTCTCATTCATAGAGAAGAACAGAGGCAAGAGAGACTGCAGGTAGCAACATTCCCTGAGTGCCCATCTGAAGTTTATTCTGGGTACTTCACACATAACACCACACACTCCAAGCCTCCACTAGCACTTCAAAGCGCAGCTGGCTGTGTGTTCTGGGATTTCCATCACAGTACTCTCTCCAAACAAATATTTGGAGCAGCATTAGGAATGGCCACCCAGAAAATGCCTGTCTTGAAAAACCTGATCAAAATCATGCTGTATTTTTAGGAGAGAAGGGAATAGAGTATGTTTTTTCATTCAGCTCTCCTTGTTCTGAGGTACACCCCACTCCTTGTCAGCGAGGGCAGATGCACTGCTCACTGGCACAGCAGTTTTCTGTGGTACTCAGTCATTACTTCTGGCTAAGAATAGTCCTCTGTGTGCAGATCAAGTGAGGGAAGCTCTGGAGAGAATTGCCTTAAACTGTGTAATTAAAGGCTATATCCTACCCTATATGAATAAAGTAGATGGATCTCAGTTATGTAAGAAGCCTTATGTCTCAGAGCTGCTATTTTTGACTTTGGAACCTAAAGAATGTTCTTTTAAGATAGTAAAATAGGCAGTGTGTATTTTTTTTTTTTAAGTTTTTAAGAGTCTTCTCCCACGCAGACATCCCAGCCATTGTGTTCTCTGTACTTGAATGAGGAAGCTGCCTTTCTGCAAGGGCCATTCATTAGCAGGGGATTTTCTGAGGGTCTGACACTTTCCCTGCTCCAAAACTGAGTGGCTGGACCTAGCACAGGTTTCAGAGTTTTGAATGCTAGGGAAGACCTGCTAAGACTGAAGTTGAAGGTCGTTCAGGAGTTTAGTGGTAAAACCGAAGACATCTCCACTAATGCTGTGCATACACATTTTAGGAAACATTTGCAATTTGAGGAAATTATGATTGTTTTTCAAGGACTTGGCAAAAGGCTTAAACCCAAAAGTCAAGGTACTCCTGCCCAAATGGTTTCTGTGTCTGCTTCAAAATAAGACTGAAGTCAAAAGGAATCGGAATGGAAATGAAACTTACTCAGAGTTCCCTTGGGAATATACAACTGCTAACATAAATGTCAGATTTTCAGTTGAGATATTTGGGGTTTTTTTACTAAATCGAATGTAGTCTTTTAAGACTGAAAAAAGAAGACTTCATTATTATACTAGGTCACTCTATTTTCAGTAATTACTGTAATCAACATTTCTATGTAGTAAATGTGTCTTTTAAAGAAAAAATAAAAAGCCACATGAAAGTCTTACATAAAATGGTTTCAATACAATTCAGAACCATTTTTCAAGGAAATGAGTTTTTTAAAATAAAATATAGATGCAGTATTTGCATGTCTGCTCATCAGTGTTGCCATTAAAAAATGGCCTAAAAGTATTTCTTAAACCTGTAAAAGTTTTATATAAGGGGTAGTATAGCCATAATAAAATATTCTGTACACAAGAGCTAAAAATGAAGCATTAATCTTTGATGTGACCAGACAATATTTTTAAGACTCTCCTGTCTTTATGAGAGCCACATTTATTTATGTTCCAGGACCTTTGAACATGCCTTTGGTATATTTCTTCCTTTTCTAGAGGTTGCTTTCTCTACTTGCAGAACTAGATGCTCTTTCTTTCCCTGTGTGTTAAAAAACTAAAAAGGTTAGAAATATTTATTTTCCCTTTTCCTTTCCATGCTTTATCTTGTGTCCACTAAGTAGTAGTTATCTAGAAAGAATACAAATAAGAATCTTTTAGGGCAGGAGGTGAAGACAGAATAAGCCACAGTCAAATTCCCACCAAATTTCTTTCTTATCACTTAATTCACAGATGGTCCCACTGTATTTGGTTGCATTATTTATATGAATAATTTTATCCCCTTGATCCCCAGTATAATTTAATGTATGTATTATTATGCTGTAGATAACCAGACTTATTTTAATAGTACAATATGGCTGTTTACAAGCATATGATTATCTTATGTTACCTTGTAGTATTTTAATCATCCAGTGACATTTTCAGGAATGTTAAATGTTGTTACTTTCACTGATTTAAATGGGACTATGTGTGTTGGAATGAAAAGTTTTTTTTTTTAAAAAAAGGTCAATAATCAAAAAAGAACTGTGGTTTAAGTAGGATCAGACATAAGCTAAACTGCAGAATCATAGATGACCAATGGAAGTATATATAGTTTTAGAGAAAACTACCCATGTTTTTACATATTATAAATGTCATGCCTAGTATGTAGTCTAATTAGATTCATCTTTAGAAGTGCCTTTTTTAATGAATAATAATGACCTTAAGCTCAGATGTCTGTATGCATAGAAATTGTCTTCAAGCTCAATGTATGTGTCATTTACCACCTTTCTGTTACATTTTCTGTGAAAGAATTCCAGTGCTGCTAATCTAGAAAAGCTTAAATTCTACAGCAAAATAGTACCAGTCAAAAATCAGAGTCCTATGCAACATCCCTAAAGGCTGTTTTTTGCTAAGCAGTGAAGGGAGTATAATTTAATACACTGTGATTTTACTGTCATTTAAAATATGTCCCCAGCTCAGTAGCACTGCTCTGCAAACTTCATTTTTTCCTTTTGAAACATAGGAGCTATATACCAAGAATGAAAGAGAAATTTAGTGAACTAAGGGGACCATAGGATATCAACAAAAATGTATTTACACTCCATCATCATTAAATCTACTACTTACAATGCTCAGACCTCTCAGACTTAGGTGATTGCTTACAACATTCATGCACTTCATAAACTGGCTGAAAGCTCTGCTCAGTTTAATACATTAATAAGAAAGCAAATTTTCCTAAATGTGACTTTACAGAGGCCCCTAAATTAAAAAAAAAGCAAAACAAAAATTAAAATTAAATAATTAAAGGCAATAATTCCCTTATTAACCACAGGCATATCTATTTTAAAATTATTCATATGCCCTGTCTGGGATTTACAACTTTTAAGTAAGATTAAAAGTTAGTATTTTTTGCCCTCTCAGCTACAGGAGAAGTGCTTACATCTCTTTGACTTTCTATGCAGATATGATTTATTCCTGCAAACATTAATTATTATTGATGTTCTGGCCAGAACAAAACTTATATAAGGAATGTATGAGCGATATTAGGAAAGCTCTCAGTAATTTGGAAAATATTTTCTCTCTTTTAAAGCAGTTTTCAAAGCATTTAAGGTAAAATTTTTCTCTCAATGGGCCTGGTAGCCTCATTGTACTGTATCTTAATGAAAATTGTGGAGTTTGTCAGCTGAGGTTGGGAACTGGACCTCCATTTTCTGTGTGTCAGTAGCATCACTTCTAAATCAAGTCTTGGAAAACCTCTTTGTAATTAAATTTTTGTAGCTGTCAAATGTATTTCTGAGAGTTGTTTTCCTTGCATTCAAATGGGATTCCTAAATGTATTATTTTTTCTAATTTTTTCAGCAAAATATCATTATAACTTGGTGTTTTCTTTGACTTTATGCAAGAGACAGCCTGGTAAACTGTTGACAAAGTAAGACTGGCAATATTGTTGAAGCAAACCTTTGATGACCAAATAAATTATATCAGGAAAATAATGTAACCAAAATATCTGAAGTTTTATTAGGTATCATAGTAGTATCTCAAGTTTCAGCAAGTTATTGGTCCCTGATTTTGTTGTGCACTTCCTGTCTCAAAAGAAAGTGCAAAAGTCTCACCATGAGTCTCATCCTGGACTTCTTACTGCCTTTTTTTTTTCTGTATTAATAAGAGCTGTGTGATATTTAATATACAACCTGCTGCAAGTTCTCCTCCAAAACCTTGGGCTCCTTCAGAAAATCATTTTAATTGTGGTAGTGACCTTTGCTCCTAGGGTTTGCAGTTCGGTCTTGTTTTTGCAGAATTGGCTAGAGTTGAGAAAAACTTATTATGAAACAAGGCTTTTCGGCTTTGGACCCAGATATTATTTCTTCTTTAGAAACTTGATCATTTATAAATGACTACATCAGATGAAGGATAGACATCTGGAAGCATAAAATGGGGGAAAAAGGAGAGATGAACTGAGAAGTAATTAAGTTCTGGAAATGGGATTTGGAATTGCTATTTTATTTTCACTATTCTATTACAATTTCTTTATATATCTCAAGTATTTAATCTTCCTCGGTTTTTCATCCCTAAAATAAGGTTAATAATATTCACTGTCTCCTTTACCATTCCCTGTCTTTTTTGTTTAGTGATGTTTGAGGCTTAAGAACAAATTTCATTATATTTTTTTACTAATACCTACTGCAAGAGAAGTGGATCCTGCTTACAGTTTTAGATGTGACAAATTACGCACAATATTGAGCTGTAGTTGAGATACAAACATTGGGGCAAAAATGATGAATAAATTATTGTAATGCAGGGCATTCCAGATTGCTTTAGGGGCACTAAATTCCTGGTGTATTCATACATATTCTTTATAAACAAATGTTCTTTGAAATAACCATTTGGGGCCTGGTTTGTGGCTTATTTCTCATAGCATGACATGGCAACAAGATCTGTTGAGAAAAAACTGTTTATTTATAAAGAGGTGCTTAAAAATGTGGCATCAAGAGTTTTAATTTTATCTACTTTGCAAGTAAAAGCAAAGATGCATTTTGGAAATGAATCGAAAACCTCCTAGAATATGTGTAAAATTTTATTTTATTGGAATAAATGTCAGCAGAGAAGAATTTTCTTAGGTGTGCTGCACTCTAATGGTACTTGCTGATGGTATTGTATGAAGGGTTTTTGAGCTTTCCAGCAGAAATCATTTACAAAATGTCACAGAATGTAAAGCTTTGTGGTGGCAAAAAGGTGTAAAGGAGAAACAGTGATTTTCCTTAATACCCGGTTAGGTAAAGGCTATTCCGAACAATACAGACTGATTAGTTTGTAAAGAGGGGAAAAAAGTACTTTTGTAAGCTTCCAGATTTTGGTTCTTCCGCGACTAAGAATTTGCCTAGAAGCAGAAGATGAATTTGTTCATTTATATTTGAATTGAAATGAAGATCTGATTTTCATCAATGTAACAGTGGAATGATTCTCTTCAGGCAGTCTTTAGAAGCAAGGGAATATTCTTTCTGATTTCAGAAATTTTCGGATCAAGGAGTTTGATTCTACCTCAAACTGCTTTAACTCTGTCATGGAGTTTAGTTATTTTTCATTAAAGATGTATCCAAATGTGTTGCTTTAACTAAATTTATAAAACAGGTTGTGCAGAAATAACTCCTATCTGATTTTTCTATGATGAGATAATGTTATAAGGGTTTCAAGGATATATAGCTTAAGTGACTTTAGCTATAACATTTGGTGTCATGGAGGTCTCATGAGGGTATCTTGAGATAGCAGTTAGACAGTAGATTAATGAGTCATTCGCTTGTTTTTCATGCAGAACGAGTAGCTGTTTTTAAAAGGATGGCTAGACTGTCCAAATGGCCATGTGAAAATATGTAAGTGGGACTGACCAGACAGTTCAGCTCCAGAGTGTTTGCCATTTGGATGAAATGACCAGGCAGAGAGTGAATGACACCCGTGTCATAGCAGAGAATCACCTACTGAAGAAGGCAAAATCTACAGGAAAAAAAAAATAAGAAATTGGTTAAACGTATGTGAAAAGGAATCCTAGGTTGCATTCCAGATCTGTGTTGTTAGATATGATCTGGTACTGGAGAGGCACTGATGTACCAGCTCCTTTCCATGGGGATGTCTGCTTGATGCATTCAGCTGAACTGAACTGCCAAGCAAGGCTTGTAAATGGGATCACAAGGAAAGAGTGATAGGCAGCAGCTCTATCTAGTGACACAGACAGAGTCCCAGAATGAGCAATCCAGAGTACTGACCCAGTGTTCTCAGTTTCAGTTTGATTTTAAGTAGAATGAGAAGGGGGTTGGAAAAAGCAAAGCACTTTGGCTGAATGAAATGTCAGCAAGTCTGTGATTGCAGGAGGCAGTATGGAGAATTCACTCCCTGAAATCTGTGAGCAAGTCTACTGAACGTAGAAACTCCTAATCAGAGGAGAACTAAAGCATTATCTATGTCTTACATGTTTAATCATTAATGGAATACAAAAAGAAAAAGAATAATAAAAGAACTGGTTACTCAGTACTGTTGAACAGATTACTGGGGATTGAAATATTATGTTGCTGAAATATTATGTTATTGTTACGTTATCTTAATTTCACTAAGTAGTGAGGAAATATAGAATCTGTACTTTGAAGATCATAATACTGCTCCATTCCCTCCTCTGGAAAAAAATCAATCTTTGTTATAATTTACAGATGTACTCAAACATGCTTTGAAATGCAAGTAGCCATAACCATAATAAGATTTTGAGTTTTTCTAGGCTAAGAGTGTACTTACTCACCTTCCATGATGTCTGAGGAATTTGCTGATGAACTAATGAGTGCATCCCATTCCTTTCCCTTTCCTTGTCATAGCTGTGGGTGGTGCCACTATGGGGTTGCTGGAGGTAGCGCACACACACCTTGTGGAACCATAAACCATAATTTATGGTTTAACCTCATAAACTGTAGTTTATGGTGTATCTAATACACCATTCCTAGAAAAAAAAAAAAATCAAGTACTCTTTGCTTCTTTCTAAAGAAGCATCTACTAATCTCTGGCAAAATGTTGCATTCCCAGAATCTGAAGAATGTATTTTTTAAATTGCTGGTAAGATCTGTACCTACCTAAAACTTGCTGCTTTTGATCAGCTGTTTTCACTGATGGTTTTGGACAAGAAATTGCATGTTCAATTTCCTCAATATAAAATACGTATTTCTTTCAGTGGAAGCATATGAAAGGAATTTTTCCTCTCTGTTTAATCTATTCATCAAGGTACGCTGGAGTGCAATTCTCTTTCAGCAAATGATGATGCAGCACTTTTAAGTTGCAGGGGGACAGGGAAAGACATGCATTTTTATCCTACTGAAATTGCTTACTTGCAAAGATAATGTTGGGAGTATGGAGGAATTTCTCAAGTTGTTTCTTTTCATAAACTGGTTTTTAGCAGACTATTAATTGGAAGAAATTTGGGGATGTTTAAGGAAAACATGGCATTGGAAGAGACATGACTGTATGTTTATTTAGGATTTCCATGTGCCTTCTTTAAAAAGTCTTCAAAATAATACATATGTTTCAAGTTGTGAAAAAGAGTTGCATGGTCATTTGGTTTGGGACTTAGAATTCTTATTTAGAGATTTTTTTAAAATTTCTTTAAGGATAATACTAAATTGTTGATTGGTGTTTAAATCACACATGTCAGCAATGAAAGACAAATCTCTGGTTGGTTTTTCTTCACAAGAACTGTGTCCTCTACTCAAATGCACTGAATAATAAATTGCACTTTGCAATTTTATTCAAGAACCAACTGAAGAGAGAATAAAATCCTATAGGTTTTATACTAACACAGTAATTGATAATAATGTGCTACCTTTCAGATATATCAGGCCTGCAGTTCTTATAACTGGGGACTATATTTGATTTTTTTAAATTCAGTCTTCTTTAAATGCCAGTGGTTGTGATAGTGATACCCAATTTCTGCCTGGACCTACTTTCTCTTATAAAAATACTAACAGACTTGGCTTTATTTCCTCTAATCCCTGTGCAAAGACGTTGAGGAGGATTAGGTTATTCTTGGGTGAAATATCTTTTTATTGTATTTTTAGAAATTTTATTGTATAAAAATCCTTCATGAGCTACCTGACTTAAGCAGCATGACTATTAAAACTTTCTAAGTATGCTCAGGAGCAGGGTTTTTTTTAATAAGTCCTCTTGAGAGGTCACATTCTCTCTGTGCCTGAAGTAAACCTGAAGGACTTTTAGCTTGTGGTCTATCCTGTGTTTGCAGTGCTTTCAAAATATAAGACTTAATGGGTTAGTGAGTTCTGCGCTAAATGCCTTTTTAGTATAAAATTTTCATTGCACTTAAATCCACTAGAGTTTTGCCATTCCCGTTTGTGGAATTAGTGATGTGGTTGCACCTATTCTGACACATCAGAGTTCTCTAGGGTCCAAGAATGACTAAAACAATTTGGCAGCATTTGTGCCCCCCATGATCTCAAATGCTTGAAAGTTCTTAGTTGTTCTTTGCATTTGCATTATTCTGTCTGGTATGTGCCTGTAACAGAAGTTACCTAGTTTGCTAAGGAAATGTAGACCCTTTTTTTAAAATTTAATATCTGACTTAGATTTAGAAATAAGATAAAATAGAGTTTTTTTAGATTATTTCCTCAAAGACCTTGTTGATTTGGCTCTTTTATGAAGAATCATTATTTTCCTGCACTTCCCTTTTTGACAACACAGAATATTTTTATTTGAATGAATGTTCCATTTAGAGAGAAAAGGGTGTATTGAGAAGTATAATTACATGTGCAAGAATTACATATTATAGATAATAAAGATGAAAGGAGAATTCTTACACAATATATATGAAATTGAAACAGGAAGTTTAATTGTGGAACATTTTTTAATGAATGTGATATGCCTGTGCTGTGAAAAGATTAAAAACTGATATAACCAGTTGTATTAAAAAAAAGGCAGTACCTACTTCTTTTTATGGAGATAGACCAGAATTCTAAATGAAAAAGTGAAGGAGGTATTTTAAGCTCATTGATTAAAGGCCAGTATAGGAGCCGAGGAAAATGAAGGAAATCCATCACTCAGGTGTACTCTTGAAAGCAGCAAAATAGGATTCTTGCTTTTATAAGAGACGAGATTGCTGTGGATGCAGTACGAGAGCTCTCCAAGGGGTAAGACCTTCACACTGGCCATTTCAAAGAGTAGCCATTCCTCAGGAAATTGTCCAAGAAAGTAACCATATGGCCAGTCTGGGAAAGAATAGTAGTAAATCAGCAGGATGTAGTTGGACTATATATTGTTTGACTCAGAACAGGTGCTTTCACATTATATTTAGGACCTGTCCAAGAACTAATAATTGAACAGCAATGCTAAGGTCAGAATTTGATAGAAATACTGAAGGTGTCTTATCTTGGAAAGGCAAGCCCATAGAGTAGCCTTTTCCTAGAGGTTTCCCTGGTGCTTAATCTCTTAAAAGGCAAAGATTTTTGCCTGCTTTGTGTTTATTTGGATCTCTATCAACTAAAATTGCCCCTCTCCTCAATTTACATTTTTATTTTCACTCCTATATTATCTCTACAATTCTGTTTTATTTTCTCATTCCTCTTGTTTTTGCTCCTTTTTTCTTGGTCTTGGAGTCTCTTTGGCTTTAGGTATTAAATAAATTAACTGAAAAGGGACAAGTCCAGTAACATTCCATGTTTTTGTGCCTTGCTTTTCCAACCAAACTGGCTTTCTGATTTTTTTTTTAATCAAAGCAACCAACTTTCTATCAGGATACAAGTCCATCATAGTAGAATGCATTTGTCCTCATTTCCATCTAAACTTCTGTTGAATAGTTGTTTTGACTGTGTACGTGTGAAGTTTGTAAAGATAATATTTTTAGTCTGAATTGAACAACTACATTTTGTAAGCCAGTGGTGTGTACGCATACTACAAGACCAGTGTCTCTAAGCATCCCAGCTTGTGTTAATTGAATAATACAACTTGAATTTTATCTGCCGAAAATCTCCTCCTCTAGGAAGATACCAGTTGAACTGGCCCAGGTTCCTTTAGAATATCACCAAGAGCCTTCAGGTCAGTGTAAACATCTGTTGGAATTTCATGCTAACTTTGCTGCTTGACTGTGACTGATTCGTAGAATCCTATTGATTCTGCTCACAGTTGTGTGCCAAAAAATGCCATATAATCTTTGGTTCAGTACTCCTGCAATCTGCTGTTGGTATCTCTGTCAGCTGCACTCATTTAATTGTAGTGCTCCTCTTTTACTTCACATGCCATTTCAATTTAAGATGATACACCTGTTACTATCAATTATTCTTTTTTTTTTTGTTGTTAATGAATATAATACTCATCTTGTGTTGATCACATTTTCCAGAAATGACAGGATGTCTGAGATTCTCATGAACTTTCCTTTTAGCATTCCCCAGTTTTCACATTGCCTGATTTGCATTGCTGATTCTTTCTGGATGTTGAACCACATTCCACTAAAATTTCCTCCCTCACATTCTTATACCAAGTCAGAATTACTCATATTCCTTATTGAATGATATTAAACACAGTAATAAAAATATGGTAATGTATGTAGCAATCATAATTGGTTTTAGATGGCCTGTGTTATTGCAGGTGGCCTCTACAGGTTTAAAGGGTTGACAGGAAATATTTTATTCCTTTTATTCCTTTACAATCTACTTGAGTGTGTCCCCCCCCCCCGTTACTGCAGTCTTCCCATTTCTTTTCCTTAAAATCTTTTCCATTTTCCCATTTCCTGTGTGGTGATATTTTCCAGTTTTTAGTTATGTTGGCCTCTTTCAGCCTTCCTAGTTCTACCCCCAGCTCCTTTTTCTATAAAGACCTGGCTAAGGGGTTAACTGTTTTCAAGGGGCTCACAGCTCTTTATTCAGTATATTTATTGTTTTGCATATTTTTCTCCTTTGAACCACTCTCTCTAGAATTTGGTCACTCCCTGTAATGGCTTTTTTCTCACCCACAGTGAAACCTTTGAAGTTGTGTGTAGAAAAGTAAACTCTTTCTACCTTAAGCTGTAATTTCATTGAACTTCCTTTTAGTGCTGTATCCAAAGGTGGAATTTAGAGAGCTTTAACACAGTGGTGTGTTGCAATGCTGCTTATTGTAATACATAATACACTTTATTAAATATATATGATACAATTTCTTATAAATAAATGTACTTAGGAAGTGACACAAATGGAACAGCAGAGCGCCAAGACTTCTTGCTCAAAGTTGTTAATGCCGTTCATAAAAGAAATCCATATGCAGTACTACAGAGCTCTCATGCCTTGAGAATCATGCTGAAAACAAAAGTGAATGCTTGTTATAGTGGGAAAGTTTAACTCGAACTGCCTACAGAAGCTCCTTTGGGTGCCCACGTTTGGGTTTGATACAGCTGGAGCAGCACTTGTGTGTTTTTCAGTGCAGGCTCTGCAGCTGTTGTTTCTTCCCACCTGGGTTCCAGTGTGCAGGCAGAGAGGCTTCACCAGCCCTGCAGAGGAGAGAAAATGTTCCAAGAAAGGCAGCTGCCAGGGACTTCCGTGAAATGCAATTGTCTGGGAAGATCAGCAGATAAAGGGAATGCAGCAGGAAGATCAGCAGATAAAGGGAATGCAGTTTCATTCCCACTGCTTCTGAAGGCCATTCACGTCAGACCTGTGGTCAAAAAGCTAACGTTGCTTTTGTCTTACCACTATCACTGCAGTCATAGAGAGGTCCAAGTAAGCTATTAATAAAAAAATAAAATGCTATAAATAAAAAGCTAAGACTTGATCTGGGGTGTTTTTTTCCCTCTTTAGACTCGAAATAGCTGAGAAAATCAAATAAAATTAGTCCAAAAACCAAGGGCCAAAAGTAAGGAATTAATCAATTTTCCTGACTAGCAACACATTATGCATCACCAAGAACAAAACAGAAGCAATGAGAAAAGGTCTAATGACGCAGCTTATAAATTGCAGGTGGCCTGTTTGTGAGGCATAAAAATCAATTGTAGTCTATAAAGATGATAATGGTCTCACTGGAGGTTTGGAAACATTGTCTGTCATTAGAATTCATGAGGGGATATATTAACCTTTCCCTCAGTAAAGATTTTATGTTCACCGTTTGACAATGTGGAGGCCAGGTAGCCTAGCTCAGCCTGTAAGCAATTCCTACATGAGGTGGACCTCAAGGAAGCCGAGGAGCTGCTTCTGACAGAACTGCCATTGCCTTCACCTCACATTTCCCGTGGAAGCAGAGTGTTTTCTTTTGTTTTCACTTTCATCACTGCCAAATAAAGAATGAAGAGAATTATCTGTCCCCTAGCACTGAAAACATGGGCTAAGCTATCAGGTTTCTAACCTGAGGTTATTACGAAGGGAGATAGTCATGGTCCTCCAGCATGAGCTAAGGAAGAGAGGAAGGATGGCAGTGCATGAGCTCCGGTGAGAGCAAACACGTTTATCCTTTTAACATTTGATTGTCTTTATTTTAACCTTTAATTTCATCAGTGACTCTCTATGAGAGGGGAATTGGAGTCTATTCTGAGCTGTGAATTATAAAACCTGTTTCTCTATAGGGATAAATAATTTATACATTCTTGCAATCCAGCAATTTAATGAGCCCTTATGCATGAAAACAAATTTGTAGCTCTTCTTTGCTACTGCAGAGCTATTCAGTAAAAATATCTGGGGTGAAAACAGGCAGGGGTTGTGTGCAGCCTCTGGCATCTCACTTGAAATTTAAAAAATGGTGATGCTGTGACAATTGTCTTCAGAGTAATTAAATGACTGTTTGACTTCTATGAAGACTTGGAGCCATCATGTGTTTAGTATGTGCTTATCCAATGCTGGATCCTATATAATAAAGGCCAAACAATTCTATATAATAATTTCTTAAGGAGAGAAAATTCAAAGGAAATTAAGTAACATGTAAGTCCAAGAGTTTAAAAATGCAACAGGAATCATCCTACAGGAAAATGTGGTCTGGAGACACAGGAAACCATATTTACCATTCACATCTTTTGCACTGTCTCTAGATGGTCCCTACTACTGTACTAATAAAACAAGCACTTCAAATAGCATTAAGTTTAATTTTGAAGCACAAACTTATTATAATATGCCTGCTGATTAAAATATGCTTGCACATAGCTAAGCTGAATTTTTTTAATGAAGTGATTCATCATTAGAATATTATTAAGAATTTTAATGAAATACTCCCACAGAAACGTGTCTGTTGCAAGAAATATGTCATCAGAGGGAATCTTCATCTTAGTTTAGAAATGGAGAGCTGTATCCCTGTAGCATCAATAGTTTAGTGGCTAGGGCATTTATCTCCAGTGCCTGTTTTTTTTTAATAAATGAAATATATATGTGTGTGTATATATATAAAATTCTCTTTAGAATAAATTTTACCTAAGTGGGCAAGTGCATCTCCTATCAACACATGAAAACATGAACATGTACAAAGATGAAAGGGATCTATTTTTCTTCTGGGTGAAAGCAAGCTGTAAAAGCCTCTACATTTTTTGCTTGAAGTCAAGTTGAAGTCTTAGCTCCAGTTACAGAATATTGGAGACGAGAGCCTTTAAAACTTAGTGTATTATTGGGCATGTTCTTCTGACAAAGTCATACTCAAGGCATTTGGACTCCATTTTGGTATTTGCGAGGATGTCTTTTTCCAGAGCTAGACCTATCTCCCAAAGATGATGATTTTTCAATGAACAGACAGCACCAGATCTTATGTGCAAAGCCTTGTCTCCATTCCTCAGAGTCCTTACAGATTAATTCACAGTAATGCTTTAACTCCCTGTTTCCATGTAGTCATAAAGCAAGAAAATGAAAAAAAAATGAACAAAAAACCAGGAGAAAACAACAGAAAGCATCAAAGAGCCGGTAGCCTCCTGTATAAGTTTGTTTTCAAAATAATTCATATATGTCTTAGCCTTATGCAATAAGTATGTTTAAGACAGTGTCTTTTTAAATTAATGTCAGGATGATTTAGGAATCACTTATGTTGACAGAAAAACTCCACAAGGGATATGGCCGAAGTCCTGTTAGCTATCAAATTGTGATTGTCCTTTACCATTTATGATTTGCACTGAAAGGCAAGATTTGAAAAAGTCATACATGAATGTGTGTTGCATTTTTCACATGAAATTACTGAAGTCTCAAAATCAATTGACCCTAAACAGAACTTTATGCTGATTTTTAAAATAAATTTTTATGCCATTTGTTAGTCAAATCCTGGCTACATCATTTTTAGTTGAGATGTATGAAAGCTTCTGACAAGTAAAAAGGTAGCTTTCTTATGTATCTGTCAGAAGGCAGAAAAGGAATTTCCTTCCCTTCTTTAGGACATCTATACTGCTGTTAACATATGAAATGTCTGCTTTGTTTCGGTTGAGTTACTTGAATGGGGGATATATTGCCCAAATGGCTTGTTCCTTCACAATCTCTCTGGGAGCCAGCAGGTATTAAAGAAATAAGAATCTTATTGACCATTTTACATAAGCCTGGAGCTCTAACTTATATTACCTAGAGATGACACAGCCATTAGCAGCATATCATTGCATTCATTAGTTTTTCTGACCACTTTGGGACTGCTACTTACTCACCTGCAAAGGAGAATTGGTTATTCCCTGCTTTTAAAAGTATTACATAGACAGGTTTTTTTTGTTTTGGGTTTTTTGTTATGTAGTATAGTTAAAGGGACACTCAGATGTCTACAGTATCTGAATTAGTCAGTGGTTAATCTTGTTATGTTGGAAAGAATTTGGTATATTTATGACATTTTTATAGATTTTTTTAATAGCCACATTAGCTTAGAATCTAACAATTTGTGTTCCATAACATTCCATTCTCCGTCTGAAGAACTTGAGACAGAAATATCTCCAAAAAAGACATGTAATATACTCACTTATTTTTCTTTTAAATTAACACAGAATTCTTTCTGTCATAGCAGAACATTTATTGAGCTAAATCTTGTTTAGACAAATACCTGAAAGATGCCAAAGTAGCAAAATAAAGAGTGGTAGTGAATGATGATTGCTATTGTTATGCTACAGAAATATTAATGCATGGTCTCAATATCAGTGTGCCCTGAATGAAAATGCCACTTAAGAAAATAACAATGTTTTAGGGCTCTACTGCAAGAGTTGATATTTAATTGTCTCTTGATCAAAAAACATCAACAAAAAACATACCAATAAGCATGGGAAATCTCCATATTCTAATGATAATGGTTATCTTTAGTTCTCTGTCTAGACCTCCTAAATGGTGATAAGTGAATTAACAAATGCAAGGATGAGAAAAGATTCAAGCACTCTGTCCTCAATATTATTTGTTCTAGATGCCAGCACAAGTTGTATAACCAATAAGAGAAGATGTGCCAAGGCATATTCTCACACCTTTATCCTTTGGCAGCCCAGAAGTGTTAGGAGGAGAGGGGCAAGTGGCTACAGTGCCTTAACAGAGAGGAAGGCAGACAAAATGGCATTTCTTTATAAAGTGGCTGCTAATTTCAATGCCTCCTTTTTATTACTGATTATATCCTTTGAAAACTGAACAAAATAATGAATTATTTATGGAGAGATTAGGGATATGTCATTCTCATGGAGAACTATTTTATGAGAAAATAAATTCAATGGCAGACATCTGTAAGGCAAAAAAGAAATTGTTCACCTAATAAAGTTATTTTTTTTCAGTGGTGTTAAATGGCACCCAAAGAAAGAGAAGATAAGAGAATAGCACCATTATTCACACAGAAATTCTATATCCTTAATTTTGAGCAGGAGTATATTTCTGTTTGTTATTTCATTGTAGTTCATACTGTGTGTGAAAAAAGAGGCATAAGGATGCAAATGTGGCTGAGAACAAAAGTGGGAGAAGAACAGAATGAGTTTAAGAACACAGCAGAAATATTCAAAAAAGTAATAACGGGAAAGAGGGGAAATATGAGTTCCATATGCTTAGAGAGCAAGAGTGTGAAAAGACAATTCTAAGATGATGAAAGAAAAGGTATGGAGTTGTGTACTAAAGAAACTACAAAAAGAATGTAATAGAAGAGTGCTAAAGCACGATCATGTGAAATAGGGGAAAGTAATAACATTGCAAATAAAAGATTCTCGCCTGGTTAAATAGAAACTTAAGTTCAATTTCAGCTACACTTATTAGTGACAGCCTGGTCTGCAGTAGCAATTTCGCTGTAGTAATTAAAACAAAAATGATTGACCTGAAGTAGTTTTAGTTGAGCTTTTTGCATCTCTGCAGTATCTAGGATGAGGCTGGCTTAGTGCTGTATTACCACGAGATGCATTAATACTATCCTTAAGTTAAAGTAGTCCCACAAGCCTGTGCTTCCACGAGCACACACTTCCCTTGGAAGCAGCATGCTTAGCAACACTGGTATCCATGGCAGTATCTACCACGTACGAGTCTAAATGTGGAAACCCTTTCCTCTTTCACAGTTTTTTATGTCACTACGATCATGCTGCCTGCCATCAGCCCCAGCCCTCATTCACAAGCTGGAGTGGGAGCATGGACAGACAGACACACAGGGGACGGTCTGATGGATAAGCTATGCCCCTGCTGCCTGGGCTGTTCTTTCAGGGCTCCCAGGTCAGCTCTGGGAGCGGCTTGGTGCCAGGCACAGAGGTCACTGCCCCAAACTGAACTTCCCAACACCAAAGGGCAAGGGCACATTGCAGCCTGAATGTGGATTAACCTGGTGGCAGTGCTGTCAAAGGGCAAGCCCTTAAAAAAGCCCTTTGCCATTAAAAAAAAAAAAAAAAAAAAAAAAAGAATAAGTTAAAAACGCAAAACACCAAAATAAAATATTTTCAAACCATCTTTACCACAGCCAAGAGCAGTGTTTTGGGAGTGTAACTGCATCCTGTTTGTATGTAATCTCCAGGTGCATTTTGACCGATGCTGAGCCAGGCGAAGGTGCTGTACGCAGCTTTGCTCCTGTAGACTGTGGAGCCTTTTTAGGAGCATGGGGGATCCTTTCCATGCCCAGAGCAGCCACGAGGGCTGGATGCTGCAGCCGCTCCACACCCCGGGGCTGCTCAGCGCCCGCAGCCGCTCCATGAGGCTCTCAGCGGGCGGCGCTCCCCGGTGCTGGCTGTTTGGTAGTATTTAAGGAGACAAAACTATTTAACTGCTTTAGGTAAAGAAAAAAAAAATACTCTTAAAATGGGAATGCTCTCAAGTCTTTGTGTCTCAGTCCTTTTTCTCTTCCACTGGGATGAGCTCTGGCTCCTTTCTCCTTGGTTGTGGTTTTGATTCTCCTCCTGCTCCTCTCCCTGTTTGTCCCTCAGCTGCTGTGCCCTCCTTCATCCATCAGAGCCTGTTTGCAGCTTTGCCATCCCACCCACCCCCCTGCAGCTGTTTTCCCGTGTTCCCAGGGCTCTGTTTTGGCTCACGGTGCCTCTCCCTTCGGCAGCAGCTGCCTGGCTCTGCCCTGTGCCTCCCGCGGAACGGGGCGCGCCTTCTCTTCCCGGGACTCTGCCCTGGCTCGGAGCCGGGATGCTTTCTCCTTTGCCGCTCCTCCCTGGCCTCGCCTCATCCTCAGCAGCTGTTTCCTTCACCGCAGCCCTGCTGGGTCCTTATCTCCCTTCCCAGCTTCCAGCAGCTGCCCCGCGCCGCTCCCAACCCCGCTCCCCTGTCCGGGGCCACAGCAGCTGTGGTTGTTCCCTTTCTCCACCTGCTGCTCCACGCTCCTCTCCCCACCTTTCCCTTCTGCTGCTGCCAGCCGGAGTGCCGGGGCTGGGACATGGTGAATTCCTCGCAGCTCCATCACCGAGGCCTCAGGTCACAGCGGTGACAGGATGGCGAGCAGGGGGACAGAATGGGCCATGGCAGAAGTGCTGCTAAAGGGGAACCTGTGGGACATTTCCACAGGGAAATCCCTAGCGTGCCGTGGGTAGCCTGGCCCTCGGGATTAATGAAAACACAGGCACAGTGGTGAAAAGAGCAACCAGGACAGCTGTGGGGAAAGTCAGGGCTCCTTGCAATTGCTCCTCAGCAGGCAGGACCTTCTCATGGTGTACAAATGGAAAGCTGGGAAACACAGATTGCTGTCCCAGTTTTGGGCAAAGGAGGCTCGCAGCAGCTGCCTGGGATGTGTGTGCACAGGTGTGGATGCTGCTTTAACATTCTGTCTCATTCTAAGCAAATTGCTCATTATAGCCAAGGACTGGACTGTGAGAGAGCTGCCATGCAGAAGGGATTTCTAGCAACTCCCATGATCAAGATGACATTTAAAGATAGCATCGTTTTCCTTTTCTGACTCACTTGTTTGCCTAGAGAGCTGTGTCGTGTTATTGTAGCAGCATAAGCTGTGAAAAAGGATGGTGTGATCGGGGTGCTGGTTGGGGGACAGAACTGTACCTCAGTGTCCAGGGATGTCCTGACAGAAGCTTTGATGATGGCAGCAGCCTTGCACAGGTTCTGTCCTGCTCCTCTGCTGCCACAGGCACACCCTGGCATAAAGGAATCAGGAGTTCACCCTGGCTGGCAGCTCACTCAGGTCCCCACTTCCAAAAGTGATATCAAAATGCAAATAAAGGAGTCTGGACTGGTCTAGCAGTTAATGTCTCAGACCTTCAGAAACTTCATCCTATTTTTTTTTTTTTTTAATGTTGAAGAAGCGATACTCCATTTTCCTCTTGTGTCTAACAGCAGCAAATAACCTGGACATCCCTTGGTACTGTCTCAGTGTAGTCCATCTGCTACTATAAACCCAAAACTCTTCCCTCCACAGCCAAATGAGTGCAGGTTATTTATTTTGGAGCCACAAGTAAAACAGCCATAGAAATGTTGCCGAGAAGAGTGATACCTATTTTAAATATAAAGAAAAAAAAAAGCAAATTAAGATAAAAGAGAAAAATTAATTACTAGCAATAAGAGTAAAGAAATATGAGTGGATCCAGGCCATGACTAGGTGTAGATTGCAAAGGGGAGGAAGGTGAGGCACCTCGAAGATCAGGAAGAATTCAGATCTTTGTTATGGGACAGTTTGGAAGTCCAAGCAGTACTGGTAGAGTTGTTTCCATTGCTATCTTTTTGAGGAACTTTAACTGAAGTTAAATGTTGCTGAAGTTGGTTCAAATTCCTGCTTTCCAGGGAGGTGGGATATGAACTAATGAGAGGCTTCTGCTTCACCTTCCACCAGAAAGGAAACAGTTTCTTGCACCATGGTGCATTCAAGAGCTAAACCAGCACATAATGAATGGCTATGTGTGCGGGACTCCCTGCAAATACTCAATCTAGTTCTGATTTAAAATGCTAATATAGGTGCCAGTGTTACCCGATTCAAATCAGTGAAAGATCTGATCCTATCTCTAAAAGGAATGGAAAGTTAAAATGCATGATAGAGCATTCAACTGTTTATCTATACTTGTATTTGGGGTGGGGGGCAGTGTTACAATTTGTGTTGTTTTTTCTCTGTGTACATCTGCCTTTAATTAATTACTTTATGGCCTCATTATCTGCTACTAGATGTACCCTGTAGATGAGCAAAAAAGCCCTGCACTATAGGCAGACCCATGTTTGCCATTCTGAAAAGAGAAATCCTTTAGAGGATGCCATCTGATTCTGCTGCAATGCAGTGACTGGCTGGGGTTAAAAGCCTTGCACACAATTCCTGCTAGCTGATCATTAATCTCCAGGAAAAGCCCCATATCTTAATTGCTACTGTATAATTAGTAACCTCTTCCATCTAACCAGTGTTAAGCTGAAATAGTTATGTGCCAAGTCGCCATCATTCTCTCTAAATGAGGATCTGGAAATGCTGCTCAAAACAGTGCGTGACAGTACAATTCTTATTTTTTCTTTTATTATTCATTTGAGGAATGCTAAGACCAGGACCATCAGTGCTCAATGGCCAACTCTGAAAATCCACAGAGCTGCCACAGATCACTTCAGCATAAGTGGCTAAACAAAGTAATCCCCAAAATTGAAAATGTAAAGATGAGCAAAGTCTGTCAGTCTTCTTATATAACTTATGTTGTAAAGGAGCCTAAAATACCAGCCAGAATCTACCTCTTGATTTAGAGAATATGGAGTTGAAAGTAGGAAAAGAAAGACTTTACTACAGCTGTGAACCTCAGGGCAGCCAAATATAACAAAGCTTGAAGAAATTGATGTAATTTCCTTATTATCTATGGCCTGGGTTTTGAATGTTTGATATTGGATTAATTGATAGCTCAGCATCAATGGTAAGTTGATTTAAGTTTCCCTGTGGTATTTAGTATCTGTGTCTGGAAAAGGTTTCTGTCCTGAGGAAAATACTCTATAGAAATACAATTCAGAGGTATAAACATTGAAATATTTGATTTTGATAACAGCAAATTGATTTCCACCAATAACTTTAAAAAATAATATTCTCAAAAAAATTAAAATATCATCCAAAGCAATACAAACTAAAGGAAAACCAAGTTAAGATGAAGACAGTGTTCTAAAACTATTTTGGTTTTCTTAGCAATTTTCATCTAGGTGAACTTGTACTTCCTGGGGGGGAAAAAAAAAATATTCTTAATCTTCTTTTACCCCAAAATAATTAGCATTCAGCTAGTTAGATTCTTGTCTTCAGTGTGATTGTGAAAAGATTTTAGAACACTGTCAGAGCTAAGTTGAATAATCAGCCATAAATAACAGTGGAATTGTACACAGGAAGTTCAGTGACTGTTTTCTTCTCACCAACACAACTATAATTGGCAAAACAAAATTAATGCAAAAGAGATGAGCATCTGTTTTGCTTTAAGGCAGTCTCCTGGTGTAGTTTTCCAGGACTTTTGCTGGCTCATAAAGCTATAGAATCAGGCCCAAAGAATTGGTGTGTAATGTAGTTTTGTGTTTGTACAGTGGTGAATATCTAGTTGGAGACTGCTCTTCAAGCAGGGCTTCATCTTTTCTATTCCTTCTTTCCCTTCCTTCTTTCTTTTCCTGCTTTTTGTCTGTGTTACATGGTTAAAATGATAGAGGAGTTTAAACGATACAACAAAGCTCCTCAACTCTCTTCTTCTGAGAAGAGCTTGAAAAATTCAGGTGAATCAGCAAGAGATATTTAAATATTTCCTCATTTTATTCCACTGGAATATCATATGGCATACTTAATGTGCTGTCAGTGGATTTTCATAAATGCTCGTGTCCAAAAAAGGGAGGTCAGAAGCTTTACCGCCCTCGTCAGAAATTTTTAATTTCATTTTCTTCTCATTTAATCCTCTAGACAGAAGCATATGAATATTTAGCACTCAGTAATAACTCAAACATAATTCCCATTTTCTTTCATGTTTTGCAGAAGTTTCTTGGAACTTAATACAGGTTTTCCCTATTCTTGTAGTACTTTCCAATATTCCATAGTATCCTTTTCCAAATTTTTATTTTATTTTGAGTTTTGCTTTTTCCCTATGGCCTTAAAAAAAATTAAGATTTTTAACATTCTTTAGGTTTGGAAAGGCACTTTTCTAAGTCTACCAAGCATGATAAAGCCCTGATCTCTGTGGAAACTGCAGCTTCTGTTTTATAGTACTTAAAAGTGGACTCTGGAATTTCTACAGTTACTTTCTCTATTCTCATCACCTTGAAAAATACATTTGATGAACAGCAGTGATAAAGACAAGTCCTAGGACAGCAGACAAATATGATATTAGAGGGAAAATATGATCTGTCTTTAAGTTCAAAATGTTGAGTTTAAATGGTTTTCCCATCATTTTAAATGACCTAAAAGACTAAAAATAGGAGGCATTACAAAGAGAAAACAAGCAAGAAGGAAAAGGAGAGTTCTGGGTGTTGGGTCTTTCTGATTAAATTCCTTGAAATTATGTAACATTTATTCTTTATTGCTTTGATTGCTCTTAGTTCAGATGAGCCTAAACATCTGTTATGTGATAATTTAGGCAGTACAAATACAGTGCAGGTTTCCATACAAAACCAACATTTGGGGTTTTGCCTATACTCATGTTATGGGGATTCATGTTGGCATGGATATGTTTTATTTCTACAAGGGAATTCAAAAGCTTAGAATAAATGTAGGAATTTCCTGACACACTATTAATTCAAAATGACAGAAAATATGGAAAATCAGAAATAAAGAATGTGTTTCCAAACATTTTTCCAATAAACGTACTATGTTTCTTTATGTATTGTAGCTGATTAGTATCTTATAATTTTTTTCCAAAGTTTATATTTATGTTCCTTTACTGTGAGTAAAATGTAGGTGATCATCAGGTTTTTGAGCTATTAGGAGATATGTAATAGAGAAAAAGATTCTTAAACAGTCATAAAAGTTTCAGGAAGGGATTCTGCAGTCATTCCTTTTCCTTAGAGAAATGTGTTTAGTTAAAAATAGTTTTAATACAGCTGCTTATTTCACCTTGGAGACAGAAAATTGCAATGGTTGCTTCATAGCTAACCCACTTCTTTGAATCAATGTATTCAAAGAGGTGAAAACCACTGGCGGATGAGGAAAGCAGGGTTGAGAAAAAGGTGGCTGTGGATGAGAGCCTTTTCAATAAGTTACTTGTGGAAGGGAGAAAGTAATTGATGACTTGCACCTATCTGCTTAGCTTGTTTCCTCTTTGCCTTCTGGGTTTCTCTGTCCTTTATTTTACTGAATGTTATTTGTGGGTAACATTTATATTAGGAGATGTTAATGGCTGTTGCAAATAAGAATTGGCCATGTGGAGGAAAGTGAAGAATCTCTTGCAGGGATAATGAAAAGGTAAACTGTCTTAATTTGAGAAAACAATAATTTCCAAGCAGGCTGGTGTTGTGTAGCACTGTTTTCAGAAAGACCCTATCAGAAATATTTCACTGCAAATGTTATGAAAAAAAGGTGAAGAGCCACACAGTCCAGGCCTGAACCCTCTTCAGTATCTCTGGAAAGAAATTCTGTCGGGTCTCAGAGAGTTTCACAGCTCTGCCCATCAAGGACTGTAGAGTGCAAAGAAAGCAGTGAAGTGTGTCCTTGTATTCTCCTGAGTGTAGACCTTTTACCAGCAGCACTGGTAGGTATCTGCTTTTGCTAAATTATCAAAATTTGTGATGATAACCAAAGTTACAAATTGTCATCAGAAGAGCAAGCATACAAGGAGGCAGGTGTGAAAAGAGCAGTTTAGAGAAGCTTGAACATTTAATGACATTTAATATTCTTTGATGTACCATTTTCCTCTCTTACCCAGAATGCGGAAGAGGCCTGGAGTTCACTACACAAACCATCATAATGTACTTATTTTGAGTCATTCCTGTTTACATTTATATTATGTCCAGAATCATCCTTGTTATTTTCAAACATTAATATTCTTCAAAGAAATCTGTTCCATCACAGTGAGTGACTGGCTGGGGTTAATGGCCCTTGGCACAGCTCCTCCTAGTCGGTCATTAGTCTGCAGGAAATGCCCAGTGACTTAATTGTTATTGCTTAATTAGCAACCTCTTCTGTTGAAGCAAGTGCCGTATGACCTGCAATAGCAATGTACACATAACAGTAATTTTCTCTGAACGTTTGAGCTATGCCATAGGCAGATCCTGTGCAAGTGAAACAAAGGATGGGAAGTTAATATATAGTCAAATAACATGGATCATGCCACTAAAATAGCCTTCTGTTGATATGATGATTGACAAATGTGTTTTCTTAGATTTCTGGGAAGGCAATAGTTTAAATCAGTGACTAACCAGAAGCCTAAAATTTAAAATGAAAAAGTCTGTGCATGCCTTATTCCTCACAGAATTTAGTGTTTCACATTTCTAATCAATGCTGCCATTATATTTGCAGTCTGTCCATGGTTAGCCACGGCTTTAATCACTTCAGAGTCTGTGTGAATGCACAAAAACAAACCCAGAGCACATTCCTACACCATTAAAGGGCATTTTTCTTAATTCCTTGGTCATGAGAACTTGTTCTCTGCACCCTTGGCCAATCACTTCTCCCCTCTGTTTGCTTTGCTTTCTTTTCCCACCCTTTGCCTACTTTCAAATCGTATATTTTGATTGCCATCCTTTGTAACAGTAATTAATTCTTCTGAGTGCATGTATGGTACTTACCCCTCACTGGGGTGTTACTCCCTCCTGGAGTTCCAGAAGTCGCACACCCCTGGAATATTGTGTAGAGATAAAACACAGCACACTGATAAAGAAACTTTTAAAACTTGAAAGTAAACTTGCATCCTTGCAATGGAGTTTATAAAAAGGTGGAGAAATTGTTTATTTTTTGAATGTAGAATACAAATATGACTGGTTTGTGTATCAGTTTTTATTTTCAAAAAATTCATATTCCTAGCAGGTAAAATCTCAAGTCATCTGATACTTTACCATGTGAAAGACTAGGAAATATTATAAAAGTATAACCTTGACTATTTTGTTTTTTGTCTTAAACTATTTATACTAAGTGTTCATCATCAGTTTAACTCAGACTATTGAAGTCAATGGAAATACATCCAGTGACATACAAGGGCTCAGATTCATAGAGATAATTTTGCAAATATAATAGTTATGGACACTCTTTTCAAAAAGAAGATTAGATTACTTGGGTTACAAGCTGGAGAAACTCCATAAATGTGGCTGGTTCAGCATATGTAGAGTTTGAGCCCTGTTTCTGTAATAATTTTTCACACATTTTTTTGACTCATCAAATAGCAGCCCAGCTGTTCTACTTTGCTCTGTAATACCACTGAAAGTCCAACTGTCCTCATCTACAGACACCAATGCCAATGCCCATCTGCTTGTAGTAGCTGAAAAAAAATTGGTTACAGAACAAATAGAAAATCTTAACAAGCTCATTTTAGCTGCACTACTGGACTTTGTGAGATTCTGAAAATTTTAAATACATAAAGATATTATGTATTTGTCCAGCTTGTTAGTAACAGAAAAACTGTGTCTTCTAAAGTGGGAGCAAGTGTTGCCCTAAGCATGTACGGAGCCACGTGGTAGCTGTGCATAATTTGTTTTAATTCAAATTGTGGACAAGCTATTCAGCTAAGTTGAACTTGGGGACTTCTATTGCTAATTGGCCTTCAACATTTGTTTTGCTTTGACTTATCTACTTATTTACAGGTTTAAAAAGTTCAGTTTACTTTATCTAAAGAACTACCAAAAATATTCAATATAAATGTTACTAAAAACTGAGCCTGTCTGAGCCTGTTCTTAACTCTACATAAAACTTGTGCTAACTTAAAAAAAAAGCTAGAAAAATCAAATTAATTTCAGAGCTGGGGAGACAGCTAGGTTTGGTCCAGACCAACAAACAGAGAAACTTATAAAAGAATAAAACCCTGCAGTATTTATAGGAGAATATGTGACAAAAATGCTTTCATAATTTACCATACTCTGTGAATGCCATGGGAGTAATTGTTTCCTTTAAGTACTTGGCAAACAGTGCTAGTATCCATTCAAAAGAGTAATTTTTCACTCAGAGAATTTCTTCTTGCAAGCACTTATGGAAAGAACAGGCAGCAATACAATGCCTTCTCTGCACTTCTCCCTGACTACATTCATGTAGTCAAAACAGGAGCCTGAAATGCAGAAGAAATGAACAGCTGGTATTAAAACAACAATTAGATGCAGAAAGATCGTCTTGTCAGTAGAGCAGAAGTTTATGGATATGATGCGCTTGTACTTGTTGGTTTTCTCGTTTGCATCTCTAAGCAAAACTCTTTTGCAGTTTCAGGCAAAGTTTTACAATCTTAAATAGATTTGCAACCTAAAATGGGATTCACATGATGGACAAAATCACCTCTTCTCCAATCTGTGTGTGAACTGCTGTGCTGTCTTTTCTGTAACTGAATAAATTGTGATATAGGGACTGGACAAGCCTTGTTAGTTAAATAGCTCCCTTGGCCTCAGTGACGCAACCTGCAAGATTTCAAGTCTTATAAAGAAAATAAATACATTACCTGTAAGATAGTTAAGTGATGTATATGTGCATAAATATGCACCTAATTAGTAAGTAATATGGGCCTATTTAGTAAGGGAATATAGATGCAGCTGAGCAAATAGATAATGGTTTACTCAAGTCTGTTTGCAGCTGTGGTGAATTGTCTCCTAATTGTGTGGTTTCAGCTTGTTTCTTCCCTGCACAGTGTATTGAAGAGAACCTTATTTCTGCTCTAGCAATTGCTAAATTTTCAGAGCAGTGCTATTAGATTCTTTGTTCTGGCAGATATCAAAAATTTAAATTCACAAAATATGAATGCCTTTAAAATACATATTTTTAAATTTTGCTCTCAGTATTGCAATAGAATTTAGATGTCATCTTGATGCTGTCTTGGTTTGGGGCTTGTAGTAGCCAAAAGTGAAAGATTATCCTAGCAGCATTTATCTTGCATATGAACTTGTTATTTAGCTATATTTACAATATATCTGAAGTTCAGTGAAATGGCATTTAAGGAGCTCTGTGTGATTTTGGAGAGCAGTTTAAAATTTTTAATCAGAACATAGATCCTTTCCTCTCTGAAGATGCACAAACTGCAACAAGGTTCTACATAATTTTTGATATTTTCAATATACTGTGTAAATGAATTGGTAGAAATAGAGTTGTCATCATGACAAATAGAAAAAAAATTTCCCATGTCCAGTTATATTATTTCTATGCCCGGGGCTTTTTTTGTGGTTAGAAATGTAAATAGTTCTCAGTTTTAAACATACTGCCTTATAGAGCATAGTTCAGGGGGTGAAAAAAGCTGCTTTCCAATTTTGTTAAAATTACCAATACCAACTCACTATAAATAAGCAAATATTTGTACAAGCATAGAGTGCAGCTGATCAATACTTTTGTCTGTAGCTACACAGCTTACATTTTGCAGAAAGATGATTTAAAATTCATTTTTATTTGTGGCTGCCCTTTTTTTTTTTTGCCAAAAAGAAAAATCACAGAAAAATTCTGCATTTCTGAACAGGCAACCAACTATTCTTTATGTATCCATCCTTCAAGGAGAATACTAAGGATGAATGTGTATTTTCTGCTTTGCATTTGTTGCTTCTGTCAGATCAGCCTTGCTTCTCATTCAGATTAACTTCACACAAAGCATCTGTCAGTTATTCTCTTTCATTTCATCAGTGTTGTGATATTTCTTGAAGTTATAACAACTTCTGCAATTTAGTCTGCTTTTTAGGAAATCATATACTTGAATGGCACTTGAAAGTAGAGGCATTTTTTTCTTTCCTCTGTCTAAATTCTTGTTCCATTGCAACACGGCATACAAGGGCAATACTGTATAGTTGTTACGTGGATGGAGAAAATAAATATTTTCCTATCTAAAAATTGTTTCTATCATCATGAAGTAATATTAAATGTAAAAGAAGTTCTTATCCAAAATATCTTAAAGGACATCTGGCTATAACATCGGCAAGAGCTGAGATACAATTTTGAGATACAATTTTTTTCCTGTATTTTCCTACAAATCAAATGCAAATAAATTTGCCAGGAAACAAAGAGAAAAAAAAAAGCATAGGATAAAAACCGTGCCTTAAGCTCAGACACATAAAACATAGAAATGGCAGAAACCTTTTTTCCATCCATTGGTTAGGGTTTTGAAAATGGATCCAAAGAGGGTAGGCATGCATTTTGCTGCCTAGTGCCAATGAATTGTCAAAATGCAATGTGGCAATCTAATTTATTAGAGATCTAACAAAATTTTCTACAAACACGGGCACAAGACATTCTTGAAAATGCTTTTCTAAAAATGCATGACTGATGTTCCAAGATTAAGTAACTCCTTAGCATTTTTATAAGGCTTCTATAATATCAAGTAAAAACATTTAAAATTATTATTTTGTTTTCATCAGTGGGACTTAATTTTCAAAGATAACAGCTGGACCAGACTAATTCCTTCTGTACCAGATAGAGTGGTAACTAACCCTATAACTTTGTAGATATTACATCATGTGTATATTGGTTCATAAATTTGTGGTTACCTTATTTAGGAAAAACAGTAAAGCTATAATTGCTTACAAAAATGTGAACAGCTTTTATGTATAAACTAACATAAGATATATATTATATGTAGCACTTCTACTGCACACTTTATATTATTTAATGTATCCTTGGCATTACTTTGTATGACAAATAGTAAAGCAGAACTTTCCAGTGTTTTGAATGCACTACGCTTGCACCTCTTGCTATCTTTTAAGTCTCCATTTAAAGTTTGGAGTGGATTAAAAATTATTTCTACTGTATGTCACAAATTCTAAAAATTTTCAGCATTATGGTTTTTGCAATTGCATATCTAATTGTATATCTCAGGCTACTGTGGATGTTCTACTGCATAATTTGAATTTTCTTCTCTCCTGTAGTTCATAAGTCATGTTTAAGTATGAATTAATTACCTTATGATTCCTTGTCTCATTCTTGCCATAGACGTAGAACAGAGATAGGTGTTGCAACTCCAAGTCTACCTCTCTTATTCAGTTTTTATTGCTAACTTTTAAAGCGTCTTCTTTTATTAGCGGTAATGGTATAAAAAATCCCACAAAAAGAAAGAAAAAACCCAAACCCCAGCTATACTTCTTAATGGTTGAGTTAAGGCAATGTCCAAAGAATTTTATGAACTTACCCAAACCGTGTTGAAATAAGGAACTTGTTGAAGATTTGGATTTTATTTTTCTGGTTTCTCACTGAATACTGCTTTCACTTTCAGTGAAAACCAAGGCATAGTTATCTTAATTGTTTTTTAATTCTTTAAAACTGATGGATGCTACCATCTTTTATTGGTGGTTGGATGAAAGGCTTAGGGAAAAAAAAATGTTAATGATGCATCCATCTTTCCTGCTGTGTTTTACAAAGCTTTAGCCAATTGAAATTGATGCAATTTCCAAGAGCACAAGCTGCTCTTGGAAACAGAGCAGTGGGAATGGCACAGTTGTCAAATGATATGAGGCAAGGTGAAGGGGGTGTCATTTCTGCACTTTATGTCATGTCATCTTATCAGTTCCCCAGTGGCTTTCTACAAACATTAAATTGGTCAGAAGGTTCTTCTGCTGCTGTAGAATAAGAAAGTTTTGAAAGAAATTAATTTGTGAATGTCATCCTGACTGGTATTGCTGCACGTAATAAAATAGACTATTTTAATTACATCCTGGGATGATGTAGACTATTAAATAAAAATGTTAATATCTTCCTAGCAACGAGAGCTGAAACATGTACAAATAAATGTTAGATCTTGATCATGGAGACTCTTGGCTATTAAGATTGTCTATAATTTTATATCTAAATCACTGAGGATTATAAAGTCTGTGAATCATCACTTTTAAGACACCCTTAGTTGTCTGGTATGGATTTACTCACAAAAGTTTTAACTTCTAAGATGTAAGTTCAATTTATTCTTGAAGAAAATTTAGTTTTGCTAATTAACATGAATAGTGAAAAAGGCACAATTGGGAAGCTGACACAGATAATATTATCACATGATGATGAATCTCTTTTTTTCAGTTTTGCAGCTCATGATATTATCTGTTGAAAGCATCATAAAATTGCGATAATTAAATTTTACCAGACAACATTCATAATTTAGCAATAGTATGTATAAGTCTGTCTGATGATAACCCAACAGTAAATCTGATGCAAATAATCACATTTAGTTCACTACAAATCAAATTATGAATGTCTTTAACTAAGTAAGTGGAATGAATTTCTAATAGAACTAAACTTCTGATTGCACTTGCTATAGATTTTCAAAAAAATAAATATCCTCCCCACAGAATAGCCCAAAAATATAGAAGGAGCCTGATTCTGATCTTAGAATAATTTTGAAATACCTTGTATACTTAAAAAATAATAAATTTGATAACCCTCCAGTTTAATGTAAATTAAAATTAATGAACGCTTAGCTCATACCAATTGGCATGGATCTGTTGATTTTAGTGGAGCAATACAATATTAAATCAGATGTGGCCTTTGAATACAAGAAAATCTCAACTGTTTAATACAGTTAGTGTGCTAGTTTAAAATAAGCAACAAAAGACTGTCCTTAACAGATAGTGATACAATTTCTATTAAATGAGTTCTGATAAATGCCATGGGAGATGGAGATTCCCATATGCATTAGTTGTCATATATATCATAGAATCATAGAATATCCTAATCTGGAGGAGACACACAAGGATCATTGAGTTCAACTCCTGACTTTGCACAGGACAGCCCAAAAATCACACCCTGTGCCTGAGAGCATTGTCCAAACAGTTCTTGGACTCTGTCAGGCTGGTATTGTGACCACTGCCCTGGGGAGCTGTTCCAGTGTCCAGCCACCCTCTGGGTGAAATACCTTTCCTAATATCCAGCTTATCTACCCCTGACACAACTTCAGGCCATTCCCTCGGGTCCTGTCACTGGTCACCACAGAGAAGAAATCAGTGTCTGCCCCTCTGCTTACTCTCCTGAGAAATCTTCAGGACCATGATAAGGTTCTTCCTCAGTCTCTTCTCCAGGTTAAACAGACTAAATTATCTCAGCTTCTCCTCATGTGATTTCCCCTCAAGGCCCCTCATCATCTCCATGGCCCTCCTTTGTATGCTCTCTAAGAGCTTTATATCCTCCTTTTATGGTGGCACATGGTTCTATAGGTGAGACCTCTTTTAAAAATTCATAGAGTTATAGAACAGTTTGGGTCAGAAGAGACCTTAAAATCACCCAGGTCCAACCCCCTGCTGTGGGCAGGGACACCTTCCACTGAACTGGCTTGGTCAGAGCCCACCCAGGCTGGCCTAGAACACTTCCAGGGGTGGGGCAGCCATGGCTTATCTGGGAAACCAGTTCCATTGCCTCACCACCCTCATGGTAAAGAATTTCTTCCTAATATCTAGTCCAGTCGGTTTCAAGCCTTTCTCCCTTGTAGAAAGTCCCTCTCCAGCTCTCTTGTAGTCCCCCTTTAGGTACTGGAAGGCCTCAGTAGGATCATCTTAGAACCTCCTCTTCTCCAGCCTGAAAAATCCCACTTCTCTCAGATTTTCCAGTGTCTTCAAAAAGTTCTTTAAGTGTTTATCTGGCTTGACTATCCAGTTATATTATTTTGTGAATTGCACGGCTGCCTTCAATTGAACACAAATATTTCCCTGAGTTAATATATTCATGCAGGCAGAAACCTGGCATGAGAACCAGCCAAAAACATAGAAAGGTCCAAGCCTGGAATTTTTACAGCCATATAACACAGGTAACAGGTATATCATCCCCATCTCTTCCTTTTCATTTCATGTTTACTTACAATGCCTTCACCATTGCAAATATAATAGATTTTACTTCATGCGCTATCAATTTAGTAATATAATCAAGCCTCAAGTAAATACACAGAATAGATTGAAATGTTTGAAAATGCTAAACAAACATCATAGATTTGTTGTCATACGCAAAATTGGTTGACTATTGAAGCAGATAAAGAAACATGGTCATTTCTTCTGTGTATGTGAAGGTATATCTAAAATATAATAATTTATTTTATAATTAAGAATGGTAAATGAAATTGTGATAGAACCTGTATTTTTAGGGGGGCACTGTGAAGAGTGAAATAGCCTTTTTATGGCTTTAGCAGAACCTTGAAAATCTCAACACATGCTGCATTGGTGCAATGTGCTTGAGGAGGCAAAGTTTTGAGAAAGACTCAATATTCTAAGTGAGATACAGTGTTTGAATATATAACACTTTTCCATTGTTGAAGATATATGGAAAATCTTAGTTATACTGTTTGACTAATGAAAGTTTCGGAGGCTGAAAGATTAAAGAGTAGCTGGCGAGGTAAAATGTTCTCTGGCATATGGAAATTCAAGAATAGCATATTAGAAGTTTTGTTTAGGGTATTTGCAATTGTTTGCTGATGGTCAGATCTGGGGAAAAAAAAAAAAAAAAAGTGTCAAATTAGAGCATTACCAGATTGTTTCTCTGTATGTTAGTGAGGTAGCTGAAAGAGGTCTGATTTTTGTTTATCTTACTAGCCAAGCCCCAGCATCCACAGAAAAAGACTGCGAATACAGACTATTAAGCATGGAAGATTACCTAAGGCAGATCTGTAATCACTTGGCTAAAAAAAGCTAGAGATGTGCTTTATCAAATTTTAGCTGTTATAGATAATTCCATGTCAGAAGCTACCATGCCATAATATTTCTGACCTCGAAATCTATGAAAGATTTAAGTTAAGGCTGTTATATACCTCAGTAGAAAATGAGGACCCAAATTTATGCATTTCAATCACATTTCTTCACTGGTATGAAACCTGGGAATGCACAAGTGGCAATTGAAGCAGAAATAAATGTAGTCCTACTGAGCTTAAAATTATTCAAGGGTGGCAAGTTTGTCGGTTTTACAGCACACCTTTCAGAAGTGTTTACAGTGCTAATAGAGTTATATAAAGAGAAACTTGTGATTTTAAAGGCCACTGAGTCACATTTTGCCCTCGGTGAAGTGAAACAATCAGTTGCCAATACAGACACATTGCACAGTCTAGTGTGAAATCAAAAATCCATTGGACACATCCAGCAGTGTCCAAGCAGAAAGATTGTGGATCAACAGCTGTTAGGAAGGGAATGCTCTGTGTTTCTGAAAAGTCTGGCATTTTTTCCTCCTGGTAAACTTGCTTTTCACAAATGAGTATGAGGAGGGTTGCATTAGAATCTATTAGCGTGGGCTTTTAGAAAATCATGAGATGGAATAAAAATAAACCCCTTAACTTCTGCTGCATACTAGCAGTGTTCCAAGTGTTCCAAAGTGACATTGTGATCAAATGAGAGTCTCTGTAAAAAAGGGAAAGCTGAAAGCATGACAATTGATAGACATATGACATGACCAGAGTTACTCAGAAAAAGCAATTGAAAGTAGTTTTATTTTTTCCCTGCTAAATTGGCAGAGTTCTGTTCGTTCTTCAAGAAAGTAAAAGAAAATGATAAAAGGAATCAATTGTCTAATTTTTTAATACAAACTGTTTAGAAAAGTCACTGAAATTACTTAAGCACTGGTTCAAAAGTAGAAGACTAAATCTATTGGCAATGCTCTGTCTGATGGAGCTTTTCTAAAATAGCCCACCCATTCATAAATTAGTGTTAGACATAAAAGCACTTTATGATCTCCCTTTTTTTTTTTTTGGTGAAACAATAGTGCAACATATTTTCTTGTGGTATATAAGTGCATATATTATGCTGTAACTAGACTGAGACATTCTTAATTTGGTCACCATAAAAGCAGTCTGTTCTTTGCAGAGTAGTTGAAATATTTATATGAAGCAAATCTGAAATTTATAGAAGTTGTAACTGTTGATATTCAAATAGGAATTTAATGACGAACTGTGAAATTAACTCAACTTGAACCAGGAGGACAAAGCAGAAAACAAAGCACATCTTGGATATTGAAGTAGGAAGAGGATGCCTTGTTATGCAATTATGGGCCAGTTGAAGGCATAAGATCCTCTTTAGTACTAATGCCTGGTGTCATCATATAACATAATAAAGTAAAATTCAGCAGATATGTTTTCGTATCTAAGCATTAAACTTAAAAAAGTAATATTTACTGTTCTGCTTTACTGTCACAAAAGGGTCTGCTAGTTTTTTGAAAAGAGTAAAAATAGCAATGCTGACACCTGTCAGTGCAGTCTGGCAAATTTTCTGATGTTATCTAGACTGTTCCCAAGTGCACTCGCTTCAGCAGCATAGACAGTAATCCGAGTTATGCAGGCAAACCTCCTTGCATTAGTCTTTGATTTCTGTGTTATATTTGTGTACTTCCTGCGGGGGCACAGTTGTATTGTGATGATTTAAGCAAAAATAGTGTCTTTGGTGTATGCTGAATATAAATCTAGGAGAAATGTAGGCAGGTGAATGCCTACATCTTAATTACTTCTTCAGCTAAATGTCTCCATTTCTTTTATCAAGCACAAAGTGCACCATTTTTTAATTCTCATTTTCATGTCAGAATGTTAATATTGAATGACTCAGGATCCTCAAGCTGCAGAAAATTGAACAGAAAAAGAAAAAAGTCCTGTATTTTATTTACAAATATTGTTTTTGGGATTTTGTAGTAACTGGCTTAATGATATTTCTTTGTATTCTTATATTTTATTTTCTTTCTTCCATTCTTTTACAAGTCAAAATATCATGATGTACGTCATCCATTAAAAAAAAATCTTTAGCTCATTTTGAGAGCACTTTCACAAGCAAAAAACACAATCAGGAAAGAATTTTATCTTCCGATAACATTAGAATATTGTTGCAGTTACTTGGCAGAGTTTTTAATTTTAAAAGATGACCTATGTTATATAAATGGTGATGTAAGAGGTAAACAGGATGTAGTGAGTAGCTTGCAAAATGAAAAATTCTATTTAAGAAGATACATGAAAGTATGTACCAGTTCATCAGCTTTCTTTGTTGATCTCAATTCTCACCTCAAACCTGTGGATAATATTACAGCATAGAAGCCTGGAAAAAGATACATTTTCCTCATAGGTAAATGGAAGAGGCTACACTTGGCAATTCTGGTATATGAAGGAAATTTAGAAAATAATCTATAAGAATATTTTCAGCAGGTCTTTAGGGAAGCAAGTGCTATTTATTTGGAAAATGGTTGTACTAATTGGATTGATGAATGACCATGGCCAAAAAGTAAACTCTCGTACAGCTAAATGTAGCATTTGTAGAAGACTTGATCCTCTTGGTGTAGTTTCACTGAATGGAAAGGAGCAGAGCTTGTTAGATACTTTTTAATAAGGGAGGTTTTTTTTCATTAATAAGGTCATTGGGTTAAGTGGAAATGGATGTTACAGATGTATCTTAATATTCAAGGATCTATTTTCAAGAAACCATGTATCTTAATATTCAAGGATCTATTTTCAAGAAACCAGGCAAAAAAAAATTTAATTCTTTTGTGCAGGTAAAAATCAAATATTTAAACTACTTTTCTAATTGTGGGGATTTATATTACCTTTTTTTTTTCTTTATTTCTTAGAAAGTGATAACTTTCTAAGTTAAAAGATAAAAAGCCTTTTGAGTGTGATGATCTGAGTTAGTATAGTTCCTTAGATATTCATGAGCTTTGCTAACCTTTAGCCATTTACTGGCAAGTGAACATTTTCTCCACACTTTACAGTGTTTCCTTTATATTCGCTACTAGTTTGTTTGTTTTGTGGCTTTTGTTTATTTTGTTTTGTTTTGTGTTTTTTTAATTCTATGCTGAGATTCTCAAAATAACCACTACTGAACAACAGTTCAGGAATTAGCATAACGTCCTTCACATGATTCCCATCTGTGTGATGCATCTCAATAGGGAGCTGTGAACTCTCTCTGCATCACAGGAAACTCTGTCTGGCATCATCTTTTTCCATTATCAGCTTTAACTTTTCCTTATGATATGCAGTGGCACACTTTAAGGAGTCATTTCCATTGCTGTCAGTGCTTCTAGCTTTATATTCAAAGCCAAGTGCAATCCCCCTTGAGGTCAGTGAAAAATGCCCTTTGAATTCAGTGGTCCTTACATAAGATTATTTATGTCTTGAAATACATTTTTGCAAAAAAAAAAAATCTTAAATTTTATTTGTTTCTAATTATTTTCAGTTATCTTTATTCTCCTTAGTAATGGCAGTAAGTGGTAAGTATTTTGGGGTTAAGCCAGCAGATAAGAATTCTGTACTTCTATATAACCAAAAGTAAAAATCATGTTGGAAGTAATCAGGAAAGACAGTGAGAGTCCATAGCTCAATCATGAATTTGCACAGATGAAATAGAAACTTTTTATTGTTTTTAAATATGTGATTCAATATGTATATTTTAAAAGAAAAAAAATAGAAAAATGTGGGAAAATGCCCTTTGCTTCCAGGTTTTAATGTATAAACTTAAGTAGCCATCTCAATGCTAAATGATCCTACTGCAGTTAATAGAATTTCTAAATTCAGAGAGCTGTGAGCATTAGATAATTCTAATCATATTTCACGGTAATTATTTGTTGTTCAAAATCTATTATGAAGTGCAAAAAATATTAATAGATCAGTAAGTTCAAAAAGAAAACAATTTTTTTCTTTGGCTTATAGGTTTTTCCTAGGTACCTTGTATAACAGGTATATACATATAAACATATAAAATGCCAACAGCTCAGCTTTACTAATCTGTGCATTCCTGGAATATTAGCTCTATATGTAGCTAGATCAGATTTGAGTGGAAGAAGAAAAGAAATTTCTGGGCTTTGTGTAGAACTCCAGGTTTTATCACTCATAATTACAAGCTGAGGGGAAGCAGCCAGTAGAGTTTTATAAAACAGGGAAATGCTTCTGAGACTCAGCAGGTTTTGTGACTGTGGAAAACACTGTTTCATGGGAACAATGATTATCTGAGACTCACTTTCAATCCAGCCTCCTCTCTGAATTAATTACTCCCCACATTCAGTCATCTACAGAGAGATGAGAGACACAGGAAAGGCAAGAGCTACTTTTCTCATTGTTCACCAGTATGGTCATAGACTGCAGCTCTTTTAGTGGTCACTGTTCATAGTTTTAAATTTATTCAAAATCTCTTCTCATCTCTCAGTGTGTTTTCATGGTGTAAAAGATTCTGTGATAATTACGATCTTTTCTGTAGTGTTAGAGAACAAAATCAGAAAAAACCAAAAAGATAGAGATTTAAAGAAAGCGATCTTGAAGTGGCTTGCATCATCAAAATTTTTTATCTATTGGATAGGGGTAGGTATTTTTAGGAAATACTAAAGTTTCACTCAGTTTTGATTATATGACAGCTTTTTGTCAATCTATATTCTCTGAAATTAGGTTTAACAATTTATAATACTATTCAAATGGGTAATTCAAACTAACCCTACAGTTCATATTCACATAAATCACTTAAAAATGTGATAAGAAACTAGTTGAAACTACAGGTTTTCCTTGTTTTCTTTTCATTATGGGGAAATTATCTTACCCTTTTGGTCTAAGTTCCTTCATTTGTTGAGTAGGACAGATATGTGGATGGATTCCTGCTTGGTATTTCTCCTGAAAGATATATTAATGCCCAACTCATAACCCTAAGCAAAAGTTATTTTCATTCATGGAAAATTATAAAGGCTTTTCTGTTATGATGAAAAAGACAGTAAAGCAACTGTTCTAGTTAAAAGTTGCAAACAATCAGGAAAACATTTGCCTGCAAACATTTGAAACTCCAGCTTTGACCTGATGAGACAAAGAAAATTTTCCTTTGTACTTCTAAAAGATTGTTGGTTTTGTTTTGCAGAAGCTGTGTCTCGAGCTAAAGGCCAGAAACCTTATTTATTTCTCTACCATTTCTGTTCTGAAATCATAAATATGTTGAAAAGACCGTAAAAGCTTTTGCTAATACTTCTCAGCTGTTCACAGAACAAAATTAGCCTTTGACATTTTACTTAGGCTAAGAAATGAAAGGCATTTAATCTTTGTTGTTTAGTGTGCAGATGGTTGAAAAATTGCATTAATAACAAAAAAAAGTATTTCACTGTTTGTACTGCTGCCAGTGTGTATATGACAAATAAAACTTAGAGAACTCAGATTTAGAGAAACAATACGTGACTTCAAGTATTAGGTAATCCATGGCTGAATACACAGAGTGGTTTGAGAAGACCATGAAATTTAGTATACTCGCTCGAGACATAAATCCTATTGTCTTCCAAATGTCTACACTTATTATTTTAAATTAGAAAATGCTCCCATAAAGCAAGAATGCCCCTTTTGAAAGATGCAGATGGTGGTAAAAAAGTCCCCTCATCCTCTTCACTATTGACCATTTCTTTCCTTAAAGACAACACCAGATTTCTTATGGTTTTCTAATATACCCTTTTAAAAATTATAATAAATTTGCAGGAAGGCTGGAATTACTCCAGTTATCCTGCCTCCTCCAATAATTGCTGTTTTTCTCTGGATGCACTTCAGTGCAAACATTGTTAGAATGAAGGCTGTCACAATTTTTTTGCATTGCTCTGGGGTATATTCCTGGAGTTTTTGATGCTTTTTACAATCACAGGCATTATGTATGAATTGCTGAAGTCAAACCTCCAGACATGAGAGTCTCGATTAGCTCAGCTCATGGGGGAGTTGCCTTTTGTAAACAGGAAGTTATTTTGTCATGCAGTGGCAGATGAATAACACACAACAGCACCAGTCCTATGGATCAGATAAGGAAAACACACATGGTGTCCTGACATGGTGGAAGTTCACATAGTTTCATCCACTGCAGAGGAGCTGATCTGACTAACCCTGGACCATCCATGGTTCTAATCCATAAATGATTAGTGGCCAATAGTGTAGAATGTGATGCCTGATTCATAGGAAGAAATATGACAATGTACATAAGGGGGATGTGAGAAGTAAATATAGTAGATTACTTTTTTAAAAGTGTAATTTTCAGAGTACAACTTTGGGGCTTGTACTAAATTTAATGGTGTTTAAGCTGACTTGAGTTTACAATAAAAGAGAAAAAAGCAAAAACTAGGATCATTGAGGAAAAAAAATAACAAAGAGATAGCAACTAATGAGTTTGATTATGCTAAGGGACTAAAAGATTTGTCTTGTTACTGATAGACAATATTGAAGATATCATCTCAGAGACAGGTACATTTTCCTAAGGGGAAGGAAAACATTAAACACCTTGCTATTTTGCTGGAAAAGACAATAAAGAAGCTACTGCAGTGAAAATGAGCAAAGCATTAGACCCAGGTGAATTTGATTGCTGAGCTCTGAAGAAAATAGCAAGAGAAATTACTTTTGTTGCCTTTTTTTTTTTTTTTTTTTATTCTTAAACTCAGAATAACAAAAGAAGGAGGTGATCAACTTAACTGTTTAACATTACACCCAGGATAACTTTATTCATCCATAAAATGGATATCAAAGGAAATAAGTAATGACAATTTAAATAGCAGCATATTAAAAAATTTCACCAGTGACAACAGCTGGCTAACTTGCTTCTCTATAGAGTCCCAAAGTATAATATCCACTTAGGATGTCTGAGAAACTGAGATCTGTCATTTTTCTCCTCCTACAGTATTTTTGCAGTGTAATGCATGCCTGTCAGTACTCAGTGCACCACAAAAGTTATTAAAACATCAGCAATAGTCTGGTGCCTATTTAAAGTAATATAAAACTTGAAAATCTAAACACTAGAGGTGTGTAACTATTTTCACACATCATTTAGCAAAATGCTGGTCTATGGAAACCTGTGGCAGAGATTGCATTGCAACCTAGGTACTGAAAAGAGTAGGAAATCTTGTTCTCTAGATACAGAATTCAGACCTAACTTTGGCAAAATATGTAAAAATTTAACTGTAGATGATGAATTCTTTTTGTCTGAACTGATAATTAGGAGTAAAATTCTTGGTTCAAATCCTGTAAAACTGTCATATGGCACAAATATTGACAGCACTAAATACACAGTAAAAGCTTCTAATATTCACATCTTTATTTGACAAATAAGTAGATTTTTGATATAGAATGTATATGAATTCTTGTTGCTGCCATGCTCAGAAACTGTGGCTTCTTGAAGTGAAATCTGCAGGGAAAGTATGATACCTTCAATGTAAAGTTTGGATTGTGCATGCAACAACAATTCCAGCAACATTTGCTTGTTCTGTCTCTTGCACAATGAACATTAACAAATGTTTGCCTGTTTGGTGAGCTTCCATTTTTTTTCACGGAAAGCTAGAAAATAGTTTTTACAGGATGAAGTAAAAAACCAGAATATGGCTATGAAAGCTAAATGAGTGGTTCAGTCACATCTGTAATTTTAATCAAAACATTGTATTTTAGAAAATCTATAGAAATCTGTAAACAAAGTGAAATCCATACGGTGCTTCTTATGTGTTGTTAAATTATTTTACTGGTCCTGAATCAATCAAAAATTACAGTATAATTACTTTGTGCAAAAAAAATTTATCCTTACTGCATGCAATATAGTAAATATTGTCTGAACAAGACGCAGCATACTTTTAAATAGCCAAACCATCTTTTCCAGCTGGCTAAGCTGCTTGTGTTACTAACTTTGCTAGAGATATTTCTCAGAATGTTTTTACATGTAGTAAAAACATGACCTGAGTTTTTGAGGATGGTTGTGTTCCACCTGACACACCTATTGTCAGTTCATCTCATCCAGAAGCCGCCACACTCATCCACTCCCTCACTTTCCATCAGCAGGGAAGGGACAGAGTAGGAAAAGCAAAATATAAAAGGTAAAAGCTTATGGGTCAAGATAAGGACAGTTTAATAAGTGAAGAAAAGATGGGAAAAAAAATAAGTAAAGAAGAGGCAGCCACTTTCTCATTCAGGAGACTGATGCCCAGCCAGACTCCAGCAATGACTGCATTTGAAGGAAAAACCTCCCAGTCTATTGCTGAGTATGGTATTATGTGGTACAGAGTATCATTTTGGCCAGCTCAGGTCAGCTGTCCTGACTGTGTCTCATCCCAGCTTCTTTCCACTTTCAGCCTTCTCACTGGGTGGCAGCATAAGGGCCAGACAAAGATTTGTTTTAGACTGTTTTAGTCACAAATTCAGGGAAGTAGGGAAGTTAATTTCATCTCAGCCAGACCCAACACACAACTGTGGTTATTCTTTGCTAGGTCAGGTACATGTTTATTTTTTTTCAGTGTTATTTTTTTTTTCAGATATTCAGCGCAATTGCATGACCTTAAATATGTACTTTGACTGCTACAAACTTAAATGCCCCAACGCAGATTAAAAAACTTCTGAAATAAATAGCAAAATATACACATTCTTTATTCCTACTTTGTTCTTAGCTTCTTTATCATGTGCTTGACCATCCTGCATAAGTATTTGAAGCATTCATTATGAAAATGATCTATTCTTTACATTTCAGCTCGTTCAGGACCTTGATATCCATGCAGTACATGAATGAGCATTGTGTGATGAAATGCACCTTGATATTTAACAGACTACTGCCCAGAAGCAATCTAACCTCTGTTGGAAGTTTCCTATAAGAATTGTTTCTAAAGGCATATGATGTTTTCAAAGAGAGGGACATTATTGCCAAAATTTAAATTTGCAATAAAGTCTAGCTTGCCAGACTAGCTTCAGTTCCTGGAAGGCTTTGGAACAAATAATCAAGAAAATTATTTGTTAGCAGTAGCAAAGCAAGAAAGAGATGAGTATCAGTAGGTCAGCAACAAATTACAATAAACAAACTCTTCAACAATTGTTAGAGATTGTCAAGAAGCAGCAGATGTCATGTAGTGCTAAACAGATCTTTAACGCTCTCTAATATATTTTATACACTGTCTAGCACTATAGTCTCTTAAGTAAGCTAGGGAATCTTGGGCTCCATTAAGTTTCTAAATTAGTAAATTGCATGCGAAGTTGTCTGGATAACTGTGCGACTTGCCAGTAATTGCCTGTCAAAGTGAAAGGACAAACCAACCACAAGGTGATCCTCCTGGAATCAATTATTTGCTATTTTCCTTTAATCAGCCTGGATGGTAGAGCACAGAGCAAGTTTATTAAATCTGTGATAGTGCAGAGCTGGGGAAGAGAAACCACATATTCAAGAGCAAGCTTTGAATTCAAAATCAGCTTTGACAAATTAGAGAAAGGGACCAAAAGATATGTTAAAACTCTGTGGAAGCAAGTGGAAGGTGCTAGGCGTAGGAAGAAATTATGGACAGCAAAAATATGGTGTAGAAAAAACTTGGTGAAATACTGTTTCTTTGGAAAAGAATCTGTGAGTATGCATGTATCACATTCTGTACAGGGGTTAGCAAAGCCATGAAGTTGTAAAAAAATCTAGGGAACATTTTATCTCTTGTAAATGGAAATACATCTTGTAAGACATGGTGAAGTAATTATCCTATTCTGCTCAGGGCAGTACTCAAGGCTGGAATTCTGATTTCAGTTTTAACCATTGCATGTCAGAAACAAAGCAGAACTACAAAACAAAAAACCGAACAGCTGGGTTATGTACCATGCAAAAAAAAAAAAAAAAAAAAAAAAGATTGAGGGAGGACCTGATGGCAAAGATCAGGTTTGTAAAGAGTGGTATAAAAAGAAAATAAATAATCTGGGTTTTTATCAATGAATTGTAAATTTAAACAGTAGAAAGATCTTTTTTTAATGATGCAAATAGTGACACTCTGAAATAGATGTTATGGGACTGCAGGATGAGAAGACATTAGATAAATATTTTACGGACTGACATAGAGTTTATCCTACACTAAGACAGAAAGATGGTTCTGGTTGTCATCACACTTAATTACATTGATACAGCCCTGGTAAAATATTCTGCTTAACAGCTGGTGGCCACAGAATTAAATATTCCAATGCACTAAAGGCTAAAGACAAAAACTGCTAGTAGCTGTAATAATTCAGTATGTGATTATTTGATTTTAACATGAAATATCTTTGCCTTTAGGTTATAAATTATTACTTGGTTTTTTGGGGTTTTTTTCCCTTTCTTACTCCCAGTAATCAGGTTGTGGAAAAATCCTACTTGTTTCTATGTTGGCTAACCACAGAATGAGGGTTTCAGCAGGAGTTCATTACTGGAAAAAGGGAAGAGACAAGAGAGAGGATTGTGGTGGTAGAAAAAAGTGGAGCCATGGCACTGTTTTTCTAGAATGATTAGAAAATAGGAAAATAATCCAGAAATACAAACGTTATTTCTGTTTGCTTGGTTTGGAATTTACAGTCATGAAAAGCCCAAGAAATGACAGAATTAAGTCTGGAACAACGTAAACCTTTGGTGAAACTTGGCTGCTTCTTGTGTCTCTGAGTTTTAGATCCTGTAGTATAGAGGTAGATGAGGAAGTCTAAGGGAATTGTTTGTATTTACCTCTTTCCTGAAGTGGCTTGATGTTTTGACACATAATGTTATTGCAATGAATAATATGTGGTGCTTTTGTTGTTCTGGTTGCTTTTTGAAGACCCTGTAGTTTTGGACCCAACTGAACTGAATATTTCTCTTCCATATTTCTCTCCTGAGAAAGTTTTTCTGCATATGTAGCAACATTCCTTCTCTATTACGCTTGATAAGAAGAGATTTTTTAACTTTCCTCTTGGTGGAAAAAAAAGTAAGTCTTCTTTATTTTCTTCTGTTTGACATTTTGTTCTTCATATTAAATCTACAGTTCTTTCTGCAGGAGACATAAAGCTAAAGGGAAAAGGGAAAGTCTGCGAGAAATTAAATTTGCGCTTGGGAGGCATTTCCTAAAAATAAGTATGTGTATCTGGGGTGCAGAAGATTCTGGTCTCTTTCTTGCCTACTTACTGCTTTTTGTTATGATAAGAATTGCAAAAATAGTAGTTCAAATAGTACTGTTGCTAAAAACAAAAGGTAGTCTAAATGTAGGAACAACCAAGGACCGTAGAATAAGCAAACATTTAGAGCATGGTGATACTAAGGTCAAGCTTCAAGCCCCATATAGGCCATTCATTAAAGAGTTAGACTCAATCTTTGTGAGTCCCTTCCAACTCAGAATATTCTGTGATTTTAGACAGTAAACAATTTCTATGGGAACTTTCCCTCCTTATTTTCCTAGCTGAATAAAATAAGGTCACAAATTCTCATCACATTCTGCACAGCATATTTTCACCTATTTAACAAAATAGAGTTTTAGAATTAAATCCATGCAAAAGATGGCAACAACTTTCACAGATATTATAGTCTAAAGAAGCAGCATTAAACACAATTTAAACAATTCTCCTGTTTCAGTAAAATACTGTATGTCTTTTATGATTCCTACCTGATCTTTCCTAGATCTGGACAGCACCTACCTGAATTATATGTCTAAGCCTAGCCTCCTCTACCATGGTTTTTATTCTTCAATTTTCCTGAAGCAATTTAAAATTCCCCTATTTCTCCTTCTCAGCTGTGAGAGGAAGAATTCCTAGATGCACTGAATGCCTTTCACACAAATCTCAAGCACCACTTCTGCTTGCACAGAAATATTAACTACCAAATTTTCTGTCTTCTGCATGGAGGCATTTGTAAGCATAAACTGCTGAGGTCCTTTCATAAAACTTGCTGTAGAACCATGGAGCGGTTTCATTGCTTAATGAAGTGTGAGTACTTCATCAGTGCACTAAAAAGATTTCTCCTTTCAAAGTTATAAGCTTGGTGCTCAAAGCTCAGGCGTATAGAACCACCTGAAAATTGAGAGATATTTTCAGGGATCCAACTTCAAAATTGAAAAAAAAAATAAAAAGAAAAAACAAGAAAAAGCTGAAGTAGAATGAGCAAAAATTAACCCTAAGAAGAACAAATTAAGAGGTTTTTTTCCCCAAAAAACAAAATAGTAGGTTTACCTGTAAAATATAGCCTCAGAACAAGATTAAATGCTTAGTTTTGATTCCACACTGGATTCACAGTACATCTGTAGCTGCCTGTAGAGAGCAAGATCCATTTTTTCCTCTTGATATTTGTTTACTAGTAGCCTTGTGAACTGTCATTTCCATCTTTTTCATAACATCAGAGCTATGTGATTATTTTCTGTGAGGAGTGATGCTCATGTCCTAAGGGATGAAACTGCTTTCTCAGAATCTGATTTTTCAAGGTACTGTGTAACTCCTGCATGGGGTTTTTTTGAGGGCTGTATGGGGGAAGGGTTTTCCATACATATAAAGGATGAGTGGGCTAGAGTTCCAGAATCTACTGAAATATGTTTTGGATCTCTCTGCCACAATACATGATATTGCATAATATATGTAAGTTTATATTCACATCATCTCTTCTAGAAAGGGTCCTGTTCAGCAAGGTAATGTGTCCTATTTTACCCCACAGGGTTTCTGTTCTTCAGTTCCTATACAAATATTTTGCCTTCCATTCAAATCACCCTTGCATTAGCCCTTTAGAGTTTTGTTCACAAACCAATATATAACATTAAAAGGATTTGTTGATACTGCACTGGAAGTCAAATTTGGGCACAGAAGTTTACAAATTTCATAGTGAAAAACTGTGTACTTGCTTAAGCTGCTGCTCCTACATCAGCCTTGACTCGCATTAACCGTATAGCTCAAAGTGAGGGAGATGCTGCTGGAGACTAAGGACAATGATACATACTTATTACTTTGCTTTCCATGGCAGAGAAGCCTGCCAGAAAATCTATTGCCTAGGTATTCTTTTGTTTGAGGCATTGCTAGTAAGACTCTCTATAACTTAAGACTGTTCAGCCAAATGCTTTTTGAACAATTGCATATGGGGTGCTCCTTCACACTGATGAATGAGAGTAATTTTTTTTTCCCCTGGATATCAGCTCAACTAGTCTTAGTCTAGCCCTGACTGGTAGACTGACCTCCAGCTTCATCTTATAGCTATCAATAATTCCTTGTGCATTGCACAATGGGCCAAGACTTCAAATGGCATAGGGAATCACAATCATTTTCATAGTTTGCCCTGAATATTCTTTGAAGGTGGAAAAAAGTAGTTATCTTTATATATTTTTCCTACCTAAACCTTGAATTACAGCTCATTTTTCAAATAAAATATGTAAAAATAACCCCAAGCACAAAACAACCAACCTTAGTGTAGTTTATTTCACATGACCATGAGAACTGCTCAGAGAGATATACACAAACAGATCTGAAATATCAGTACTCTTTCCTCTAATTGGCTCCAATAAATATATTTGTTTAAGAAAAATGTATACAAAAAGAAAAAAGAATCATTGCTTGTGAGCAGGAAAAAGAAAAAAGGTGTCTTCCATGCTTAATAATTGTTCAGAAAATATTTGTGTAAGGACTGATTCCTGAAAACCTCCCAAGATCAGTGAGATTCATGGGATTGTGCTGAGTAACTTACACTAGCTCTTACATGCTTAGTTTTCCCAAAAGAAATTGTTATTTTTTCCTTATTTCCCCCCATTTTTGTTTTTAATTCTTCTCCCATTGTTGTTGTTATTGTTGTTCTTCTTCTTTAACGTGCATGTCATCCTTCTATTTGCTAAGAAAAGTATCAAATTCCAGGAGGGTATAATCAATTTGCATATGCAAGTGAGATCAGTTTTATATGTAAATGATACCAAATGAGCATCACTGCTGCACAATGACTAAACCCTCTATGCCAGCTTCAGCCTTTTCAGCCTAGTCCTGTAATCCCATTGCAATGTTCCTCTTGACCTGAAATTTCCAGTGAGGCATTTATCTCACTTCAGAGAAGCATGGCTGCTGTTAGAGCTACAGAGTGAACTTCTGTTATGCTTTGTACTGCTGTTTTCTTCCAGCACATGTGAAACACTATTCTGGGACTTAGAAGATATGTGTTGTTCCTACACAAATCAAATCTGTACTCCACTCTTCACTGGATTTGGCTTACATTATTTATTGTTTGTTATTATAGCCGTTTTGTAAAAAAGTTTGACAAATAAGAAAAAAATAGTCAGTGCTTGTATGAGATCTTTTTTTCTAAATGCCTTGGTCCTTTTCTTAAACTCCAAAGTGTATGTAGTTGAATGATGCAACTCTAAGAGAAGAATTCCGTTTTAAAGTGATTTTAGGGGGGTTTCAACCAGAGATTTGAACTTGTGTTATAAGGGACTTAAACCAGTCTGCATATATTTGAAGTAGCTCTCTTGTCTCAGTGGAGATTTACATAACCATATCTTCCATCAGCATCTGCACTTTCCCATTGCGTACTCACTCACATCAATTTAGATGAAAAATTTATTTGACCTATTTTTACTGTCTCCAATAACATCTAAATATATATCTGAATGTGCCTGTATGTAGGCACAATCAAACATACAAAGATGGTCTCCATGTGATAGTATCAACATCTTCAGCATTGCTTTTGTTTCATCTTCTAAAATACCAATGTGCACAAACAGCCTTGACCTAATTTATAATGTGCAGCTTGGTGAAGTAACTACGCACCAGAGATGGCACTAAGCTCATTTTAACTACAACATAAACCCAGATCTTGAAAGCTTTGTGGTAACTTCCATTGCACTAAAAGCTATTGATTAGAAATGCTTCCCTGGCAGAGAGAGGGGACTGGTGAACTCATTGTGTTCCAGTGACTCACCCTGAGGTCTCAATGGGAGTTGCAGATGATGAGTAGCAGCACAGCAGGTAAACTATGAAATTCATGGAGCAATTCAGGTCTTAGCTCAGCTGTGTAAATTAATGAAAACATTCCTGTCCACCTGAATGGGTTCTAAAGAAGATCTCATTGTGTGTCATAGGAACAATTCTAGCCCAGTTTTTCTGTTTCACTTATTTTTTTTTTACAAGTTCTTTACATGTTTTGAGTATTTCAATTTTACATTTCTCATCAGACTACTTATGACTGAGGACAGGGAAAGTACGTAATAATAAATAAATGACATGTCCTTTTTATGTCATTTAATTGTAGTATTTGTTATGGTGCATCTTTTACTTGTCCTTTAAATCCATACCAATGTCACGTGATGCAGTATGCAAGAGATCAATATAACATCAGTGCTGTTTAAGGGTTGTGCCAATGCCCTAAACAGAAGGTGGTGTATTTTAAGAATTTGGCCCACTACAGAAAACTGTGGGAACTCACTAAAATGCAGACTGAATAAAAATTTGCAGTTGTCAATATAGAATATTGAAACACATTCAAAGTGATAAAAGAAAGACAGCTGAGACCTTTCTATTCTAAGATAGTTTTAGAGAGAAATGGGGTGTTGGGGAGAGTGAGTTGGTTTGTTTAATGAAAGTAAAATGAGGTGACTGCTCTCCATGTATTATAAGCATGTTTTAGGAAATGTGCTTTGATTTTTTTTTCTTTATTCTTAGAAGCACATTATTTATGAGCATTAGATGTTCTTCACAATTGACACTTTTAACATGCATTTCATAAAGCAAGACAGCACTTGCTGTAAGCTGCAGAAAGCAGAACAAGAAAATTAATCAAGCACTTTTTAACCTGCTACAAAGGCTTTACAATTGAAAATAATTTAAATTGTGTTGTTAGTGGCTTTTGTACAGTTTTTATAGTTTTGTTTTGGAATAAGCTATAATCACAACTTTCTTAGACTATTTCCTTTAAACAAAAGAACATACAAAAAAAAAATCAAAATCCTATTAATTGATACTCCTTTCTCAAATCCCACACCTTCATATGCGTTAGTTTTTGTTTTGTTGAATTTTAAAGAGACTTAGCCTGCAGTTCAGTGTGATCTATTACTGTCCCTTGGCTTGGTGTGACATTCTGGAGTTTTGTGTTAGTGAAGTTAAATCTTGTTCCTATGTTCAATGTGAAGATTGTTTCTGTTTTGGTATGAGTAGTTGGACCATAGCACATCATTTATTGTTCACTCTGTTTGCTGCATTCATGACACCTGTACACCCTTTACATTGCATAAAGCATTATTATTACATGAATGTTCATATTCTGATGTGGTGTATGTATTGAGAATATACTCATAAAAATTCTACCTCCTTCAAATATGAGTTTTTCTCTTAGTATATGGAAAGATTCTTTGTTCAGAAAATATTATTTAAAAAAATATGCAAGAAATGTTTGTGCTTTGTTTGGGAGGTTTGTTAACTTGCTTAAGTATATAAGTTATATGATGTGGGGTACTTGCTTTCATCATTGTAATTCTGTGAATTGCCTAATGGCATAAATTCTCTGCCGGAAAGAAATTTTAATTATGGTTTAAATGTAGGAGTCTTTCCACTTTGGGAACCTCAGAATTGTTCCTCCTCTTCATGAATTAAAACTAAGAAGCAGGTTATTTGTGTGTTCATTTCAATAATGGTCTAACAATCAAACAAGATTTCTGTTATTTGCCAGCATTTACCTTACAGAGCAGTTATTTCTGTTATTTGCCAGCAATTACCTTACAGAGCAGGATTTTTCTTGTTGGAAAGCTTGCTTTTCCCCTATTATTAAAATTTTGCTTTAAATATATAAGAAATACCATTTTATAGCATGCTTAAGAAGCAACCTCAAAAGAATGCAAGCTAAGAAATACATTCAGAAAACATTTTATTAGATATATTTATTCATATTACAGAATCAGTAATATTTATGTCTCCCATGTAGTCCCTTCTATAGCTCTATGTTTAGATGTTCTCATTAACTTCCTTCTAAGATCCTGTTTGTCTCAGTCCCATGAAAGGCCATTACAGTGTTCCCTACTGTTCCCTTCATTTATACTACAGGGCAAAACAGAGACAACTTTTTGTGAGGAAGAGTTTTTGTGAGAAGATATTAGAGTATGTTCTGATAAAGTTTTATACCAGAAATAGTTCTTCACTAAAGAATTATTTATTTATTTATTTATTTATTTATTTTATCCTTTATGTTATTTTTTTTGATGCTATCTAATCGATTTTCCCACAATGAAGGAGCTAAAAGTGGAAAATATGCTTTCCCACATTTTCATTGGCAGCGTGCTACCCTGCTGATGTATTATTACAGCATGAATAAACAAAAAATAACTTCATGTGGCCTATACTGAGGGGAATGTGGGCTTAGGAAAAAATATTAAGTGAATGAAGATGAACATCAGGATACAGATCTGAGCAATTTCTTTCAGAAAGGAGCAATGATAATAAGGAAGACTTCAAGAGCTGGCAAAAATTACATTATAGAATGTGTTTGCTACAATCCACTTGACCAGGAAGAACAAGCAGATGAGGCCTATGGACAGGTAGGAGGAGCTTCACACTCACCGTCCTGCTTCTCTGCTTCTCACTGGGAACATCAGCCACCATGGTGTCTGCTGTGGGGATAACATGGCAGGATATAAGCAGTCAGGGAGGTTCCTGGAGTGTATAGATGGTAACTTCCACCTCCAAATAAGAGCAGAGCCAATAAGGAGAGACAGTCTCCCGGACCACATACACAGAAAAGGAGGGGCTCATTCTGAATGTGAAGATCAAGCAACTTTGTCTGCATGACCATGGTGGAGTTCAGGTCTCTGAAGACACAGAAACGAGTGAGAAGAAAGCTCACAACAGTTGCCTTCGGAAGAGCTGACCTTGGCCTCTTCAAAGATCTGCTCAGAATAGTCCCATGGGATAAGGCCCTGGAGAAAAAAGGGTCCAAGAAAGCAGGTTAATATTTATGGATCACCTCCAACCCCTCCCCCACAAAAAAAACCCCAAAACAAAACCTAAAAAGGCTGGAAACAAGGACATGTAGAGCTGGGAGGAATACAGAAGCACTCTCTGAGCATTCAAGAGTGAAGTGAGCAAAGCCAAAGCCCAAATGGAATTCCAGCTCTCCAAGGATGTCAAAGACAAGAAGAAGGGCTACTATAAGTACATTACTGACAAAAAGACCAGGGGAAATGTGTGTCCATTGGCCACAAGACAGGGGACATTGAGACAGAGGACACAAAAAAGAATGAGGTCTTGAATGCCTGTCAACGTGTCCACGTGAAAGCATGACGCGAGCCGCTGCTATTGCAAAGGTGAAAAATAGGAAGTTTATTTTCTGACTCTAGCATTTATATTTTTCCAAAGGTGACAGTGGATTGGAGGGTGAATGTGCCACCTCTCCAATGTCATTGGACAAACTACCAGTACATCAAATTTCTCCGCCTCTATGGAGGAATGCAAAACAATAGATTGTTTACAGAAGGTTGTGTGAGAAAATTCTCTACAAGAATGTAAACTCAGAAGGCTTTAGAAAATCTTAAGAATCAGGGCAACAAATGCCTATTTTGCCTCAGCCTTTACTAGCAGAATCAACCTTCAGGAATCCCAGCTCCCTGAGTAAAAAAGGAAGAGGTAGACCAGGGAGGATGTACCCTTGGTGGAAGAGGATCATGTCAGTGAATGCTTATGCAAACTCCCCATATGTAAGTCCATGGCATGTGGTGGGATACAACCATATATGCTGAGGAAACTCTCACCTGTCATTGTGAAGCCACTCTAGATAGTCTTCAATTAATCATGGCAAATGGGAGAAATTCCCAGAGATAGAAGAGTGCAAATGTCATTTCCATCTTCAGAAGGGCAAGAAGAAGGACCAGGAAGCTACAGGCTGATAGGAGTCACTGTGCTCTCGGGGAATAAGATGGAGCAGCTAATCCTGGAAATCATTTCCAGGTGCATTTCTAAGGATGAGAAAGCATCAGGAGTAGTCAGTATGGCTTCACCAAGGGTAATTCATACTTGACCAACTTCATAAACTTCTATGATGGGTTGACTGATGTGGTAGATGAGAGCAGAGCACTGAATGTTGTCTACCTGGACTTCAGTAAAGACTTTGATGCTGTCTCCCATAAGATTCCCTTAGGGATAGGACAGCTGACCCAGAGAGATGGTGGAGTTTCCAACACAGGATATATTCCGGAGCCATCTGACCACGACCCTGGGCCATCAGCTCTAGGTGACGCAGCATGCACAGGGAGATGGGACCACATGACCTCCGGAGGCCTTTTCTACCTTAATCATTGTGTGATTCTGTGCTACTCATTAACTTAGGAAGAGAAGAACTAGCTGTCTTGGGTTAATTTCTATAAACCCCAAATATGGGAGTATTTTGAAATATTTGCTACTATCTATTACCACTAGAAATGTTATTTGTGAAGTTCTAAGATGGGAACTCAGTCATAGATGATGAATCAGTGTAGCTCACCCTAATACCATGGGTTTGCACAAACACATCAGATATAGTTTTGCCTTCTCAGAGACATCTTTTTCACTGATATTAAACTAATGCCTGGATGTTTGTTATATCACTTAGAAGTATTATAGAAGTTATAATATATAACCATGCCAAGAAAATAACAGTTTAATTCATATCAAAGTCATTAATGAGAATCAAGAATAGTTCTGAAGCACGTCACTGGTTGCAATACAGATAAATACTCTGAACACATGGAAGCTCAATCCAGGTGTTCACATGGCTACAAAAAACTTTTGCAGTTTCTGTAAAATCTGTGGAGGAAAGAAGAAATGTATCAGTTCTTACTTTAGCTAAGGATGACCAGATTTTAAATGAAGAAATGTTGATTTTTTTTAATTTTAAAATTTCCTGTAATTAGATTGTCATAGTCTATAACAACTAATTAATCAGAATAACATTCAGCATTATGATGGAAGTGAGTGTAGACTAATAAAGGAGAAAATTAAGTTCATTTAATAAAAAAATAAAGATATCTATTTTGTTCACTTGCAGTCACAGATAGCTATGATTAAATTTTAATTTGATGTCAAATTAAGGACTCAGTTACAGTATGCTGACTTTCAGAGTACTGCTTTACTCACTTCAGAGGAAACTCACATTTACATGAGGAGAAGGTTTGTTCTATATCATTCTAATGTCTTCCAAAGGCAGCTTCAGCTCAGTTCGCAATCACAAAATGAATCTCAGTAGTAGCCAAGAAAATTTCATGGTGGCGAGCAAAAGAGCTATACAACAAAATGATTTTAAATATTGGTACTCTATTTTTAATTGTGTACAGTGTGTCTTCAACATTTTTAGCTACTAACTCTCAAGAACACTTCATACCAAATTGTCTTCAGCCGCCTGTGTCAAAGTCATGGCACCAGGATAGCACATAAACCTTCCTCTCTTTTTTTTTTTTTTTTTAATAAAGACAGTGTGTGAATGCAAAAATATGGCTGGCTTTGCATGCTGTCCTGCTAATTTTGGTGTTGTACCAGTCTGGGAAGACACAAATATCCAGCTACAAAGTCAGGGCCTGAGTGAACATCTCAGATAGGCAAAATGTGCAGTCATATGTCTCCACTCTTTAGTAAGTTCTATAAAGGAGAAATGCTATATTTGCACAGTCGAGATTGTGCAAGTGTAGATAGCTGCCAGTACACTGTACAATAAAAAAAAAAAAACAGTAGAAAAGTTTTAGGAAGTATTGTGTTAAAATAATATCCCTCTCATGGACAAAATCCATGACCTCTCCTCCTTTGAGTGTCCTGCTGATGTTATCCACTGGATCATCGCCTCCGTAAAGCTGCCATCCAGTTGGAAAATTGCTTCTGCCATTCAATCACTGCACAGCATTTTTACTCTCTGTCAGCTCAGCTAATCCTATTCTATTAGTGGGTCTAAGAGACCAGTTTTGCTGAAAGGATGATTGGAGAGGGATTTGATTTCTTCTGATAGTAACTGAACCTGAATTTGCAGCCTCTTGGCTGCAAATTATTAGCCATAATTGACTGTCCAAGAGGATAAATCGACAAAGCACAGTGCAACAAGGAAATATCAAGCATGTTTCTACTCTCACATACATCAAAACAAGGATGAGTAATCCCAGAAATTCTTTATTCCTCATTTCACAACTGTTTATTAAAGAATGTGCTGAAATAAGTTGCATGAATAATTTCTCAAATTAATTTCAAAATGGGTGTTCTTGCAATGGAAGTATCTGTGTCACCCCAAATCACTTTCATAGAACATAATCTGTACTTGACATTGCTTTCTGCCAACCAGAAAAGTTAATTCTGTATGAAAGGTTTTGATAAGAGTAGCCTGGAAATATATTTTCATGCCATGTAGCCAGCAAGGCGAAACTGAGGAAAATCCAAAGGAATAAAAATAATCCCTGGAAGAAAAGAGGGGTTGTAAAGTGACCCATATACAGTCAGTTTGTAGTTCTAGTCAGTCTATCCATTCTCTTTTATAGGAAATAAGACCTCTAGGGATTGCAGGGCAGAGGTCCTAATGCAGAAAGCAAGGTAAAGTGTGTAAATCCCAGAGATTTCCAGTGGAAATTGAATTTTTCAAATCCACAGAAATAGTTTCCAGAGGATAAACAGGAAAAGAGCAGCACTTCTTAAAGAATATATGATTACTGAGTAAAATACATAGATTTAAAATTTAAATTGTGTTTTATTTCCTACTTATACAAGGAAATTAAAATACTGAGGAAGGAATGTGGTTATTTGATTCACCTTCACATATGCAAATTATTTATTTCTCTTTTCACTACGTCTATTAATATTACTAAATGTAATAAATAAAAAAAAAAAAAAAAAAAAAAAGCTTCCTGGTTGTGGTTACTACAGCCATGACAGAGATTCAGGAATGCTCGTCCCAGTGGCAGCTGAAAATGTCTTTAAAGTATTGATGTATTGTAGGCAGGTCATAAGCATATTAAATATGAGAGTAGCAAGACCAATTTTGGAGAAAAAAATTAAGTTTAATGAGGTAGGAAACTATGGCCAAAGTAAAATTGTTTGGGATTTTAATACAATTAAAAGCAGTCATTTTTATATATACATGATCTCTCCACCGAGACTGTAGCAGTCTGTATGATAAAAACTACTGACTGAAGAGAACAAGTAACTTTCCAAAATTGTCAGTTTCAGGAAGCAGTTGAGAAAAAGGAGATGGAAGTATCAAAGATGTTCTTGTTTGTCAACTCCTATGGCTCCAAGGACACAAAATCCCATTCATATGTGCAGTACCTAAAAATATGTAACAATAAAATCATCATGAATTAATAGCATAAAAATAAAGCAATGTTAAATGTCTTCATGTTTGATATGCTTGTGATAATAAGCACTAGAAAAGTGATAAATCTGCACAGGAATGAAACAGCACCAAAAAAGTCTTGCCTCGGAAAGAATACTGATTTAATAATGTCTTGATTTTAATTCTGTTTCTCATCTCTTTCTCAGATACCTAGAGAAGTTATGTATAAAAAATATAACAGGTGGTAGAAGTAAATTGTGGCTGGAAATACTGTCCTCTTGTGAACCATAGGGAAAATAGATATTTGTCTGAATCATTTTGTTTTTTTCACCCATTATATTTGAATTCTTCATGGGACATATTTCTCAGTGAAATCTTTTTGCAAATGATGCAGAGATTGGTTCTGAAAAAACAATTTATTTGAACACTTTTCTGTTTAACAGGGCATCAAAGTATTTGCTGCTGTTTATGCTTGGTTTCTGTTCTCATTTAACTAGAGAAAATTCGTAGATTCATAGGAGTTCTGTCCTGAATGTACCACTATGAGAATATTAACCTGACCTCCTAAATGGCAAAAGGCAGAATCTCTCCCAGTGATTCCTACAAGGCAGCCCAAAAGCAATGATTTATATACAATCTCTGTTAGAGAAAAGCTCTGGCTTAAGACTTCAGGGAAGAATTTCCTAGAATTGCCAATTATTATTGTATCTTTATTGAATATTTTTGTCTTCTTTTCAGTTTGAACTTTTCTGACTCTTGATGACAGTCTTTGTCTGTTTGAAAGAACTTCTATCCTAAGCTATCAGGAACTTTTGATAGTTATATACTGGGTTCAGACACCTCTTTATCTTATCTTGGATATATTCAACAGATTGAGCATCTTAGGGCTTTCTTTGTAAAACATGGTTGCTGTGTTTTCTGAGGATTTTAATGGCATGAATGACTGTGGGGGAAAGTTTTTTTTTTTTTCTGAAACCTTCCTCATTTTTTTACTTCATTTTAAATATATGACCATTGGAATTTACATGGTAACAGTTTTAATTATGCCACAAAAATAATGCCATTTTCTATTTATGTTCATTATTTCTTTGCTTGTGCACTCAAAACTTGCACCCTGACTTGCTGCTTCACCTTTGGAGCTCATCTAGAATAGCTTAACTTAAATGATCTTGTCATTATTTCTTTTTCAAAGCACTTTGATACTATCCAGAAAAGTTGGTCTCACTTAGAATAAATTCATGGATGTTTCTAGAATTTACAGAAGCATACTGAATTTGTGCTGATGGTTTTGTCTTGTAAAAAGCTGGTAAAAAATAAAATAATAATCTAATTGTGTCCTAATGATCCTCATTTGGCAGAAAGCCCTGTCCTTATTTTCAGTCAAGGCAGTCCTTTAGTGCTCCTGATGGGATTTTGCCTTTCTCTCAAGTCCTGAACAGGGCAATCCAGAAAAGAAGAGATCCTCAAGGAGATGGAGGTAGAGAATGAAACTGAAATGGGCCCAAACTTCTGTTATTCGGAAATTTCTCCTTTCCACTCAAAAAAAAAATCAATAAAATCCCTGTCATATTTCTACCAACTGCCCTGGAAAGTCCTCTGAATGGATCTATCCAAAGCTGCATGGAGACTAAGAGGGGCTGTACATTGATTTCAGATCTAATGTGGAAGTGTAGGAACGCCTGAGCCCTCCTGAGCCTAGATTCTGGTAGATTTCTAGGTTTTCTTTAAGAATCCTAACAGGACTGGGAAATGCTCTTACCCTGTTTACCCAATGCCAAGCAGGCTGCAACAAAATCAGAGTACCAGGTACCTTTATAATCAGTTTCTGATTATTCATAATTACAGTCAATGATGACAATCAATATGTGCAGTACATTTTTCAAAAGTAATTTCTAAAAAATTCAAATAATCCTAATGGATTATTAGGATATATTGCTTTAGTTCATCATTATTGACTATATGACCATGCTTTAAATCATCCTGCATAAAATCCTTCATTTCTTCATATCTTTTCCAAATATTTTGGTTTGAACCCCATGTCAATATAACCAATTTCTCTACCAATATAGGAAATTGACGGGACAGGCTAAATCACACCATCCAAGAAATGCTGGGAGCAATTCCAAAGATAAAGCTGCCCCCTGAAATTATATAAGTACAATTTTTTTGGCAGATACATTTAAAGAAAAGTATAATTATGCATTATTCTTTGAGAAAAAAAAACATATTGTATCTTAAGCTTCTAGCCATCAATTTTGTTGCAAGACACCTTCATAATATAGCTTTATTTCCCCCCCTTGCCATGCTTCTGACTCCCTTTTAACATGTCTTAAATATGTCTATAGTATGTTATATTCTTCCTTGCTGCAATGTGACTGTGAACTAAATTGTCATGAGAAAAAAAACTATAACAATCCCTCTGCTAATAGGCTATTTCTTATAGTGTTGTTTCTGATTTTGTGATTTCAAAATTACTGTTTCTTCTGTTTGTCATGAAATTACAGTTCTTACATAATTGTGTGGCTAAGGTAAAAATTCTTTAGTAGATTAAAAAAATATAATAGCAGAAATAGCCACTAAACATAGAAAGAGTTAAAAAAACCCCCAAGTTTTCCATGAAGAATCACTGAACATTAAAATAATTCTTTAATTAATAAAAAATGTCATGTAAGAATATGATTCCCATTTTCATATCACTAAATCACAGTACTATGCTAAAATAATTAGAATTGGTTGTGCTTTTGCTGAAAATAAAATATGGAGCAGAATCTGCTCTCAGTCCAGTAGGGACAGCCTGAGACAGTTCATCTGGAGATAATAAGCCAGATTCACAGCCTGTGTAAGTTGCACAGTTCCTCTGATTTCAACTGTGTCACACCAGATTTAACTCAACTCAGTATTTGGCTTGATATGCACAGTCAACAGATTACACACACAGCCCCAAGAGCAGACTGGCTGGAGGAATTAGGTTGCAAACACAGAAGGTAGCAGGGCAATTAATTTTTTTTTGGTGGTGGGCAGGGAAGGTCTTGGAAATAAGCATTTGAAGTGGATAAGAGCTCTCTAGTTCTTCAAGAGAGGAGCTTGGTGCAATGTGGAAAATAGAAAAATCCCCACATCACTTTGAAGTCAGAATGCTGAAGATAAAGTCACTTGTTTTCAGTGAAAAGTCTTTGGCACAATCAGCTAGTGCAGAAAAGGAAAAGGAAAGAGCTGCTCTGTGCCACTGCCTGCAGAAATTTTACACCAATGCAAATCTAATGACATAAATGCAGTTACTCCTGATTTAAATTAGGAAATTTTTTGTTCCCTCTGAACTGTGACATGGCTTTCAATGATCTTTCTTTTTCCTTTTTTTTTTGTTTTGTTTTGTTTTTTAAGAGTGGCTGTAGTAAGCAAAGTGAATAAAAAAGCCAAGCTAGAATTTGAGCATTCCAGCTTCTTACATTCTGCTTAGAAGAATAGGCCATGCTTAGAAAATGGGAATCAGAAAAGCCAGGTGAAGTGTTAGTGATATGGAATTATATCAGCCATCACAAGAAAACTACCTTAATTAAAGTGCTTAATGCTAATCTAATGTAAAAGCCTCATAAAGTACCATAAAGAAGCTGAACTAATTTTTTTCTTAGATTGGAAAACTATTTAAGATGTTTTAACTTACCATGACAAAAACCTGTGGAGGAATGAATTTTCATTGCTGTTTACTAGTGCATAGGGGTTTGGTTATATACACTGCTTAATTCAGAGTGGGAATTCAACTTTTTCCATTTTATTTAATTCAAAATGTTTTGACAGCTTAACTTGCTATCACTAAAAGTTTAATCAATCAGACATTTAGGGGAAGCTGTTCAACTAGTATAAATCTTTCTGGTGAAAGTCATCAAAAAAGGCATAGTGATTATTGCTAAGAGGAGGACTCATGATATAAAACCAAATATGCTAAACCCTGTAACCAGGTGAGTTTAACCATCTGATCCTGCCTATGATGTCATTTTCAGAGCCCTTTCTTTGAGTCTGACATTGTGAGAAATTGAACTTGCCTGTCAGCAAGTTCATACAAAAGTTATCTTAAGCTAAACATGGCCACCAAAAAGAATTCCATGGCAATGTTGCTATTGCAAAATACTAACACTGTGATAACTAGAATTAGATGAAACAGCCTGAAGTTAAGCAACAATTGAAATAACTAATTTGTTTTTCATTGAGTTTGGGTGGGGTATTTTTTACTTAGAGAAAGGAAATTACTGTATGCAGTTAAAGGTAGAAGGCTCTTCCAGAAAATTTTGCTAGGAGGTGCTCCAAATACCACATTTTTAGCACAAATATCATATCCAAATATCACTATTTACATTGTATATAGAACATAATATCTTTGTCTTGTGATGGGTGTTCTTCATTATCTCAGTGAATTTTATTCTATTTCTTGATTTAGAGTGTGTGAGTGGAAAAAGTGAATTATAATATCTAACTGCACAGTTAAACCTTTAAACCCTTATTATTCATCATTTATGGCAGTTATTTTTTTTTTTAAGTGGCAAATTTTTCAAATTATTTGTTGGAATACTGTTGAGTTTTGATGGCCTTTTTCATTGCTTTCTGTATTAACTTATAAAGGCTTTTCACTATGATAAGTGACACGTTCTGGGAGGAAATAACTGTGCTTAAAAAATATCATTAAGCCCAGTTCTGTGTAACTTTTTTTCTTATTTGTTTATTGGGTTACAATATATCAAAATTAGTAAAGGCATGAAAAGGCATTATTCCTATAGGATGACTCCATGAGAAATGGCAGAACTGGCCTTCAATTTTGTCCTGGCTTCTGCATGCTCCTCCCCAGGAAGAGCTGGTGGAGATGGCATAAACTGCAGCAGGAGACCTCCCAGGCAGTCAGACTGCTGTGCTTTCACCCTTTCCCATCTCTGTTGGCTTCACAGCATCCATCTCCTTGACTTCTGTGATGGTTTTCCTTTGTTATTTTACCTTTCCCATTTTCTCTTTCCTATCCGCTCCTCAGTCATGATCAGAGAAATACTCCCTCAAAATCACCTTCCCAGTGGAGTAGCTGAGGACTGTAGGCACCAAAATGAGTTTTAGGACACTGAGCCTGTTTCTCAGCTTTCAATTCTGTCCACTTTATTAACTGAGACTCATTTCTTAGTCCCCTTTTACTTTGTAAGCTTTGGGAGAACCTTTTTTCCTGTGCCCCAAATTGATGTTGGGTTGGGTATAAACAATGGTAAACGTTTTTGTTTGTTGATAGCAGCCTTTCCTTAGGCAAAATGCCCTTTGATTTAATTGTGGGGCAGAAACCATCCTTGGCACTGCTGTGGCCTTTGCTGACTGTACCAGGCAGAGAATTGATTGTTTTTTTACAATGTGCAAGTTTACAATGTGCAATGATGCTGACCAATTCTGTAGGACACGATCCAACATGAGTTCTGACTCATTCTGCCCAGTTTAAGTTCCACTTTTTCCCTGCTGGATTTGGAGATTTGACCCAATGACCAGAGTGCCTCTCAAATGACTGCAGGATCAGCCATGCTGCCTGTGGTAACATCTTCACAGAACATTCAAGGATTTAAGTTATCTGAAGTTTAAAATCATCTACTTCATCATGCAGGAAAATTTAGAATGGGAAAGTAGTACTAAATGAATTTAGTACTATCACAAATGACTGGTGGTTTTAAAATATATAGTTATAAAAGTCTTACAAGATGGCCTTCTGATTAATAGCTAACAATAATAATAGCTGCATGTACGAAGAGCTGCACTAAATCCTGTACAATATTTGCACTTTGGCAGGAGTATTTTGTTTCATATCACATACATTTTGTTAAGCAGAGGAAACACTGCTTCCCTGGTGCTTTTGTTTTTCCCTCTGGATTGTAGCAATGGAGCACTTGCATGTTGTGTTTGATGCCTTGCATGATAAAGACATGCAATGGCAAGTTCCAGTCTGCATGCTGCTTAATGAATGTTTTCCTTTTCTCTCCTTCCCTGTTATGTGCTTACAGAAGACAACTATGTGGAAGGTGGGTGCTTTCTACCTTATTTTCCTAAGCTCTTGTTTTTCCCCTCTGTTCAGTGAGGTTTTTTTTTTCCTTCTGCTTAATGTCATAAAAGTACACATATCATTCAGTACGGTAAGTTGTATTTTTCCCCGATAAAGGCATACAACTTTATGAAATAGATGTGATTTATTTTTTCATACAGGACACAAGCAAAGCTCCTTGGCCTTATTGCTGTAATTCCAGAATATCCCCACTAAAACAATGGAATTTGTACTCATGTGACTGATACCATATCCAAAACCTCTCTGGAGATTTGCAGGACTTATTTCTTCTCATGTTCTGTATGAAAAACATTTCAAGAAACTATTTGTCCCATCAATTTGGAGCCTAAATTCTCCCAGTAAAATAGTAATGCATGTTAAATTCCTTTTAATTGCTTAGGAAAATGGAAAGTGCTTTTCTCTTTAATACCACAAACCTTGCTTACTCTAATATGCTTTACTGCACAAAGCTTTAGGAAAAGAGGTTCTATGTCTAACTTTTCAGAATAATGCACTTGCCTTTTAGACATTGTGAAAGAAGCAGCATGTGATTTTAATAATTATGCTGGTATATAATTAAGTCCATTTAAAGAAAGTATGGCATAGGGCAGTGGAAACTAAGGCACAATGCCATCTATCCTGAATATTGGTAAGTAAATCTATTAGCTGGTAAAACATGCAAATATATTATAGTTTTAAAGTCTTTTTGCTTATAAGCCAAAAAGTACAGGTGCTTTTTTTTTATGTACAAATGTCTTTAAAAGTCTCTCTGGGGTGAAACTTTGCATACTGGATAAAAGATTATTTATTTGAAAAAATTTATTTACTTATCTAAACTGAAAAAATTGCTTTCATTTTTCTCCAGTCCAATATTTTAAAATCTATTTTAAAAGCAAGGACTTTGTAAAATAACTCACATGCAAAGTGACTGTCCTGGCATGGCTCTGACCCAGGGTGCTCATGTGAGCCACTCTGGGGCCTGAGTTCGTTCAGGTTTGAGCTCACCACTGCCTGCCTGCTCAGGGGTGATTTTCTCAAGAAGCCTTGAATGTTCTGGTGCTTCATTTCTCTGTGCTGCTGTATTCAAGGGTGAAGACAGGTGCTCAGATTTAGCACATAGATGATGCTATGCAATTTTATTAATATATATGTTTTCCCAAGGAGAAGGAAAATTCAAACAATTCTGGTGCTTTACTTATGGGCACTGTTATGCTTGTACACATCAATAAAATTTCATTTTCAATGTGAGATAAAAATGTATTCAACAACACTAGGATAGAAATTCTAGCTGAAAAACATAAAAGCCTAGAAATAACTACCTAATCTTGTATTTGATCTGTGCATAAAACTCTTACTAGTGTCAACATGAGTCTCAAAGTTTGAATTAGTTTCAATATAACTAGATAAGGAGGTTCAATTACATTTCACATATTTCTTTATGCACAGCAGTACAAGATAAAACCTGCATAACTGTTAATCCAGACTTTACCTGAACCTTTAATTCTTAAAACTGCAACCTTAAATTTATTCCAACACAGCTCTGGATACTTATGCATACATTAAAGTTACAAAGCATGAATATGTAAAAATGGAAGCATAGAATTGTGTGTCTAAAACACAGCTTGAAATTGGAGCTAAAATTTTTTATCTTTGATCTCTGTGATATCTGAGCATCTCTGTAAATTGGGTGACATAAGCAAACAGAAATATGTAATATTCAATTTTGTGTATACTGCTGGTAAAAAAAGGCTACTGTTTTTTCATTTTTCTGAAGCTGTACTACACTTTAATACCTTCACTGCAGGTTTATCACGTTTAAATTTTGTTTTGGTCTGTGCTCTGCCTGGAACTCACACACCAAACTATGGTATCCTATCTTCATATCCACTTCCACTATCCCACACTGTTCTCCTTAACTCTCTTCTCTGAGAGCCAAGTTCAGGAGAGAGTTGGAGTGGATCACACATGAGGGATTCCTTCTAAATCTTCAATTCCTAATTCACAAAGAAATTGAAGTAATGGTGCACAAATGAGTATTTTCAATGTATGGGAGCTCTATATGTGGCTACTTAAGGATAAAACTTCCCACGTCTATTAAAAGCAGACTTTCATTTTGCAAATGTAGCAGTGATTGGCAGATTTAGCTGTATCCTTTTAGACCCCTGTGTGGAATGAACAGGTACAGTACTAGTAATGCTGCACTTTTCAATAGCCTTCATCCATAGATTGCAAAAATATCAATTAAGGTAAGTATCATTATGTGCCTTTAGCAAGGGAGTATAAGTGGTCTTGCTGCTTGTAAATAAAGTAACACAAAGAGTGAAACAAAATTCAGTGTCTTGAGGAGTAGTACCATTTTTTTAATTGGTAGATGTTTGGTTTGAGCAGTGTATGTCTTTTACATTCACTTGACTGCATTTTTTCATTGAACAACACCGTACGTGACTTTTAAAATTCAAGCAGTTTTTATGATATCTTCAAGAGGTACTTGTGCTATTACATTTTTTCTTCAAATTGTGTAAGAGTCATCTATTTGCAACTGACCAATTTCACGTATCATTTTAACAAAAATAGTAGCTATCAAGCAGTGATAATCTGAAGCTAGACTTTTGTTTAGGTCTGTATAGCTATGAAGGTAATATGTAAATGTGAGCTAGCAAGAGATCACCTTTTTTGTATTCCCCTGGTAGGCAGGACAGTTATTTGTTTGAAGGATCTCACATAAAGTAGTGTCTGAAAAGCCACTGTTTCATTAAAGAAAAAGATGTTGCAATGTTCAACTGGTTTCAATTTGCCTTTATCAAATAGAGTTAGAGTCAGGGTAAAAGTCTGAGATTTCTTGCTATACACCAAAAGTTGCCAACACCAGAAGCAAAAGACTAATTAATCAATCACAAGAAGACACTGATACTTCCAAAGGCCACGTGGCAGGGGATCCAAGGAAGGACATCCAGCAGTAAAAGAATGAATTAAAAAATATAACATGGTCTTTATACTCTGTGTATTCAGCAAGCCTCTCTTGCAGAACACTTAGAGAGAAAGAACACCCATGAAAACATTTCTGTTCTCTTTCACAAGCTGCAAACTGCCAGTTCAGCTGTGTGATATTTCCCAAGTAATGCTGATGCAGGCATCCCTTCAGGATCACAGTCAGCTTTCATTTACATTGCTGTGAGCCCCAGGTAATCCCACCAGCTGCAGAGCTCTGTATTTGGAAACAGAATTTATTGCACAAGAGATCAGGCACATCAAGCCCTTCACTTTAACTACACATCTAAAATGAGTGACATTAAAAAGCAATAATTCTACAAAACCATTCTTAGTCTATTTAGAACATCACTTGAGATTTGGAACTGATAAGAGAAGAATCATTTAGACTGATTGCAGTCGGGAGTGTCTTCTTTGAACCACCCCCAAGTAACGTGAGTCATTTGTGCACCTAATTTTCTTTGTGAATTAGAAATCACAGAAACTCTTTTTCTAGGAAGTCTGCTTTCCAATAAAAAGAAGGATATATTATTGCTCACCTTCTTTGTGTGAATTTATTTCAATTAATTGCAATTAAGAAAATAATGTATGGCTTCTTGAGAAGAGGAGCACTTTTAACACGTTAACAACCAATAACTCCAAAAACAGCTAAATTCAACAAGAATAAGTCTGTTTTTTAAATAAGACATAAAAAATGAAAAACCTTCATATATCTAAGAAAAATATTCTCCCAACATCACATTATATTCAGTGAGATTTAAGAATCATTTTATTAACATGAATTAAAAAAGATGAATATTTTTTCCTTGAAGAGTAACAAAATTTGGCTCTGGATGAGTGATTATCATTATGGACATCTGATCTGAAATGTCACTAGACCTATTCTGGTGTGATGGGATTTCATCTCACAATATAAGTATAAAGCAAAATCCATTTCTTACAGATTGAAGAAGTAGTTGCAGAAGCTGTCACTTAAATTTTCTTTATTACTATGTATTTTATATTGCATATGTATTAATTTGCCTTCTCTGGAGGAAATTCATTCTACTGTCACATTTCACACAAATAAGGAGACATTCTTTGCATTATCATTTCAATGTGATGAATAAATTTTATTTAATTACCTCAAATGCTCATTTTTATGAGGGGAAAAAGATCAGACCCAGCCCATTTTTCAGGTTTAACTTCTCCAGGGTTTAAACATCATTTCATATGTAGAGGACAGGAAGTCCTCTCAGCAAAGCGTTCAAAGCAATATAATCAAAATATGATAAAGACAGACAGATTATTAAAGAAATTGGCTGGATTTGAAAGCATTTTATTATTTTCTGTCAATGCAAATACTGCACAGAAAAAAACCAAAACTACACAATAAAACAGCACCCAGTGTTTGAATTGTAGTTCTGTTACTTGTAGCCCAAAGCATTCCAACCAGTGGTTGAAAAATGCTCTTTGATTTCCCTCTGTGATACAGACATCTTATAGGAAACAGATGCCTGTCACAAAACATTTTTGTCAGTGTGACAACACCACCTTCCCGTGCTCCCTTGTTCATTTCTGACTGTGCTCTTGTTTCCCTTCAAGGTCTGGCGCACCTGATGATGGGCGACCAAGGTATGGGCTCTGTTCCTTTTCCACTCTGCTTTCATTGTTTCTTCTTGTTCTGTAGCTGCTTTGAATCCATCACTGCAACTGATGGGCAAATGCTTGAAAGCTGTCTTTGGCTGCAAAGAAACACATGGTTTTAGCCACATCTTTTTCTTGTTTCATTTTTTTTTTTTGTTTGCTCTGTAAGCTTTTGTCCTTCCTGCCTCCTCAACTCCCCCTCTTGCAACACAATAACTAAAAAGAGGTGAGAGAAATAAGAAAGTGATTAAGAAAATTTTGTGTATTTAAAAAAATACAATTATGGGTGATCCTGTAAAAGATAAACAGTGCAAGACCACTCTTCAGATAGCTCCTGAAAGAAGATTCTCCTCTTGTAATATTGTACATTGAAGAGTCCATTTGCATTAATGCATGGCTGATTGGAAATATGCAGAAAGCACCTGCTCCTGGCTTCTGGAATGCTGAGAATACAATTTTGCTACCTAACAAAACCAGTGATTTTTTTTCCTCTTAACCATTGTCCATGTTATCTTTGTGACAGTCTTTCTTATCTAAGCATGGATTATTTCTGTGTGTCTCTGCATGTACATGATTGGGAAGAAATAAACTAAACCCCTAATATGACACTGATTGCATCTCCATTTGTCTTCCGACACTTACCTTATTCTTTGTCTCTTCATATTCAGATACTATTGCATTTACATGTACTCATGACTCTTACTGTTGTTTCTCTCCTCTTCTTTATTCTCTTTTTGTCTGGAAATGCTTTCTTCATGGAACCATTTCACCAAATCCATAGGTAAAAGTAAAGGTATTACATGATTTTCTTTATTTTTAATGCCATCAGTATACTTTAATGTATGTATAAATAATGCAAGTAAATGTAAAATTTTTGCACTGATAACATGAGGTAGGTATATTCTTACAGTAAATATTACATGGATATCAAGGTAAGGATAATTATACTAAAGCACAGGCTGACCATTTTCTAAGTTTCATTCCTGGTTTTGTGAGGGATATGAAGCTTTGGCAGTGATAAAAGAGGCTAAAGTTCTAGGAAGTGTTCATGATGAAATAACAGCCACATTTTGAGGAATGCCTTTTTCTGTTCTCAAAGAGCTGCAGTATAAACCACCAGACACAGAAAAAAGTATGATGTCGTTCAGTAGAGACTCTCTGGAGATAAACTGTGCAGGGTCAGTCCACAGCTTGATGTACGTTTTACATGGGAATAACACTAACTTTAGCAAGTCTTTGCCCTGAGAGTTTCCTTTTATATTAATCACTTGGAGTGTATCTGAGATAAGAATTGGACAAACGAATGAGGAAGAAATAAAGCCAAAGAGAAGTGTGGGGTTTCTTTCAGATTTTTTTTTTCTTATTCTTTTTGTTTCTTTATGTAAAGAATGCCAGTGTGTTTATTTCCCTTCTCCCAGAGGAAAGAGTGCAGCAGGGGCAAGAATTTTTTCCTGTATAAATAAACATTATAAATAAACAGCAGGTTTTGCTACAAGGGTATCTGTTCACAGGCCTTGTGTAAATATATTTTTATAATGAGAAGGTGGTCATTAAAAGCCATTTAATCTCTGTTACATATGATGAATAATACAGTTCTATTCATCTTAAGCATTTGTCAGGGCGTGCCTATTCTTTATATAAAACAGAAGTGCAGTCTGTATGGTCATACTTCCCTAACTAGTTGAATTAGAAACAAACTTTCACGTTTATTGGTGTCTTGGCTGATTTAGTGATTCCAAACCTAGGAAGTTCATGTAATGCAAATACTGTAAACAGAAATCTGTAGTGTCCCTTTACCCTTCATATCAGACACCCTGGAAAGACTGTACCTGTACAGGTGGGATACCATTTGTGTGTGTTCTGGAGCTCTAAGTCTTCTTACTTAGGAAAGGTTTTAAGCAAGTATGAAAAACAATCTGCTCATTACTTGGTTTTATAATTTTGTTTTGTTTGCTATATGACTGATCCTTTTGTTTCTTAACAGTATCTAGTATACACAATTTCTTTATTACTTATTATTACTATCTTATTCCTAATCAGTAGATATCCTGGCTGCAGTTACCTTAAAATTACATTTTTATTAACTGAACCTTGACATTATAGATAATTTTTATTAATAATGCACAATTATTTTTCTAGATTGATCTGTGCACAGAATAAATTATGTAGTATGTATGACATCAAAGGGTTTTTTTATATGAAAGGAGTAAAATATAAATATTATGAATATTTATTATGAATAGTAGCTGATATGGAGAGGAGATTTTTAGCAAAACAGAGAATTTTCTAGCAGAGTGTAACATTTAGACTTTTATGTTTTTATTTTTAAAGGTTTAACAACTATATTTTTTAAAAATTACCTGTATATATTAGCTATGTTCAGTAATGTGCCATGTAACATAATTTAAACACCAGTCATCAGTCATCTAATAATTTTATTACATTTTAACTTTCATATTTTGATTTTTATTAGATTTATCCAGTTAATATAGAAATAATCATTACTATGTTTTGAGAATCACAATACTTCTGCATATATAATTGTATATATTTGTTCAAATTGATGGAGAGGGTTTATATGTGTACCAACTCCAGCTGCTTGAGACAGAAAATATCCCTCAATATTGAGCCATATCCTGAACCAGGAAAAAACAATCTCATTTTGTTGACCACCCTGAAACTTTACTCATATCAGCTATTGAAACCTGTGTCCTTGAAAAAGTTGTGATAACACACATTTGTAACACATGACAATATAAAAAATTAGGAGGGAAATGGAAAGGAATGAAGGGAAAAAAGAGGAAACTCCTTTATTATAAATTCCATTCCTTGAGAAGTATGCGAGGGCAGTAATTGTAAAATTCTGAGTGATTATATAAAGAGTTAATCTTATTTTGGAAATATAAGCAATAAAACACTTTTAAGAAGCTTTACAATGTAATTTGTTCTGAAGCATTACCATCTAAATGGCTGAAGAATCACCATCTCCTTTAATTGTGTAGATATTCTTTGGGATAATGGAATAGGAGAAAAAAAAAATCAAATCAGTGTATCTTCAGAATTAGGGCAGGGTGTTAACAAGGTAAGGACCTGGTGTCAACAGAGGGAGGAGAGCTGAGGCAGCCTCTCTAGCTGGCCAATACTAAGTTCAGTACCATCTCAGAATGCCCCTGATGTTTGTCATTTAGTTGTAAATCTAAGTTGGGATACCCTGGATAATCTCCCCACAAATTACTCCTTGTAGATGCTATGCCTAATTCTAATAAGATCTGCAGTCTTTTATTGATATTGGCATTTATTGATTTTCTGAGAAGCTCTATATATTCAGAAATATTTAGGAATTCGTTTTTCATCCCCTGGAAATAACCTACCTGTTTAGAACTTCAGCAGCAGGGTTGTCACAGCTCTGGTGGTGAAAAGACATAGGCAAGGTAAGGTTGGTAAATGGTGTTGATGTTTTTACTAGATCACTTAAAGATCCTACTCAGAGCAATTGCTTGAATTCAAAGCAAACCCTAAATCTGCTGTTTATAACAGGCATATTTGTTTGCCCCAAACAAATTTGTGTCCAAAAAACTTTTGTCTGTTCTCTGCAACTACTGGAGGTGGTCCAATAAAACCATTTCCACCTATAGGCCTTACCTTGTCAAAGTCATGCGGGATTATTTTGTAATGAATTGTAATAAACTTAGGTGGCAGCTAATGCAGAACACTCCATTTCTTTATTAAAAAAAAAAAAAAAAATCTCATCCTCCCCTTTTCATATTCTTTTGGTGAGCAATGAAAGGACTTTATAATTCACAAACTGTAAGAGTGACATGTAATACTTCATTTTTATACTGCAGTTCTCTTAAGCCTATACATATTTTTACCTATAGTTTATTTATATGTAATTATCATACTTTTGACTATATATATTACTCATTCTGTACCTAAATACTATGTTCATACTCCTGTTCTCTTATTTTAGAGATTATGTGCAGCTTTAAATTATACATGAGTCACTCAGGTTCGTAAAAAAAAAACTATTAAATGTTAGCTAGCTGAGCAATAAGTGTTTCTACTGAAAGATTGATAGTACAACTGCAATTTATTGTATTAGATTGCAGGCTTTTGATGTGCTGGTATTTGGTTTACTGTGTATAAATGCTGAAGAAAGATATCAGAATGGCAATTTATGTATGTGTCAACATCCTTGACAAAGGAAGGCAAGTTTTTTATTGCACATGTTATCGGTCTAATACCTGTAACACCAAAGTGACACCACTAATTTTTTAATTATCAATCATGCAATTCATTTGACAGCTGGAAAAATAGAGCATTGAAAAATAAAAGCAATTTAAATAAATCCTGAAACAAGCATGAGCATAAAAGTGCTATGATATAGCTAAGTAATTATGTAGTGCTTGTGTCATGCAACACAAACCTCACCTTGTGCTAGTAAGCTACCCTAACATCAAACTGTCTGGAATTTGGTCATTAACCTTCCTGCAACCACACGTTCATCTGACTGGAATGACTTTCATTTCGTTCTGGTTTTGAAGAACTAAGATGGTCTTGGCTTCTTGCACTCTCATTGGAATGCCTGTCCCCTCCTTGTCTGCTGTTGTGTGTCCTGCTTCAGAGTGAGCCTGAGAGACACCCATAGCCCAGGCATCCCTGATCCAAGCCACCAACAGTCCAGAAACCCTGTAAATACTTTGTCACAGCCCTGGACTCAAGCTCAGCTCCTTAATTTAGGCTCAGTGCCCTGTTGACATGGTCTCGGTTTCGTGCCTTCTCAACTGCAGCTGGCTTTTGCCTGGCAAGCACAAAACATGGATGGAGGGGGTTCCTGACTCTCTGGACTTGTTCACATAGTTATGTATCCTAGGTGATAGCAGCTGGTTGGAAAGACTCCCTGCTAGAACCATAGTGAGGTCATTTAGGGGTTTGACACACAATGGGGTTGCCAGGGTTGGGTAACTGAAATTGTTTCCAGGTGATGTTACAGGAGAATAATGAATAACTTGAACTTCCCCACTCAATCTTGTAGTTGCTTCAATTGATAAAAAGGAACAAATCAACAAGGTTTAAAAATTTAACCTCCATTTAAGAAGTCCAAAACATTATGAAAGTCTTGGAAAATTTACAAAATTATGAGCATAAGAATTTAAGAAATTTTCTCTATAAAACTACCATTATTTTTAATGAGCGTTATAATTTTTTTGATAAATTAATGAACTTTACATATAAAGTTCCTCAAAGTACTCCAAAGAGCAGTAGCTACACATCATATCTCTTCTATAATTACTACTTTTTTTCTAAAGAATCTCATCAGCATAGTTAAATAGAGGCTGCTGTTCACCAAAACTAGTTACAGCTAAGTTTTTGTGTGTAACTCATACCTCCATGCCTAAAAATATCTGCTGCAATAAATATTTGTACTATCCTTATATTTGTATGGTCACTATGTTCAAATTTTGGTTGAATATCATAATGAACTAAAAAATGTTTATTTTGATGCATTAAAGCAAGTAATTTTCTGGCACTTCAGTAGGTGATACCCTGCAACCCTGGAATATTGACATTTGAAGCTGCAGATTCAAATTTATGTTTAAATATGATCAATAAATGGTCCCCAAGGAGACAAAAAAATGCAGCAAAACATGGCTGCTGAAGAAGTTTTCTATCTGAAGCACATGCCTCAGAAGAAACCAACCAACATCAGGAACAGAAATGTAAATTCTTCCTTGAGACACACACACGCAAAATTCTGTCTGAGATGGCTGATTCCTCATCAGCAGTATGAAAAGAAATTGTAAGGATCTGTCACAAATATCAAGAAAACTTTCTGATGAAAGGGGAATACACTTATTTTTAAAATAAAATCACCACATTGTAATGTCCAATCCACACCAAGAGTTCTAGTGCCTTACCACGACGAAAATAAAGAATTTACCATGTTCTGAACCATTTTGATGTCACTCAAAATTATCATGTAACATGTATGTGTTTTTCATAGACTTCCTATGGATTCAGGGGAAAGACAATAAATGTGTAACTGGGGAGGATTTAATGTAAAAATATGTTATATTTGCAAATGTGTAGATTTCTGCTGTGGTAGGAGACAGTATATGTGCAAGGTTTTGGCTTCCTCAGCACAAGGCTCCACTTTGAGCATAGTTTTATCCAGAAGATAGGCATGCTGACAGGAAACCTTTCCAAATAATATTAAAGTTCTTTCAAGATGAAAGATGTGTATTTCAGGCCAAAAAGTATGAGGGGATTTATTGGGGATGGAAAACAGTTAAACTGTCACTCTGAAGAGGTAAAAAAAAAAAAAAAAGAATCAGCAGGTAAGCAATAAAGAAATAGGAAAATTTACCATTTCTTCCTTAAAGCAAACTTTTCTTTTAATGTATGTGTAAATGTACATAGAAAATGAGAATTTAAAGCTGGAGTGTTCTGTACCTTTTTTGCACAGTGAAATTCCATGAGAGTTTTATACATATTTCACAGACATTTCCAATGAAACAGGTATTTGAAAATGGTATATTCCTTGGATATTGGAATATCCTTGAACCTTCTTGAGAGCCAATTGCATCAACAGAGTGACACTAAAGATTTCAGTTTCACTCTAAGATTGCACTGTATTTCCGTAGGATAAAATCCAGTCCTTGAAATGTACAAGAGCAACTAAAGAAATGAGCCCAACAGAATCTTATTTCTATTATTTCAGTGAAAATCAAAAGTAGTTGGAAATTACTGTACATCTCAGAACAGAAGTTTCAGCTGATTTTAACATTAATCCAATCAATCATGCTCAGTGGAGTTTTACCAGCTAAGTGGAAAGAAGTTAGAGCCCCAAGGAAGAGTATTTTCAAACATCTCTAACATTTATCTACATTCAGGATTACAAAATTCTGGACTAAACTTTATCACAATTTCTAAAGAAACTAAATCTAATGAAAGTGAAGAACTCATAAGAAGACCACTCTAAAATTGTACTGGTATAACTGAAAATGGGGACTAAGCTCTTTAAATGTGCATGATAATGATACTTTTCTACCAAGAAGAACTCCCTGCAAAAGAATCAAAAAATATTAAATATTCAGGTCAGAATAGATCATTCTTATAGAAATAAGAATGCTGCATACAAATTTTTTAACCCACTCTTTACAGGAATTTTCTCTGGTGGTAATAACATGCCAAGGTACTTAGAAATAACAGTAATTTGAGTTATCAAGTCATCTTTAAACTCTTTTAATTAAAAAACCATAATTTACACTGGTACTACTAATATACCTCTTTCCTGATTTTCAAAGACTTCTATAACCCTGATGTTTTTAATTGCTCAAAGGTAGCTTTTTATATTTACTTCAGGGTCCACCTAGAGCAATTAATCATAACTGTGAAATCATGCAAAGAACTGTGAAATTCAGGAGCATAAAGGAAGATTTCCATAGGAAATTGTGGAGCATGGAACACGGACTTTGCTATGAAATTCTGTCCTCATCATCTTTTTAATTGTTTTCATAGATACCAACCTGTTATCCAGATAGAGTTTTTTTCAGACTTGGGAGGAAACAAAAGTTACTGAATCTTTTTATTGAATGAATTTATTCTAGTGAAGGAGTCCTTTCTTCCTTATTAAATCTATATTCAGGGCAAAGGTTTTTTTTCTGTTGGCACCCACTTAGAACAATTTTCTGATCAGCACTGCATTTCATTTAAAGACAGTTTTTGTAATTTGCTGCTATGACTTAGAAGTTTTCCCCCCCTCAAAATAGACATTTATTTTTAAAAGAAAGGAAACATCTGGACTGATTCACTGGCAACTAATAAAGCTGTATGGAAGCAACCTTGGAAAACAAGAGGCTACCACAGAACACCTGGCACTGCTGGCATCTCAGTCTTGACTTCAGTAGTTTCTCTCTGTTGGGGGTGGGAGGAAATAAGAGCAGCTGGGTCTAATTTCTTTAATCTGTCTTGCATATTCTTCAGACAGAGGGGAGTCTGCTTAGAAAGCAAAATTCTGAATTAAGTGAGTATAAGTCTGGAAAATTTTCATTTGAGTTACCCTTAGCTAACAGGTCTGTCTTGAATTCCATATCATGAGCCATGGTTGTTCCATTCTTGGGAGTATCCACCCAAAGGAGAGGAACCTAAACATCTTTCTGTGACCATTAATGCTCTGCTTCTGAAGCTTTTTTAGATTACAAAAACCTGAGAGGTTCCTGATGGCAGCTGCACTGGTACTTACGTGACCCCACTCCCAACCAACAGTAGCATCTCTCCCTAGAACTACAAGTCAGGAAGAATTTACTTCATTTCCTACTTCATTGAACCTGAGTTCTATCAGAAGGTGCCAGATGAGGGATTTTGATCTCAGGAAAAGAGCATTGCAGGTCTTTTGCTGGTAATACAAGCTGGTCTTTTGATTTTCTCAGTTAATGGCTCTGCTTAACCACTTGGTCTTACAAGGTGCATTTAGCATTTCCACAAGTCCATAAGAAATATTTTAAAATACCTCACCAAAGTAATTTACTTGCAAATTGCCATTGAAAACTATGTTTGCAAGCTGTGATTTTACTATGGAAGCTGTGCAAAACAAAGCATAAATTAGTTTTAAAGTAAAAACTAGTTGCAAAGAAGTTTTAGTAAAAAAATGTCGGTTTGACAATGCTATTTGCACTATCAAGGGATGTTTATTTATATGGATATTTGATATTATTTGTATTAACTGTAACTACTGACTAGTTGTTATGTAATTTTCAATTTTAGAAGAACCATTTGGCTGTAGTTATATTGAACTCCAGCACTACTGTATATTTACATCATCACAAAAGTGATGGGAGATTTCAGAGTTCTATTTTAATTTGATCTTCATTTGCCTGAGCACCCCTACCCCCTACTGGGGTACAAGTAGTGAACTGGTGCTTTCATTTCACCCAAATGCTTCTGAAAATCATTCATTTTGTGGTTAGTCCTTTAAGTTCTTAAGTTCTTGCATCATTATGCACCTTCAAACACAAAGAATGCAGCTGTGACTGTGTAAGTCATGCACTGATATTTTTTAATGTCCTTAGCAGATCTTTTCATCTCTATAATTCTCTGCAGTGAATTTTTCAAATAAGAATACTCTCCATGACTGTGGCTGTGTTATAATGCTGGAAGAAAATTTATATTTCAGAAAAGAATAATATAAAAATATCTATGGGAAAGATTGGACCAACAAAGCTAGGCTTGGAAATTAGTAATTCTGTACAATTCTCAGGCAACATATTTATCTGTATAGCATTTTTATTCATCCTATATGAGACAGGAAAATATCTATGGCAAATCTATATTCTGAGCATACCTGAGTCCCACTGTTAGTCTGCTGCTACATACTTCCCCAGAGCAAAGAAGGGGCTGTTCAGACTACTGTGAAGAGGGTAAATTCCTGTATTCCCTTTGAAAATATTGGAAAGCACTGAATACATGGAGTAAAACACAGTAAGTCATTCGCAATTCTAAAGGACAAATTCCTCAGCAATTTATAGTAACAAATACACATTTACCATACATTTCTGGAGCTGCATTCAGGATGTAGTCACATTAGCAGGTAAATAGAACATGCTGCACTTCATCATTTTGCATCTCAGAAATGGCTCTATCTCAGGTTTTATAATACTTTATATAATGACAAATATATAATAAAAATCAATCATGTGTCATTATGTGTCATTTATTCTCTCTTCCAGGAAAACACATGCATTTTGATATTTATCCAGTGTTCTAAAATAGCTAATAGAGTTACATTTTCCTAACAAGACTATTCATTTTGGTTGTCCCTGAAATGAATAGGCTTGTTAAAGAAGCAGGTCTTTGAGAGTTCTGCATTTGTCAAGCTGTTATAAAAGCAAAATGAAAGTTTAATTAATATTTTCCTTTTCAAAACACCTAAAAGATCTGTATATCAGCACTATAGCTTTTAATAAGTACATATAGCTCTCAGAAATGTACATATATCTAGGTCATGCTAATTATCCACCTTGGGAGGCAAGAATGTGCCTATACTCCTCTACCTAGTCGGCATACTCTTGAGACCCAAGTCAGAAGAGCAGGCTTCAGAAAGTCTAAAAATACATTTACTAGGTTCTTAGCCATTAAACTGCTTAAAGAGGAGGTCTCTCATGTACTAGCTGACAACCTGTAATTTCTATTATGCAGGAAATGAGACTAGATAATCAAAAACAACCTTTCTGGCCTTGAAGCCTATGAATCACAGAGAACATAAAAATTGCTGTGGTAACATGTAAGAAAATTGTCAGACATTAAAAGAGCCACACCATTTTTACTTTATTAGGGGCACTTTTATCATGTTTCTTGTGCAGATGGAATTTTGTGTCAATGAGCTCCCCAAGTCAAACCCTTACAGACTAACTGTAAAAACCATTCAAAGCATTCCCTCAAGCAGGAAAACTGAAACACCTTCATGGGAAAGCCTCAAACATATATGGAAGTGTGAATCAAAGAGAGGTTAATCCTTTTCAAACTTCAATATTTTGCTATGGTTATTTATTTTGAATACTTTGAAATGAATACTGCAGTTAATCTCATATTCAAGAGCTTTATGCTTTTTGGTATTTTTATTTTATACAGGTTCTCATAACACATTTGCAACAGGTTTTGGAGGTCTTCAAGTTATACTGTAAGAAATGAGCTTACCTTGTCATACAGTGACTGCTACACCAGATAAACCCCGGCCAAAATGTTGTTCTGGATTATTTGTGCAGCAAAGCTGGAGCTGTTCATGTCTTCCCTTTTATACAGGGAAAAAATGCTTATACAGAGCTGGAAAATTAAATGAGAAATAGAAATTGTGGTCTAATCTAGGAAATGCTATGGACTAGAGGGTAACACACTCCCATAAGAGTGCTCTGAATTAGAGAGAAGAAAGATTTAAACTTATAAGACCCAGTGTCTTTTAATATAAAGACTGAAGTCAGCGTTCTAATATTTAGTTTCTCTTTGAACCTCACCATTCAAATTTATATTCACTGAGAGTTAAGTAGTCTTTTTTAGTTGCAATATGCTCACACAAAAGAAGAGGATGGAATCATAGGCTACTTTACTGAAGGACTTATTATTCTACATCAGAATTATCTTTATTCATGAAGACTTCAAACACTTCCTTAATGTTCAATTTTACTGCAGCTAGGAAAAGATCCTTTTATTTGCTAAAATTCAGGAAGACAAATGGGACTATGTTGTTTCTCCCAGAACATATGAAAAAAAATTAAGGAGTTATTTAATTCAATAGAGTTAGAATATTTCTAGTTTAAAAAAAATTCCAAACCTTTCCCTGCTAGTACATGGTGACTATCAGGGAGGAGGAGGAAAGCTAATTTTTGAGGTATATCTTCTATGCTTCATTACAGGTGTTCAGTTACACACTTTGCAGACTTAAACAGGCTCTGTGTTATTAACATTTTATTGTTTGATAATTTATTAATACGATAGGTCAAATATATGTACAAGCAGCTGAATATGGGTCATAGGGAAAAATGAAAAATCATATTCACTTGGATAGGGAAAAATGTCTCTCCTACAGATTTTTCTTTATTCTTTTATGCATTAATTATTAATATATATTATGGAAGCATCTCTATGTGTAGCTAAGAGGAGGAGACTTCTCTTTTGGAACATGTTTGTCCTTGTTTTCTAATCTACCTCTGTGTCCTCAATGAAGCTGGTAATTATACAGCCATCAGTGAAATTACTCTGTGAGGGAAAGCCATAGAGAAATGGGATAAGGAATTCTGATGCAGACTGACAAGTGGGATTCAGATAAGGAAAAGCTGATTGCTATTTTTCCATGTCTGGATTGTGTTCAAGCCATACTGGTGTGCTTGTTACAGAGGAGCAAGCTTCAAACACGTGGCAAATCCATGGCCCTGGTTCCTCCTGTGCTGCTGCACGAGTGTGGGCGCTGCAGGAATTCTCTGAGCAGCTTCCTTCTTGGTCTCAGTGTCATCCCTCAGAACTGGCAGCATCTGGTATTCTCAGAGAATTAATTTATTGGGAGTGTTTGAGAACAGGGCATATTAAAATGTCACTATGAGGATGCTATCCTATGTTTGAAGGCTGATACAAAGGAATTGACAGCTAAAAGCAAAACAAAACATAAAAAGGCCATTCCAAAAACAATCTCAGGCCCTCCAGCAGTTATAATTAGGTCGGTTTGTATAATTTATGTTGGATTATAATATTCAAATTCACATAAATGAGTACATGAGAGAAAAGCATCACACAATCTCTTTTTCCTTTATGTTTACAGTATATTTTATATTTTTTTCTTATCTTGTGTTGTGTCTGTTTGCAAGAGACATTGTTTAGCAGAAGAACTGAGAAAGCCCTGATGTGTTCATGGTTGGACAGTGTCTGTCATTATGCTGAAGGACTGAGGAAAACCTAAGTGGCAGTTAAAGCATGAACTTTCTGTACCTCAAAATATGGTTCTCAATTCCTATTTTGCCTGTGGTGCATCTGCTGAGAGTTTTAACAGATGTTTGAGTATCAGTGAAGTGTGGTCATGACTCTTAATTTGGTCAGGCATGCTATTTGAAAAAAAAAAAAAAAAATCTTTCCAGTACTTCAGGATGTATCTGATTCAAAATCTAGATTAATTTGTTTTTAGTAACTCAACATGGAACACCTTTGATTACTTCAGTTTTTGAGCTTATTGTAGTGGCTTTATCTGCAAACAGGCACTAGGAATGCAACCAAGCAGAAATTAGTGCCAATTTGGGATGGTTTGGGAATAAAAATTTATCAGCAGTAACATAGAGCAAGAAAGAAAGAGGAGAAACTTTAAATGTTGTTTCTAGGTGTGTATTTTTAAAAAAAGCTGTGCGGGTTGAATTTGGGATGTTTTTTCTTCTGCTTTGTTTTGGTTTTGGTGTTGTTTTTTGTTGTTTTGTTGTTGTTTGTTGTTTTGCTGTTTGTTTTTTGTTTGTTTTTTTTTTTAACTGAGTAATAAACAGGGTTTCTGTGGTCTAAGAACAAAGCCACTGCATGTGTGGAGACCAATGGAATACTAATTGGATTACAGGTGTGCTTAATTATCGTGCACTAAAGGTGTTCAGTTTTCCTATGATCAAGGCAGTAGTGTGAATATGGACTGCAAGAAAGAGCTTATTTTTTTCTTAAGCTAAGTGGAGAGCTCAGAGAATACAAAGAGGATGAGTAAAGCTGACAGGAACTTTGCTAAAACTTTATGCATCTCTTGTCTCTCCTTTTTTCCTGAAGGACAGTGTTTTTCCTTATGGTGTGAATATTTAGCATTCTTTTGTGAAGCACTTTGCTAATTAAATACCTGTAGCACCTCTGAGATGCTTGCAGCGTGGGAGGACAATGACTTCTGGCACAAGGCAGTCAGAGCAGCTTGTTCTGGGTTATTGTATTCAAAACTTTTTCCCTGAAAAACTAAGGCATTAATAGAAAACTAGGAGGGGATACTTCAGTGTCCTGACATTTAATCCTGGTTCTAGACAGATTTAAAAACTGCCTGTGTTTGTGAAGTCTCAAAGAAGACGGGAAGGTTCTGAAGTGCCACAGAAGTACAGGCATAAAAGATTTTATTTTTCTATTCTTTTCTCCTACTGACTGTGTCTCCCTGTTGCTAGGAGAAAGGTGAGGTAACTGCTCCCAAATTTTTAAGATATCACAGCTATTTCCTGCCAAGTGTTTTCTCCTAGTACCGGCTGTTCCAATACTCAGTAAGCCCCCAAAAACCTTTAATAAAGCCAACCACTCATACACGTTTTTTTCCTTATATTCCAAGGGTTAGAAAAGGGAGAAGTGAAGAAGAATGGGAAGGTAAAAGAGCTTTTGCTGTGGGAGTGGATGACAATTTAGAAGTGGAAAACCCAGACCTGGCAATCCTTGGTCCGGGCCCGGCTTGAGAGTGTAGAGAAAACTGCCTGAGAGATCTGGAAGATGTGCCTTGTTCAAGCTCTCTGGTTGTACATTTAGTCTTTAAAAAGAACCTTGCTCATGCATTTCTGTCACTTTTGATGTGTGATCAGAATTCAACTATGCTACGTTTCTGTCAAAGGCTCTTCAACTCCAACGCTTCCATATCTTCAATTTTCATAATTGACTTGATAACAAAATTACTTAATATTAAGTTCATGACAACATTTTTCAAGAGAGAAAGGCTTCCTTCAACCATTCTCCTCCCCTCATTACTCTATTTTAATTCCTATCTCTGAAAGTAATATTAAATATTTAGTCTATAGACTTGATTTGATCATTACCTGTACATCAGCAAAGAATCTTTGCAAATACAATGAATTAAAAAGAGCTGTATGTATTTTAGCATGGGTGATTTAAGCCCAGTTGGGAAGAAGGATATTATGAAGTAGATCTATATCGAGAGGAAGGTTAATGAAGACAAAACCCCAAGACCTCTAGGTCTTAAGCAAAGGTCTATAATATTTGCCTAACCAGATTAGCTCCAGGGGCAAAACTAAGTAGCAGAGTGCTCGCACATAATCAAGGAGGTGAAAGCAGTGGCAAAAAAAGAAAGATATAAGGAAAAGAAGGCAAAAGAGAGCAGAACAAAGCTCTCTTGCTGAAATCAGCAAGTGGAAACAGTCAAACCCAGTTTTATTTTATACCTTTTTTACCGATGACATGTAAATAGATCTTCTGTCCATTTCCACTAAAATTTCTATTATGTTTTGTGTATTTAAGCCTTAAATAAATATAAATAGATCAAATAACCTCTGATTCTCCAGAACATAAACATTTAGTTATAGCTTTTTAAAAGTAGGAAAAATACCAACTCTTACATGTGCTATTAGGTATTCTAGATGCCTATTCTATAACCACATTATTATTATAGTTCAAAAGACCTTGAAGCAAAAATGCTTCAAGTCTAATGCAAAATATAAATGTATAAGAAAATAGAGTGAAGAGAATCAAATAGGTTGAATATATGTTATTATTTAGTAATGTGCTTGAATATGGTGCCCAAACATTTGTATTTACCCTAGAGAAATGTGTTGAATTTTTTTATATCTAAACATGGAAAAAGGAGAGAAGCCTCACTATTTTTTAAGTCAAAAAATTTTATGAGGAAATAACATACATAACATGCATTACACTACATACATAACAGACATTACATACACTCAGTCATTACTTATGTGCATAAAAATGTCAAATAATCTGAAACAAAAGTAGCATTTTTTCAGAACTGCTGGGGTTTTTTTTTAATAAATCCAGAAGCAATATCTGTATAAAATTACTCTTGAACATGCTGAATGCATTTTAAATTTATCAGCAAAGTCCTTTAGTTATCAAGCTTGAGAACATTTATCCTATTCATTATTGACATCTCCCAGAATTCTTTCCATGGTTTTGTGCAAATAGCTTGGCAGCTTTTGGCAAATAGAGGTGATTTTCAGTAACATTTTTCAGATACTTCAAATTGAATTATATACCCAGAGACAGTCAATCTTTCTTACCATTAATTTTGCAAGAAAAAAAAAAAATCTTTTGTATTGAAGTCCAGCTCTACAAAGGGGACCTAAGCCTTGCAATGCTAACAGAGGTTTAACCAAAGGGCTGCCAAAATCCAGAATTAAAAACCCTTGCCTCAGCACACAGGCTTGTTCTGCAGTAGAAGGGGGAAATATGAAGTGCTTTAGGGTACTTTGGGAATTTTAGTACTGTGAAAGTGAAAACTGTGAGGTTGCTGAGTAAAGGTTTTGAGATCTAAGGAGTGCTTATCAAAATCTACTTTAGGAATTTATATAGGTCTCAGATTTGGCATTTCAACATGACAATGTTAAGAAGGCACACCCATGCCCACAGCTATGTGGCATTTTTTGGCATCTTGTAGCTTTCGTTTGTTACTTTGAATTCTAGTATATCAAACCATTTTATTTTAAAGTGGCTCAAAAAATATGCATTTCTAATTGTAATGACGGTTACAGACTCTTGACCTGATTGAAGTAACTCATTAAAATGTGAGATATATTGCCATTTGATTAGTCTGCAATATTGGGCAAGGTCCTTATTAGGCCTTTGGCCTCTTTTTTCATGCCTATTGAGGGTCTGGAAAGAAGGTCTAAACAGATGAAGATTACAACAATATGTGGAATCTTTGCATCATACTTAATCTCAAGGTTGGGAATAGAGCTGAGCTGTAACCTGGGATCTTTCTTAAGCATGGAGAGCAGAGTCACTTCCATGAAACAGGTTGATCCAGCAGAGACAACAGAGTCACCAGGATGGTGCAGTCTCACATGCACAGATCTTTTATTGCTGCTGACTGAGATACACTCAAGAAAATATTTATAGTTTTGGTCAGCCTAGGCTGTTTGGGGTGCAAAAAGATTTCCTTGCCAGAGCTCAGAGGCTCAGGACTCATCTGCTGTTATAAAAGTCAGTGGCAGTGTGAAGGTTGGGGTGTGCTGAATGAGGTGCAGTCCAATGCATTGAGCTTGGTGTGTCATCTTGTAAACAGGTCTGAGGTTTCCTTCTAGCTGTCAAGTGCAGCCTTCTGCAGCTGTTAGGTGAATGTCTACATTTACAGATCAACTTTCAATTATTTAATAACTTCCTTAAAGAAAACAAGTGTTATTTTACAAGGTAGGATTGAGGGGAAAATGCCTTACAAATCCATTCAGAATTTGTATGAGAATTATATTATCAAATGTCAGCTAATAACTAGCACTTATTATGAAATTATTTATGTCATCATCTAGTTTTCAGTTGTCTTGGAGCAGGAATGCACATATTGTAATGGTGGTCAACAGCTGGACGATGATCTTAGAGGTCTTTTCCAACCCGAACAATTAAATGTTTTTTCAATGGGTTTTATGTATCAAAATAAGGACAGAGATTGCAAAATCAATATTTTTCTTCACAATTGTTCTTCTTTAGACTCTTCTGTGGAAGTTCTACTGTTCTGTGTTTTCTTTGGAAGGAAAGACAAAACACTTGATGCCCTATACCCAAATCTTACTTTTCAGCTGCAGGAAATGCTCCCACTCTGATAAGTAAGGTTTCAACATGCAAGCATGGCACAGAATGAAATTTCATTGGGTTATTAAGTGTCATGCTTTATTAAATCTGGAACCAGATTTTTCTGTAGCTACTGCCAATTGCCAAGCAGGACAAGCCTGAAGTCCAAGAGCATGGGGCTGGAAGTACAGGAGAAGATATGTCCATTGTGGTAAGTCCAGTATGGTCAAGATGAAAGAAGCCGTCAGGGATGGGCCACTAATTTCAAAAGGCACCTTTCTGCTAAGAAGGGGTCCTCAACAGGCAGAAGATGGTGGAGGGCACTAGTGTTGAATTCCTTTGTGGTGAATCCCAAGCTGGCAGAGCAGTTTTGTGGCGCAGATATGTGAGCGGTGGTTTCTCCACAGTGAGAAAAGTAGTTTTCATAGTCCATCCCTTGGTACTAACAACTAATTGCTCCAAATATGTAAGAGAGTAGACGCTGCTATTATTTACTGTAAAGGAGTTGGATATAACTCTAGAAAAGCCAATATTCTGCCATGAAACAAGCTACTAATTTGCTTATGTGGTAAATTGAGAGTGCTGCTCTTACAATTGAATTACTAGTAAGAAAATGGAAAAAGGCCACACCTGCTCACCTTCATGCAACTCACAGATATTATTGGCTGATGTGGTAGAAATTTGTTTTGTGTTTAGAATTATAGTAATGAAAAGGGTGATCAATATAGCTAATATTACTATTGATTCAATATTGCTTTTTTTTTTTAACTTGCATTACTGCTTTGCTGTGATCCATCTCTCTTGTAAGCTCTTTGTTCTCCACTTCAAAGAAATGAAAATACACATCCCTCAATCTATGTCTTGAAGTATTCAATTGCTGCCAAAGGAATGTTTTTAACTTTGGGCTTTAATGGAAGTCTTTAAGACTTTGAGCTACAGCAGATTATATCATTATAATACACTTTAATTTGTGCTATAATTTATAAAAGTGTAGGGGGTTTACATGTTTATATAAATGGATATACTACTATCAGTGTGAAAAAGCAGTAGATTGAATAGTATAAAAGTCACTAATTTTGTGTATATATAAATTCCTTTTTGAAGCTTTTAGTTGAATTAATCAATTTAAAATCAGATTACTTAGACACAGCAAAGCTAAATATATTGGCATTTTTCTCTCTGACCTTTATGGAATAAACTTAACTCTGCTTTTAATAAATAATTTGGCTGTGAACTTGTTTCTTAGTTAAGCTCTGGAAGGGCAATATTCCATCCTTACTGAAGTCTATGGAAAAATTCTTCTTGACTAAAATGAGGATTGCAGTTCAGTCTTCCTATTTTTTTTCAGTCTTCCTATTTTTTAAGTCATACACCTTACAGAAATTTTAAAGAATGATTCTAAACTTTCTCTATTTTTTTTCATATGGGAACTGTATAGGAAGGAAATTACTATCTAACACTCAACTACTTGCACAAGAATGCAGAAACTATCCCAGTCACAAAATAGACTAGGTCATAACTTAATGGCAGAGAATAAATTAGATGATATTGTGAAGATATCAAATTAAGCAAGAATTATAAATAATTTCTTAATTAAAGCTGATAAGTAGTTAGTGTTAATTACTGTATTAAAATTAGAACACAGATGAGGATACATTTCTGTATTATTTAAGTTGCAGTTTTAATATCAACAATACTAATGAAAAGTCGCTTTCAGAGCTGGGAATGTGCTGTAGTTAGGATAAAATTGCTCAGACTCATTTGACCATTGATTCCGTTTTTCATCATGTTCTCTTAATGAAAAAAGTTGTAGTCAATCAAACATGACTGTTGTATGATGCAAGGAAAAACACAGATGTTCTAAGTAGATTTTAAACATTATTCTGGTTTTGGTTGCTGTAAACTATAAACTTCTAACTATTACACTTCATATGAATAATCTTTGTTTTTAAAGAGACATTATTTTTATAAGAAGAAATATATGCTTTTGGTGTCTGAATAATTTGATCTTAAGGCACAGGAATAACAAAATATGCTTTGGGGCTTGCAATCTCAAGCCAGCTTGCTATATCTGACATTTATCTGCCCCCATTCAATTTTGCTCTGGGGGAGGACCAGCAACTCTTTGATTAATTTACAACTGCTTCAATATAAAATCTTAGTTGTGGCATTATGATGGCAGGTCAGCAGCAATACCCCTTTGAAGGTGCTGCCTTTGAAAGGCTGGAAGGCTCTGGATGTCACTTACAGATTTTTTTACTGTTATTTTTCTCTACATTCTGTTGAAGATTTTTTTTCCATTGCTCATAATCATGCTGAGGAATGAGGTCTTAGCCACACATTTATAAAACTCTATGTTCATGTGAGCAATTGCAGAGTAAGAAAAGGGCAAAAGAGCCTATGAGTATATTTTATGAAAACTTATTCTGTTTCATAAATTCTGCTAGCAGCAAGGATCTAATTCAGCTGCTGTCGTATTTCGGGCCACCTTGGAGGTACTCACGAAAAATGATGTAACTTCAAACGTCCCATTACCCCATCAAAGGATTAATAGGAAACAATGCTTCTTGAGAAAGGCTCTGCATTGCTTCTTCCCTGCTGGGGTAAGTCCCAGACAGATGGCTAACCTGTGTTAATAGTCTCTTTTCTGTCATCAGACTCCTGTGAAAAGGTGTAGGAAAGCTGGAAAAGTGCTGTCTTTCCCTTTTGACACGTGGCATTGCATTTGTATCTTTTTCCCCTCCCTTATGAACTCACTTGGAATTCAAAAAGCACTTACATGAGAAGATGATTCTGCAGATAATCCTGACTTTAGTTTCTGTCTTTATCAAGACTATACTATTCTATACTTATTTGAAACGCATGTTTGCCTTCTCTAGTTGAATTATTCTTAAAATCTTGGTTATTTCTGAAGAATATTAATTGTGGTGGTGACATACAAAGACATTTGCTTAAGAGACATGACTGTTAGTCACACTAACCAACAAACAAAACCTTAGAAACCAAGCAGCACCTGGGTGTATATTTCTATTACTGACTCCATGCCTGAGTTCCTGGGCTTATACCCTAATAAATAAAAAGAAAAAAAAGTTAATTTTATGGTGCAATTTCGTGAGAAGAAGGTTACTTGTGACTTTTCTTTACATTCACTAAGCCAATCTGGTGCATGTTCTGACATTCTAAGGTCACTTAAAATATCTTTCTCTAGATTTATACATGCTATATGGAAAAAAAAAAAAGGGAAAACAAGCATTAGGAAAAGGAACACTGCATCACAGTAATTTAAAGTTTATGATTCATTACAGTTTGCATACTTTAGTTTAATTATTTTCTAGATTTTGTTCTGTATGATTTTTCGTTGTAAGAATGACATTTGGGGAAAAAGAAAAAAAGAGAGATTCCATCCTCTGTGCAAGAAATCTATTTTAAGACTTTTTCTTTCTTTCTTTCTTCTCCCTGTGTGATTCACAGAGATGAAAAAAATGTATTGATCTTAGCAAGAGATCAATAGGCAGAGCCATTCACAATTAGACATTCTGCAGAAAATAACTTGAATCAAATTAACCTGGAGCACCTGCTGCATTTTTACCAGGTAACCTTGCTCTCAAGCAGGTTTTAAGTATAATAAATTATATATATGTGGTAAAAAAAGGTGCGTTGTGAATTGGTAAAGATATACTCACTAGGTTGCCCTGTAATCCACTTTGTAATCACACGTTAGTATATCTTTTATGCTTTGAGATTACAGGGTTTTATTTCAAAAAAATGGTGGTCATACTGTTCTTATTACTTTTACTTCTAAAGGTCATGTTACAGTTGTCAAAAATAAGCATAGATCTTGGTATTAATATTTTAAAACACAATGCCAGCAAGCCCATATTGTTACTCTCCCCATGGTAATTTAAGGTTGGGGATCTTTACTGATTAAACCCTTCATTTTAATTTTCAACATTTGCATTTAAAAGGTAGCTCCTTTGACTGGTAATAAATGAGGCATTGGTTATATTTAATAACTCCTATGCATTGTGGTGTCACAGCAGACCCACAAGTTCTTACATGCTGTCACATTTAGGATGATAGATTTTTTTAAACTGTGTTGCATAAAGATGAATCCTTTTGTGCTACCTTGTAAGGTTGCCATGGTGACAGAGCGCTGCTTCATGGGAATTTCACTTTTCTGGTAATGTTAGATACTGAACCCAAAGCTTCTTCTTTAGATTGTTCTTAAATCTCACTTTTAATACGATAACATTTTGTAGAGTCTTATAATTCATATTTTGTATCTTTATTTGCTCAGAAATGTCTCCTATAATGCTGTCATAGGTAAAGTACTAAATGTTGACTTACCAAATGATGAGCATGGTAGACATTCAAAAGATTTTGGGGGTTTTATGTTCCACGCCATTGCTCCATTTTATAAATATTTTGGATGTGTTTTGCAGTCCCACACTTTCTCTGAACTATAAAAAGAAAGATCTCAGACCTCTAGCTGTGGGAATATTTCTATAATGGGAAAACATTACAGATAATATGCTGTAGAGAGATAAACCCTATATTTCTTTTTTTAAATTATTTTGACAGAAAATGAATTTAAATCATATCTATATATGGAAAATGGTTACAAAATTACATCTGCAAATAAAGTCCCTTTTTTTTTTTTTTTTTTTTTTTTTGGAGTTATTGTACATTTCTCTGTAACAGGTAATGTTTTTTATCATCCTGTATGCATAAGAAATCATATGGGAACTTCAGTTGATCTGACATTCATAAGCCAATGATTTTTTTACCTTAACAAATAAAAATGACTGACATGGAAATTCTTATTCCCTGCCCAAAGCCCCTGTTTCTGAATGCTTGGTTGTGGATTGTTCACTGTGCTGAATCAGCCAGAACTATAATGTTCTCAAGATACAGCCAACTCTTTGACATATGGCAGAAAATATATACATGGATATAAGTCCTACCATTTGGTACCCAGTTGGAGCTCCCTAGCTATGCTAATGAAATTCATGCAACAGGAATATTTTTCTGGTGGAAGGATCTCTTGCTGTGTTCAGATGAAAACAGATAAAATAAAGTGCTTTCCTGAGGAAAGTGTTAGAAATTGTTCTGCACGTTCTCTGGCCCCATTCACATTGAATGTTCCCCCAGAGTGCTGCAGCATTTGTTCAGAGCGCCTATGGGAAAACCTGGCAAACAACTCACAGATGACTGAGCCAACTGAGAACAGGTGCTGAAAGATGTGAGAGCCTCTTCCTGCATGGGGAGAGATGTCATTGGGCTCTCTGCTAATTAAACGGGCCTTCCTTTCCCTCTTACACTCATTTGAAGCAGTCTTGGAAAAAAGAGGTTGAAAAGTCAAAAAAAGGGAAGCCTCAGGGAGAATGGCATGAAGTGAGGGAAGACCTTTGTTTCTCACCTACTTGCAAAATTTTAAATCTCTTCCATCCAATATTAGTGTTTAAACATATCTACAAACTGTCCTGCTGTTAGTGAAATCCTTAATTGCCTCTAAACTTGCATGCTGTCCTCATTTTCATAAACTTGGCAATGATAAGGTTTACATGGACCTTTTGTGCTTGATGTCTTTCTCCTTCAAACTAAGTAGCATTTCAAATGTTTGCATCATGTTGCTTACATGAAGAACTAAAAGCTGTTCAGCAGGCAGCTTGTTCAATAGCCTTTTTTCTTCCTTTTTTTTTTTTTTTGGTGTAATATTCTTATCACTAATAGAGTTTCTGTATGAAGAGCAAGAACTTTTAAAAATGTTTCTTTTACTTGAGTGGGAAACCTCTGGTTTTGTTATTTTTCTTAAAAGCTACTAAATGTCAACATGTGCTCTAAAATCATCATTGATACAAATAATTTGCCTGTTCCACAAATAATTAGAATTGTTAATTAATTTTTTAAGAAGCAATTTTAAACTAAAATTTTAGAAGCATCGTTAATAGAAAACATGAGGCTAGCAATACTTTTGTTTTCATATTTCATAAATAACTTAAGCTTCAACATTTTTCTCCAGACTATCACTGTCTTTGAAAATGTAATACAATTTCAATAAATTGTCTATAAAACGTGTAATTAATGGTAGATTACATTACTATAATTAAAATCACTGCATTCTTAATAGTAGATAAGTTGACAAACTGGTAAGGAAGGCTTCAAAAAGCTACCACTCCTATTACTGTGCTTATTCTAAATGATATTGGTAATTCCCCACTCTATGTAAATTATTATATGTAGAGAGCCTCATGTCCTCAAATACCTGTTCATCAAGGGCGATCTTAGTTCTTCTGGCATCTCCTCAAATATTAACATCTTTTTTTCTTAAAGAGGGAATGTTCCCCTGTTCAAGAGGTTCAACATGCATGTGACTTTTTAAATCTACTGCAGTAGATAAAAGAAGATATGAAGACTCAGATCTTGAGCTGCCTTCTCCATCATAATATAAATTCAGGCATATTTGGGATAACAAGCCATACACTGTGATCAGAAAATCTTCTTTTTCTATTAGCACCTACTTCTATGTGATAAAGAATGCTTTTATAGGGAAATGAACCAATATTCTCTCTCTGCCAACCAGAGAGGGAAGACAGACATTATTTTTAATAACCAACAGTTCTTACTGTCCTAAATTATTCCTAATTGATTGTTTTAACAGAAGCACTATTTTTTTTCACATACATGAATAGCAGAAAAATCACTTTCACTTCAGATACAAGCTGTATCCAGGAATCCTGCAGTATTATCATTGCAAATAAAGTGCAATGACCCCTAATATACAAAAGGTGAAATACTCTGATAACACTCAGATTTCTATTTACTGTGCTGACTCACTTCTGTGCAATCTCCCTTTTGCATCCCTCCCTGTAATAAGGAAGTTGTACTCTGCAAAAAAAGATTAATTCATTCTCCATCTGCCTGATGAGGTTCACACCAATTTCTTTCAAAAAATTAGCAATTTTTTTTACAAGCTTATTTTTCACTTTGAACATGCTGACAGGTATTGTGTGGCAGGAATGTAGCAGGATGCTGCTGGATATTTCTCATAAGCAACGCTAAATTGTCAGACAATTTGAGTGCTCTTCAAGAGCTCTGTATCTATTGATGCATTTATTTATTCAAATGCAATTTGAATAAATAAATGCAATAAAATAAATACAATTTGCCTCAGTGTAGCTTCAGAAACTCACTTAAGCAGCAGCATAGTTGAAGCTTGTGCAGGGTAGGAAAAAGGCAAGAATCAAGAATAAGATTTGGATAGTTTCTTCCATAAATTAATGTTATCTTCCTGCACATGTCTGAGCAGGGATCAGTAGTAAAGCCAACCAACACCTCCCAGGAGAGAGAACTATGTCCTCTCTCATATAACCTTAAAATAAGACCTAAACAATCAAGTTGAGTTAGAGAGATACTTATTTTACAGCAAATTTATCTGAAATACATTTATTTTATAGTACATTCCTCAGCTTTGTTTTCAAATTATGTTTGACATATATTGTTAAGTCATTGATAAAGTGCTCTGAAGAGTGATTCTACATTAATAAATACATTGGAAAAGCAAATAAAGTACTGCCTACTGTATTTCTGTTTTTAAATGGGAATAGATAGTTATATATTCTGTGCAAAAAGCAGTCAAAAATAACAACCCTTTAAAAATAGAGTCATCTTAGTAGTAATTAAAAAAGCTTAATGAACCAGATTTTTAACTTGATGGTTTGCGTTGTTTTTCAAAAAATATGTTAGTTCTGGAAAACCTCTCCATCTTAAACAGTATGCACTAGTTAAGGATCTGATCTATTTTCATCATTTCCATGGTTAACATCTCTGCTCCTCACTGAAGACAGCCTCACTAAGGGTGAGCATTCTTAGCTTCTGCTGCAAATTGAGTTATAAGAACTTTGTCATTTGTTGTTGTTGTATTTGTTTATTTAAATTAGCACTTAAAGTGGAACAAAGAACCTCATAGGAGCACTCTCAGGTAGAAGTTTTGTAGACAAGACATAGATGTTTCTTTGGTTTCTGTCATCTAAGTATGTTTCTTATTTGGTTGGTTCCTTGTTAATCAGTGAACAAAGACACAATGCTCCAGCAATGTTGGAAAGAGCCCTGTTGAGCCTATGACCTTGAGCTTTATTTAAATTAGTAAAGTTCTCTGAGTGGTTTTGGAGGTGATAAGAAGTAGGCCAAGGAAAGCAATTGGAAGGTTGTTTACTAGGTAATATACTGGTGTCAGAGGGGATTTTTTACCTCTAGGAACCAGCATATCATAACTCCATAACAGAGTAATAACATTATAAAATGTTTATATTTGCTTTAGGCCTTTGTGATCAAAATATAATTCCTTCTCTATACGAAAAGCTGGATTCTAAAAACTTTTTTTTTTTTTTATTCCCATACGAACTGGGTTTTCAGGACTTTCTGTGAAGTGACACATTTTGTCGATGTTGGCTATTACCGAAATAGTGTTGATGTGAGATTCATTGAATCATAATCAAAAAAGGATACACGGCTACAAATGTGGATGCAATCTGGAGCCTTTTTGGCCACATGCTCAGCCTGAGTATCACATGTGCTGCAGCGACTTACCTCATCGCATTGCCTTATGGAATTGGCTTCTGCATTTAAACTGCACCCTGGCCAGAGGAATTGCTAGGACACTTCTAAATGCATGTTAGGTATTCTCTAGAAGTATATGCATTTTTTTTCTGGCAGGCTCTGACAGGACTTTAGAAATAAGTTGAGTGTGCTGTAGAGAATCACCTAAATATGTGTGGGAAAGAAAGGGACTGTTGAGAAGTCCTTGAAAGTGTATGCAAACCTTACTAATTTGGGCTTCATTTAAGAGTTTCTGAGATCATAAACCATAATGTGCAGTGGGGAACAGAGTTATGTTCTAACCCACTTTAACACTGACACACATTCAAAGGCAGTGACAAATTAAAGGATAGATGATTCTTAAACTGTTTAATTAATTTAGCCTTCCAGGGAAGAAACACAACTTTTCAACTCTATAGAAAGTTGTGCATTTATTCCTCCTCGTCAAAAGATATTTATTTACTTTTGTAATGACAATTTATCTGTGGGTTTTTTTTTTAACTATTACTATTAATTTTATTAATTAATACAATTTATAGAATTATATAACTATTTCAGCTGTCTAGAAGCACCTAGAATGAGGTTGTAAAGAGGTGGGGGTTGTCCCTTCTCCCAAGTAAAAAGCAATGGGACAAGAGGAAATGGCCTCAAGTTGTGCCAGGGGAGTTTTAGATTGCATATAATGGAAAACTTCTTCATGGGAAGGTTCTGAAACACTAGAATAAGCTGCCCAGGGGGGGTTTGAGTCACCATCCCTGAAGGCATTTAGGAGTTGTGTACGTGGGAGACTTAGGGAAATGGTTTAGTGGTGGCTTAACAGTTGGACTAGATGATCTTAAAAGTCTTTTCCAGCCTAAATGTTTGATTTGGAGAACTCTTATTCTTAATTATATTGTTGTATATTTATTTCTATTTAATTAATATTTATAATAACCAGGAGAATGTAAACATTATAAATACCCAGTGTCTCTCTTTGTGAATATTAGAAGACATATACCTTCCTTTTTACACTGGAAAAAAGTGTATGAACCTTCTCATAGTTATCTGAAAATGTGAGAGATGATGTGAGAAGAGTCTTATTTCCAGAGTAAGAAATCTTCTTTCTAGGCTCTAAATAGATGAGGGTGATGTAATATATTTAGGATACTGTTGAACTGAGTTTGTATTGATAGAAAACGAAGACAAATGCTGTAGGTAAAAGTGACCTTGCTTCCTATTTTAAGACAATCAAGAGTTTCCACATAACTACAATCAGTATTCAAGTGTCCTCTGACTGCTTATAATTGCTGGTGCAGATGCATTGAACTTGTTCTCCATTTTCTCCTTATGTCCCACCTTGTTCACACTGAGAACCAGAGCAAAGGCCTTCCCTCACTCCTTCCCTCCATATCAAATCAAGCCCAAGCATGATAGGCCAGAATATTAATAAAAAAACCAACCAGTTTTCCAGGATCTTTATGGCCCAATATAATTAAACTAAAATATGTTATAATTATGTCTAGCTACAAAAATAGAAAGTAATAGGGTGCTATTTTTTCCTAGTGCTGAAAATGCATTTAGGTCACTGTGTTCTTTCAAGGAAAGGTCTATGCTACTTTATCACCACCTGGAAGAGAGTTGTGGTAATTTCATGGAATCAAAGAATGCTTGGATTGGAAGGGACCTTAAAGAAGAATTAGTTCTGCCCTCCTGCCATGGGCAGAGACACTTTCCACTAGACCTGGCTGCTCAGAGCCCCATCCAACCTGGCCTTGAACACTTCCAGGGGTGAAAAGGGGTGGGGCATCCACAGCTTCTCTGGGCAACCTATTCCAGTGCCGTACCAGCCTCACAGTAGAGAATTTCTTCCTAATTTCTAATCTAAGCCTTTTTTGCTTGGCAATTTCTTGGATTTCTTGGCAGGTGTTTTAATTGATTCCTGTTAAGAAAAAAAAAAGAAAAATCCTAAAACTTGAAAAAGTTGTGTTGACATCACAGATCTTTTACATTATGTCCTAAGGTGTTGAATCAAATTGCAGACTCTTCTTGTTACCTGGGCCAACAGATGCTATAGACAGCTGCAAAGCTACTTCTAATAAAAAGGATTTTAATTGACCATGACATCTGAGACATTTTTCAACTATATTTAAAGAACTGTCTGCATTAACGTCTACCTTAGAAAAAAAATCATAGCTTTTATTTTATTACTTAATATACATTTTGGATTTTAAAAGATAATTTTTCATTTCTAGTCTATGGGCTAAATTACTATTTTGATGAAGCAATTCACAAATACTTTTATAGAACAGCTGGGATTTTTGGCATGTTCCCTGCTGACAGTTCTTAAGAAATATGTACCGCTACCCAAGATTTTACATCTATTGAGGTCTTTTTAGGATCAGGCTGTTGCAGGCAGACAAGGTGTTGGTGTGGATTTTCACCAAGTACTAAACTATCTTCTTTCTTTCCCTGTGCCACTTCAATATTACAATATTCCTTTTTTTAAATAAATATATATCCATCCTAATTTGAACTTTTGCTAAGACAGCTCTATATATAGTGTTGTATGATATTATTTCAAGTCATGCATATTTTATTTATATCTTTCCTAACTTCAAAATCTACAGCCATATGTTTCAGCCATATATCAGCAGGGCTGAGCATCTGCTCTCTACAAAGATGAAGTAGTTTCAGGGGAAGCTGCAAGTGATAAAACCCTTTTCAAATCCAAATTCAGAGAATCACAGCACAGTTGGTGCTTGAAGGGATTTGTGGAGATCTAGTCCAGCTCCCCCTGCCAAAGCAGGTTCACCTACAGCAGCTTGCTGGGATCACTCCCAGCCAGGTTTGGAATATCTGAAAAGAAGAAGACTTTACAATCTCTCTGGGCAGCTTGTTCCAGAGCTCTGCCACCATCAAACTAAAGACATTTTTCCTCATAGTCAGATGGAACTTTCTGTGTTTCAGTTTGTGTCCATTCCTCTCTCTTCTGTCACAGGGAACCACTGAAAATAGTCTGGCTCCATCCTATAGACAGCTACCCTTAAGAGGTTTGTGAGCACAGATAAAGTCCTGTCTCAGTCTTCTCCAGCTTAAACAGACCCAGATCCCTCATCCTTTCCTCCACTCCCTCTGCCATTTTCATAGCCCCCTGCTGGACCACCCCCATCAATTCCTTGTTTTTCTTGAACTGGGAAGCCCAGGATTGGACATGGTGCTCCAGAGGGAGTGTCACTAGCTCAGAGTAGGGTGAGGATCATTTCCCTTGACCTGCTGGCCACACCCTTCCTCATGCACAGAATTTGTCTGTCTTATTTCATTGCTTAATACCTCCCTCTGAGCTAGCAGGACAGCAATGAATCTCATCACAGACATGGAACTACATTTTAAAAAAGCATTTTAGAAATAATGCAGTGGGCCAGGCATGAGTAAGCTGGAGCTACAGTTTTCTGTCTCACACAGTCATTCAGATAATATTTCAGGGCTATGTGGCTGAATCTTGATTGGAAAACTGTCCCAAAACAGTAGTGTGAGTTATTATCACAATAATTATTATTATGAAGGAAAAGGGTGGAGATTATTGGAACCACATAAAGAAGCATTAGTGCTCTATAGCTCCTCAACTAGGATACCTAAGGATCCCAGACTAGGATTTAGCTAGAAAGGGCAGGAAGGAGCAGGTGTTGACTGCCTCTAGCACAAAAGTGTGTGCAAAATTCCAGAGCCAGACAGAAAGCTGAAATCCCATTCAGGATCACTGTAAGTAAGAATTAATTTTTTTAAAAAATATAATTCTTTAGGACATCATAGTCCCTATTCAACAGTTAGGACAGTGTAGTCAAGGTCTGCCCCTCTGGATTTGTCCTCTTGTGCCAAAGATGTCTTTTGCAGACATCAACCAAGCAGTTTCTATCAAATTTGGTTCTGTCTTAATGTAAACCTTTCCCCTCTAGGACTGTATTTGATTGCCTGTATGCTTATTTTTATTTTCTTCAACTACTTGTGGGAAATTCATGCATTTCACAGGTTTTTTTTTACTAAAGAGAAAAGTATATGCTGAAGAAAAACCCATACATCAGGGTTAATATTTACCTCATTTACTAAACTTTGGGGCCATTTGGAGACATCCTCTTTCAGGAAAAGTACTGCCAGTTCAGCATAATTTTTTCATAGCCTGATATAAATCTTTGATATCCAGTTCTGGAGGGAGAAAAAGAATGGAAATAATTTAAAACTACATTCTGCGTTGTATTCTTCAAAAAGACTGGCTTCTGCTAAAGCAGAATTCAAACAACAGATGAGATATGTCCCTCGTGGTACAGATGATGTGTTAAAGAAAAAGTACTCACTGTGTGAATCAGGGATTGTTGAGATTATACAATTAAGGAGCTTTTTAATTTTAGGCCTTCAGAATTTTGGGGAAGCTCTCTTAATGCATGCCAAAATGTGAATGTGGCCACCTTCTGAAATTTCTCCAAGTTTATTCCTACCACATTTTGCTTCAGATGAGCCTGCCTGTGTATTAAATGCAGAAAGAGCTCTCTGTTTGGGTGTTGGTTTTTGATATCCATTCTCTAACCCCAATGGTTCTAAGATCTGGATCTATGCTAAGAAAATAAAATTGTATTTTGATTCTAGGTGAGACTGAAACTCAGGAGATTTCAAAATTATTATGGGCTTTTCATTTTATTCCTGTGTCTTCTGAGGTCTGGGTTTGGCTTTCCAGCTTTGTTCATTAGGGTAGTGGAAGCTGAAATTGTTATACACCACATCTCCTAAGTGGGAACTACTTCCTCAGCTTCTTTTCCCACTTTTCTACAGTATACAAATGTTGTGTAAAAAACCCCAAAAAACCAAAAACTGAAACTATCTAGCTCCATATTAGAAACATTTTTCTAAGTGGAATTTGGAATGTAAAGACAGTTGGCCACTACAGGACATTAAATACTTGGGATCACCACCAGTTAAAGCATCATTTATTGAAACTGAAATTGCAGGTATGCCCAAAATTAGGATTTTGCTACTCCCTGTCACAAAAGGATTTCTTTAATCCAGGGAGTCCAATGTCTTGACGTAAACTATAGGCTTATAATTAAATAATAATTAAAAGTCATATAAAATGCTGAAAGACAGATTTAATATTGGAATAGTGGATTTAATATTTCCCACCTCTATGCCTTTTCTCTTGAATATTCAGAGAGATATCCAAATTGTTTCCACTGACATTGTTAGTAAGCTTGACTCATAAGGGCTTTATAGAATTATAATACTTTATCCTTTGCTGAAAATATTGTGGGCAGAAACAAACAGGGGATTTCTGGGGAAGAGGAATGTGCAAAAAAAAAATTTATTTGCTTTAAGAGTCCTGTCTGTTTGTTTGGAATGAGTTTCTTTTCTGATTTCAGGGCATCTTAGGGAGATTATTTATTCCTTTCTAAAACCTACCTGATAAAGTGACTTTTAATAATTCATCTCCTTGCCTCACATAATTAAATGACTTATAATGTAAGCATTTAAACAGAGATTTAGATTGCAAAGTAAGCTCAAGTACCCATGACACAAAGCTGTAATGTCCTTTTGCTCATTGGCATTTCCAACAGAGATCCATGCCTAAATATCTCCCAAAGATTTTATCAAGGGATCATTTAACTCTGCTTAAAAAATTGTCTGGGTAGTTCTACATTGTGAAAATTATCAGAAACTTCCCAACTATTATACCAGGATGGTATGCAAAATATCATATAGAGATACTGGCACTGTTCCCAGAAACAACAGGCCCAGACTTTAAAAAAAAAGACAAAACAAAGCCCCCCACCCCTCCTGCTTTTCTGGAGAAAAGCTTAGCTAGTTTAGACACAAGGAATCAATGATGCAGATAGCTCCTTCCCATTCTTGACTAGATAATTCACTTTCATCTCAAGGAGCAGATGGGAGATACATATATACCCTACATGTAGCACAGATTGGAAAGGTTTTTAAAAAAATTATACTGGGGTGTTGTCAGCTACCTTTTGCAAGACTAGAATTTCTAATTCCCATTTATTTTACCACTCATTGGGAAGATTTAAAATATGCTCAAAAGTTGATACCTTTAATCCTCTTTCAGGTCACATGCAGAATTTTCTAATAGCTTAAAATCTGAGGTTTTTTTTCCCAGGTTGGTAGACTTTGATGTATACTCTTGATTTGCATCATGCACATGCCAAGTAATTCCAAAAGAAATCTTAAAACAAACCCCCATGCTTTATGTGAACAATTTCACATTGACAATGAAGATGAATTTTTTACACTACTGCAGCAATTCTAAGGCATAAAATTTGTTCTGATCAATCATTAGTCAAGACTCACAGCACATAACTCTGAGATATGAGAGTGAAGAAGATATATTAAAACCAAAAAATGTATAAAACTGGGATAGAATTAGTATTGAATCTGGCATCCAAATAGTACTGGACATAGCCTTCTAACAGCAAAATCTGTATATCATCTATGAAATTATTGCTGAATTGGAATTATTTATTGATGAAAACTGTTCATGTCTGCTTTTAAAATCTTCAGAAGTTGTATCTAGGGGAAAAGACAATTGCTGAGGTCAGGGAGTAGCTGTAAGGTGTCAGATAGCAAAACCAGAGCGTAGCAAAGGTTCTGCTCCCCATTTGTGGGATAAAAAATAGAAACTGCTTGTTTTTCTTCTCTTTAATGAATTTAGATATTCAGTACAGATGCCCTGGTCACCTCTTGAACAATAATATGTTTCCTCCATCCCTAGAGATGCATTTTTACTACCTCAAAAATCTTCCAATTGTAAATTCCAGCTGCAGAAAATCCTCAGTGTTTCCACATAAACTCATGAAATGCAGCTTTCCTGAACAGCATCCAATTTGCTAACTTCTCCAATAATTTGTCTATTATAATTTCAATAGGAATTATCTTCATACTGTGTTTTTACAGTGGCTAGAATAGCTTGAAAAGATATTAAATTCCCATATTACAAAAATGAAAATTAGTTCATCAAACAGCTTTTATTTCCAGTACTCTCTTCATTTTCTATGGGCTTTCTCAAGCTTGTTTACAAATGTAGTAGATCAATATAATTTTTCAGTGAAGTTGGTGCGAGAAATGATTACACAAATTACTCTGTCCATTATAAGATATCATCATGTCTTTCTTTTTTCATCCCTCAGACCATAATTTCAGCCTTTTAACCTTGGAGTAGAAAATAAATGTTATAAATTATGTTCCTCAGACAGGAAGGTGTGACAATCTATGACTAACTTTGGGCTTTTATTAATGGTCTCTTTCTTTAAACTCTGAGGATATGGTTCATTGAGAAAAGGCCAAATATTAGTCAAAGAGTAAGACTTCATGTTGCTTGAAAACGCAGATGAAAGTATGTTCTTTTTTTTTTTTTTTTTTTTTTGCAAATTGAACAATAACTATGAAGCAACAAGGGGAAAGAAGAATTTTTTTTTTTTTTTTGAAAACAGAAAAACACTTGTTGTCTTTAGGGAAGAAGAAAAAATGGTTGCTTTGTTTCTTGAAAATGCTATAATTTTGAGACTGAGAGAGGAGTATAAATACCATGAGGACACAGACTTCAGCCGCAGAGCAGGCTGGTACCTTTTTCGATAATTACGGTTTCAGCTGGAGTTGCTGGGTCTGTACCAATTCACTCCAGCAAACTGCCAAGTCATAAATATATTTCAGCTTTGTTGGCTTCCATTACAACTCCAGTGACCTTTAGCTGAACAAAAAACTTTTTTTAACTAAGGCCTTTTCTACTTTTCAAGTAGATATATTTGTCTGTTTTCCCTTGATATGTGTCTGTGGCACTGCAAGAAGGTTTTTAATTTCTTTTAGAACAAAAGCAGCGGAAAACTGTCCCAGCTGCACAAATGGAAATAACTATTCAATTTAAAGAGATGTTAACTAGAGATGACTCTTGGCAGGAGACAATTGACCTTTGTTAAATGTGGTATCTCTCTCTCTTCCCTAAGTGAAAGTGAATGAGCCATAGTGGTCAATTATCTCTTCATAGTGACCAATTCATTGGTTGTTGACATTTAATTAGATGTACAAAAATAAACCTGTTGTAAAAAGTACACAAATATCAATAATCAGGTTTACTTAGTTCTAAAAACAAGACTTAATTGAATTTTAATGTTTTTTTCCTTAGTATGGGATCTTTATGTAAATTTCTAGCAGCAAGTTTCACCATTTCGTAGCTACATTGTCCTTCTCACTAATCGACATTCTACAGCAGAAACTCTCCTGTATTTTTTTCTCCATCTGTCTGTATTTCTTTTTAGTCTAAAATTACAAATTAGAGGAAAAAAAGAAGAGGTTTTGAATTCTATAAAGTAATGTAACCCAAACTTTTTATTGCAAAACATGGGTACTAGGAATCTCTATACAAACTTTTAGGTAGATATTAAATGGCTCTTTTAAAGTGATGAAGTTGGTTAAGTTTCAAACTGCAAATGAGAAGTGCATATGTCTGTTAATTGACTTAGATCTTATACTTGGTATTTAGCAAGTTGTTGACCTATATTATGCTGACCTATGTAGACTCCAGTTTATGATGGCTTTGTTTATAACTTTTATAAAGTCATAACAAAATTTTATATAAAAAACTTACTAACTTTACTGTTACAGTACTGGAACAATGACCATAGGTTAAAGATTCTACTGAGACATATAGAAACATACCATATTGTCCTAACCTGATTAATTTTTATGCTAGATCTTCATCTCAAAAAGAATTTTTTAATATAGATAATTATATATGAGGAAGTCCCCAAGTCCTTAATTAGCCAAGTGGTAAATATATCAGAAATTAATTTAGTAATCTTTTTGATTTATTAAAAAAATATGGATATTGATCTAGTACCGATATCCAACTGTGACAGACAAAAACTCTCTAACAGTTTAAAGTTAGAAAGTGTGTGTTTATTGTGTGTGGGATAGCTCCCAAATACACACCGCAGCTTCCAGGTGATTACAGAGTCCTTTTATCCATACAAGTACTCAATACCCAAAATACAAATACATATTCATCATTTTGGTACATCCCATTCCTCGCTTCTATGCTAATCATTTCAAAAGCTATTAAGCATGCATAGTTTGTTTCTTAAAATGGGTCAGTGGTCCCTTTCATGGGAGGGGTACTAAAATGAGGAAGTAAATGAAGTCTTCCTCATTCTGACCTTTCTACCTTTTCAATGCAAATATGACAAATGAATTCTTGGTAGAACTCCCATTCCTTGTCTTCAATTGGTTTCGGAACAGAGGAGGCCCACGACTGTCTTATGTTCCTAAAAGCTATTTGTCAGTTTCTATATTCTTCATTATAAACCCAGCTAAGTAAACATTATGTTGACAAGCAATCAATTATTAGTTAACTACTAACTCGTAATTTTATCAGGGCCTATTCATTTATTTTAATTAACTCTAGTAAGGCTTATCTCTAACTAAAATCTTAGCTCTTCTAAAATCTCTAAATTCCTTAAAATTTATGTTTCGTTTTTATATTATGCCAAGATTACCTGAAGTCCTGCAAGCAAAACTGGCTCATCTTTTTAAAGCCCAGTACACATTTTTTCTTAAGAAAATTGACATTTCAAGGTGAGAGGAAATGTACATCCAAAAAGACATCTCCATGGTCACCCTTTACGCTCACTGACTGAGGGAAGAGTTCTGTGAAAGTGTACCTCACTGCACCCTCCTGCAAAAAGCAGACAAAGTACTGAAAGCATTTATAATAGTTATTGTTATTATTGCTATTATTATCATGTGATTATGGCTATTCTAGTGCACTATATTTTTTTTCTGTGTTAAAAGAAGTTTGCATCACTACCTAAAAAAATTGGCCTGAGCAAGACACCCAGATTGAGTAGACAACTGTAAGTGCAAAGAGGTCACTTAACAAAATCAGGAAAATAACATTTTATTTTAAAGCACAAGATCTTGATGCCAATGTTATCATACAAGAAGTTCTGTCTTGCAGGTCCAAACAAATACATTATTCTATTTCCACATACTGATTGTTAATTAATTTTCTTGACTGTTCTGAACACCTGAGCCAATCTGCTCTAAGGTCCCACTGGGAAAACAGCACAGCTCACAAGAAGCAATGGAAGAACAAAAGCAACCTGTTCCTTTCCCCACTGATGTGGCATTGCAGCATCATCCTTTTTAAAAGAGTAGGATCTAAATGCCTGTAATCTTCTCTTTCTTCATCTGAGTCATTTCCACCTAGAATGTATCTAGAGGCCATCTGAAAACTGGTTGAATCTCTTCTTAAAGCTGGAACTTTGAAAATGCACAAATAAACTCTGTAATCATGCTAAACAATTTTATCATAATGGGGTACAGAAATGATCCTCAAAGGTTGTGCGTTATGCCTCTTTCTTTAAATGCCATCCTTTTAGTTAGTATCATGATAACAATGGCACACGAATTAAAAATAAAAATAAGTGAAATAATTTCTTAGATGAGGAATCGAGATTCATAATAAAATGGATGTTCCCAAAGCAAATTCTAGGAAAGGACTGATGTGTTCCAGGGACAGACTTGCCAATCAATAAGGACATGCACGGAAGAAATCTCAGTTGTATCATAAACAGTAAAAAATGACAGGGGATGTGGTTAATTATTATAATGGCTTAGTGACTTGAATACTCTGGGGATGTGATTTCTCAATTAAATACACTCCTCAGGTTGCTGCATTGTCACTTTGAAATGTCACTGGTTTTAATCCAAATAGTAATTATTCCAGGATAATACTTTGATCAACGAAGACTGGAAAGTAATGCCTATATCCAGGGAGGTTCTTCCCTTTCCATAACCTGTCCAGTTGTCCATCACATCTTTGGGAATTACTGTTACTCTGTATGAACTGTACCTGAGTCAGGCAGTTGTAAAATTTACCCTTCAGCAACCTTAAATATTAAATTATCCGTTCAAAAAAAAAAGGTTTTCATCCAATATTCAGAGTTTATATAAATTTGACAGTCTTTTGTGAAATTAAATACAAAAATCAAAAGTATCATTTAAAAATATGTGTAAGGCAATAAATGTCAAAACTGACTTTTTTTTAAATTCATAAAATACAAAGATTAATATTGATAAACTTACATGGGAATCTTTTTAGAAAAAAACCACAAAACTAAACACACCAGAAATACTGGTAATATTAGTAGAAAAACTGTGTGTTTTTCTTTTTAGATTATTATTTATAGAAATATTCTGTACAGTCTGAAATAGAATATAGAATTTGAAAATAAATAGGAATTTTTAATAGCTATATTATTACTTTGAGTATTAGCTAATTTTAAGCTGTATCTTGGAGAAAATATTTTAATCAACAGAGCTTTTTTTAAATTCTATTGTATAACATGTATCAAATAAATACACATTATCACATCATTTGAGGATAGCCCCAGGTGAAATCAAAATTTCCCATAGGGCAGAAATCTGATTGTGTTCATTTCTGGGGAGAAGATCTTGTGCTTGTTTCCATACATTTGACAATACTCTCAGAAGACCTTTGAGATTTACAAATAGGATATTAAGTAGCAGGTTGAAAACAATTTTTTTCCTAAGACAAAATCTGTAACAAATTATTATTTCTAGAAAGAAATGCAAGAAGATAAATTTAGGTGGAGCGAGGTATTTTGTAAAACTCTATTTTTTAACTAGATGATATTCATGGTAGAGGATATAACTTCTAGCTAGACATGTATATTCTTCTCCAGTGTCATGCTCATTGGACCAATCTGCAAAGTAAAAAAAATACATTTTTGTTTTGTTAATTCAGCTTACTAAGGAAATTAAAAGTTAAAAATCTCTTATGCTTTTGAAAATGAATTAAATCAATGCATATATTACCTGTCTCACCTGAAGGTGCCTGACAAAATACTCAATATTGGGTAAAAATATTAAAATTTGCTTGTGATTTTTTGTACTCTGATCATCTGCTCTTGATCAGGACATGAAGAATTACAAACCAGCCTAAAGAAGTGATTCTCAGTCTAAAGAGATGATTCTGAGTCTAAAGAGACAATTATCCCACAGTGTTCAGTATTGTTGCAGCCTCATCCCCAGCACTGTGGGTAGTTCTGGGCCCCACAATTTAAGAAGGACCTGGAGGTCCTTGAATGCATCCAGAGGAGGACAATAAAGCCCATGTAGGTTAATGGGCTCCAAGGAATGTCCTGTGAGCAGTAGGTAAGGGCTTTAGAGTTGCCCAGTTTGGAAAAAAAGGAGACTGAGGGACAGCCTCACTGCTCTCTGCATCCTCCTGGGTGGGGAAATGGGGAGGGAGGAGCTGAGCTCTTCTCCCTGGTGTCCAGTGACAGGATGTGTGGGAATGGCTCCAAACTGTCAGGGTAGGTTTAGAGTGGACATTTCTTTATGGAGAGGGTGGAACAGGCTTTCTAGAGAGGTGCTCAGTGCTCCAAGCCTGCCAGAGCTCAACAAGTATTTGACTTTCATTGCTCTGTCATTGTACAGAAATGCAAATCAACATTTACATGTTGAGGTACCAACATGTTGTGTGGTTTTTGAATATCTGTAATCAAGTAAATTATTTTCTTGATTGAAAAAAAAAATGTTTTATGTAGATTTAAGGTGAGTTTTGAATACAAGGCAAGTAGTTCATTAGCTTTCCTTAACTGGGGAAACATGAACATGAGTTACATACATCTCATCAATAGTCAGTTTGCATCCTCTGCAGGAAAATTAAATCCTGTGATGTTTGCATCAGATTGCATCACTTTTTGGAGGTGAGATTATAGACATCACATAGGAAAACTCCTGAAGCTATTAACAAAGGAGGTCATGATTGATTTTATGACTATCCTGTGGTTGTACTACTAATTTTCTTCAATATTTCTGTGACTATAAAGAAACAGCTGTTGAAAAAGCAGGATAAAAGATTATAGATAATTGCTGCCCTGTGCAGTTGATTTTATTTCATTAGAATGTACATCTTCAGCATAATACAGAGAGTAATATATATATATGTGTTGGAAAAAAGAGCACACCACTGTTGGCAAACAGCATAGCAACTATAGAATTATCCATACTGCCTTCTTAACTCTGTTTCAAACCACAGTCTGATACCCTGGATCTTTACCTGGAGACAAAACTTTAGATGCTTTGCAGTCAACCAATTCTCCTATTCTAGATGTCATACAGAATAACCAAGTCAGACAGAAGCTTAGTGTAAGAAAGACTGAGCAGCTGGTTCAGACGGATTGGAACAAAGGACATATTTTACAGGTACTATGGCACATTTCAAACTAATGCTGACCTAGCCACAAGCTGGTAAGTCTAATGCTAAAAGAATACCTACCTGCATACCTGGAATAATTTCTATCCTGGTACAGCCCTCAGATTATCATCCATTACTCATTTTTGAGGTAGCTTGTGATGAAGTTCCAACAAGAAGTCCAAGATTAATCAATAGAGACTTTAGGGCCTTGGGGAACTAGTTAAAAAAAAAAAACACCAAAAAAAAATAGAGTGCAAGGAGCATTACCCTCTATTCTTCCTTTTAGAAGGAATGATGAGAGAAAAACCAGCAAGAGCCAGCAGATCAGGATGTGGCTCTGAGCTTGGTGTCACCAGCATAATTTTGGATGTTTTGATCATGGATTGGTGTCTCTATAAAAGAGCAAGTTTGCCCATGACTGACTGACCCACCTGGCCCAAGGGGAGAAAAGGATCTTTGTAATGGCATTAGCAAGGTTCACTGAAAGAATTTTGAATTAAAAATTAGAAGGGGGAAGGTTTAAAGCCAGGATCAATAGAGATAAGCATGGGGACAGCATGCTTTGAGTACTTGTGTGCTATGGAGGTCCCTCAGCCTGCTGTCTCAGTAAAGTGGGGGGAATGGAGATCCATGTGGCAGCAAAGACACAAGCGTTATTGATGTGCCAGAAAACATGGAAATACCTGAGAAGAGTCTTAGGGATTAAGGCTTCTTCCTCCTAAAAGGAGGTGGAATCAATAGCCCCAGTGAAGTGTTTCTCCACCATTGCTCACAAGGTGGGCAGAGAACAGGAGGAAGCTCCTGAGCAGCAGGAAAACTGCCATGGGTGGGCATGGTGGAAATGTGGTGGGAAGGGTCACACAGCTGGAGTGCTGCAATGGATGCTTATAAACCCTCCAGAAGGGATCAGCAGGGAGGGCAGGGGAGACAGTGGGCTAGTGCTGAGTGTTGGGGGGTGTCTCAAATGTTTCAAGATGTTTAATGACAGTGACGACAATGTCGAGTGTTTATGGGTAAGAATCCAGTGGAAGGCAAGCAAGGCAGAGAATCCTGGTCTGTTACAGAGCACCCAAAAGGGCTCAAGAGGCAGATGAAATACTCTTATTAGGAGCTGGGAGAAGTGATTCCACCTCCTTTTAGGAGGGAGAAGCCTTAATCCCTAAGACTCTTAGGTATTAATCCCTAAGACTCAGGTATTTCCATGGTTTCTATCATGTCAGTTCCTAGCCCACATTCTCCTGATGGACTTCAGCTTAGCAGGAAATACAGTACAGCAAAAAGGAAACAGTCTCTGTGATTAGATTTTTCCAACCTAAACAATTCTATATTTCTATGATAGTACTACCTCAACTCCTTAGCTTTTTATATTCTGTCTTTTACTCCTTCTATGCTGTAATATGGTACTCAGGGCATTTCAGAAATCTGGTGTTTTCCTTGTTTTCAATCTCTTTGAGGAAGTCCACACTGCTCTGTGTTTTCAGCTTTTTTGTTAGAAGTGGCTTTAATTCCTCTCCAGCATTCAATACACACACTTGCTGAACAAAACAGTGAGTTCTTCAGTTTGTTTTGCATTTTTAAAAAACAGTTCACAGATTACATACTATGGAGAAAGGCATTTAAAGAATCACACGAAATAGGCATAATTTTCACGTGGTAGCAGCACATTATCTGGAAGCAAATACAGTTTTGATATAATTTGTTGGTTCAATTTATTCCTCTGAATGAAGCACTATCATTTCAGTGATGTTGACCAGCTAATGTTAATTACTATAATTGATCAGGATGTTTAAAAAAAAAATTTAAAATATCCTCTCCATGCGTATATTTGGTGCATGCTTTTTTCACATCGTGTAATTAACATTAGTGGGTGCAAGCAGGCTCCTCAGATTACGAACAAATAAGCCATCTGAGAAAAATTTGCAAACATGAAATGCTTAAATAGGTGCAGACTGTTAGGAAAATCTGCACTCTGATTAACCACAGGTTTTGCTGAAAAAGCTCAGTTCTGAAGTGGTTAGAAATCAGAGGCTGGGTCAGAACAACAGAGACCTTGACCAGCAGCTGCTTCTGTTCTCAGGGGAAAATACATCTGGTACAAGGCATGGAGCAGTGGCAGATGCCTGCAAGGAGCCACAGCAGCAGACAGGTTTCTGTGCATCAGGTGAGGGGACAGCTGGGCATGACAAGTGTCCTCGCACTGTTCCCAGTGAAAATGCAGGTGTTGCATCTCAGCTTTACAGAGTCAGGTGCCTGCACTGTTTTCTGATGCACCTGAGGCTGGGTGTGTCTTACTTAAAGCCACCTCAGGCTATTTTTATTGCTTCCAGTTGCTGCTGTGATGGATTTACAGCTGTGGGAAATGAGAGGAGTGCAGAAAAAGAGGAGGGAAAAGAAAGACTGAGGCAGGGAAGGTAAAGGAGAGATGTATGTTAAGGACAGAGAGAAAGAAAGCTTATTTCTCTATATCTTGATATCCATCTTACTGGTCTCCTCCTGGGTGACTGAAAACCAGCTAGAACAAGAACTGCCAAGACAGATGGCACAGCATAACTGCTGAAAATCTGTTCTTAATTCTCTGATTCAGCCTTTGCCCAATATGTGTTGTTCTGAGAAGTTGTAGACTGCAGTTTAACTTATACTAATGGCAACTATAATGTCAAGAACATGCATTTCCAGAAGTTTCTTGAAGAAAATGCAACCAATGGGGTTTTAAAGCTAAAATTAAGATGTAGCCCCTGAGTACTCATTCATATTTTGGGCCACAAATAATTATATTAGCATAGTGGATTTATAGTCAATTATTGCCATAGGTAAAAATCAGAGAATGATCTTCAAGATTCATATGTGCAAGCAAGCTGTCCTCAAAACAGGTGTGATTTTTTTTTTTTTTTTCAGGCCTAGTCAGAACTTTTTGTGGTATTTAGATCAAAACCCGCATATTCCCTAAGTGGTCTGAAGGTTTTTCCTAAAAATATTCTTCAGAGATGGTGTCTCCAGCTAAGGGAGAGGATGACCGGAAAAACAGACTAATATTGAAAAAATAAGAGGGGGTAATGTAGGTGTCAAAAGTTCAAAAGAAATATCTTTTTAGGGCTGGTCAGAGGCATTAGGCATATAGTATTTTGCCTCATTAAAATGACAGACTTTTCTTGTCTATCTTTACTCAAAACTGTGACTCCAGTTCATTCAGTTGAGCGGAAGACACAAAGTTGAGACTATAACAGGATGGTTTCTGCTAATGTGGATGTCTTGACGTTATGTTTTTCATAATAGTTAAGAAGTAGAACAGCTTGTGTGGTAGCAAGCTCAAGTAAGTGCTGTAAACATACTTTCTGTAATTGAATCTTATTAACTTTAGTTCATATTTGACATAATTAAGTAATTCCTTTTTGCAATGTTGTCATATCAGTGAAAATCATCTCTTTTTAATGAGTGTCAAAGCGAAATGAATTTAAAACTGTCTTTATAATTTGGCTTTTTTGTTGTTTCAGGTTTTTTCTTTTTTTTTGTTTTTTTTTTTTTTTTTTTAAGAGCCTTTATCTCAAGTGGAAAATATGAGTTTGAAATAATGGTCTTTGTTTGATATGAGTTTGCGTGACTTTTCTGACTACAGGGAAATTTGGAGTCATGTAGCACACACTAAAAGTTTTGAAAGGTGTTGAAAGGTGTTAAAACGTGTTCTCTGAACTGGAGAAGCCATGGTAGGATTCTTCCATTAAAAAATCCAAGTTGGACTGTTTTTCTATAAAGTCACTATTTGCCTTTTACTCTCCCCATTTTTTTTTTAAATAAAAATAATTGAAGACATTAAATCTTTGGAAACAACTTTTATCACCATTCTTAAGAATTATCTTAACACCTAAGAGTTCATAGCCCTAAAGCCAGTAACCACAGGGTCAGTTAAATGCCTCAGCTTTCCATTAAAGGCATTAGGTGTGCAAAAGTCACTTATTTGTCAATATTTATGAGTCAGTAATTGAAATCTGTATGGCAACTTTTGGCTGGTGACAACCAGTCCAAGAAAGAACAGTTTTGTTCACTATCAACTAAATAATAATGTCATTACAGCATTCTTTGATACTTGTGAACCCTGAACATAGGAGCCAGCTGAGATTTGGGGTAAATTTCTCATTGTGCCTCAGTAAAGCCAGGGACTTGAAAATTAACCTCCTCATGCAGAGTATGGAATAAATCTTGTGTATGTCAGAGCTATTGTACTTTACTTTCCTCTGGAAAACCCAGTGACTGCTTTTTGCTAAAGAATTGACTGGGTGCATTTCAGCATTCTGAAACAGAATATAATAAAATTTCACTTACAAAACCATTTTATGCATTAGCCATCAATTATTTGTATGGAATTTTATATATATATAACATATATATTATATTTTAATTATTATATTTCCATATTATATACACATACATATATTTATTATATGAACTGTAAACTCTCTTTTAAAAATCTACTTTGAAGTGGAGACTTGAAATTTGGGGGTTTTCCCATCCTAATCTCTGCGTGTTTTTTTTGTTTTGGGGTTTTTTTGGTATTTTATTTCCTTAAAATAGTCAAGAAAGAGTTCAACTGAAAATGTCACAAGAAATTTTGAATATCTACAGAAATTATTGTGAATTACTTGTTTTACCTCAGTTTCTAAATGCAGAGAACTTAGCATGGGGGTGACATTGAGGTTAAAAATCACTGCACTGAAACTTCTTTGACATGGTATCTAGCCATATGGAAATGCTGGAATTTAACATGTTTTGCAGTGGCAGGCAATTCTTCATTAATATGCTTACAGTGGAGCAGTGCATACTAAACATTCTAGCTTGCTGACAGGGCTATATTAATACAAAATAGAAGTCTCGAGTTAATTACAGTTTTGTATCTGGAACAGAGAAGTGTGTGAAATAGATATTCTTAGATAGCGAAAGAAGAAACAATTTTCTCCTTTAAATGTATGTTTAATCTTAATAAATGGACAGCCAGTGAATTTTAGATGGTCTGCTATACTTTAATTCTCTACAGTTTTTAGAATGTGTAATTGAGCTCTTGCCAGTGTAGAAATACATTTTCCTTTTTTACAAGGCTGAGGTTTTTGAAAAGAATATGTAAAGACTTAAATTAGCAATAGGAAAAAAGTTGCAAAATTTCTACATGGAAACCTTTATCTTGAGAAATCCTTAGTAAATATATTAACCTTTATTTTTTTTAATAAGGAGGGTAAAAAACCCACAAAAATTCAAATATAGAGATGGAAGAAAAGAGTAGGCAACCTTGCTGTAAGATCAGCAGTTAATGTTGGCAGGAAGTTCTTGATTCTTTTTCCTTTTAATTATGGGATACATTTTCTCATTAGGCTTCTCTATTTAAAGCTAACTATAATTGGCTTGCATATTAAAAATAACAGTGACAAATGCAGATTAGGATTCATGTTTGAATGGATGAGCACTTGAGAACTGAATCTCTGGCAGAAAGTAACGCGAAGAAGAGAATAATTGAGCCCTCTTTGTTACAGGTGGGGATAAAAACCACTTCATTTCTTCTCAGAAAGAGTCTGAACAAAAATGCTCTCTCCTGCTGAGATATCTGGGTATTGCTGGTGTCAGAGTACTGTGGTGAGGAGTGAAGCTGTTTCCTTGAGTTGCTTTACTACTGGAAATGGTCACTGATTTTTGGGCTTTGGTTCTAAGGGGAGCTGTGGGAGGCCAATGCGACCCAATTGCCACGTGTACAAGAACTGGAGCTGTGCCTGGGACAGGACAGTTTGGTGACTTACTGAGAGGTTCTAGGAGGCTTTTAAGGTGCTTAAATCCTCCTGGGTGTTGAGGAACACACCTAGGCAGGTAGCTGGGTGGGAGCAGTGGGAGCTGCAGGCTGGGTGATGGCTGATGAATGCTGGAGCCCCTGGCAGGGGCTATTGGTTGGCACTGACCCTTTGCACAAGAAGGGCTCAGGACCTGTGACAGCAGCCAGATGACAGAACACTCAGGGACAGCAGGAGCTCTGCAGGAAGAACCCTGACTATGGCTTGCACACACTGTGAAGGTACAAATGCCCAGGGTGTCCCCAAAAGGCTCCAGCTCGAGCTGTTTCTGTGGTACTGTGCCATGATTCACCTCTTTTCAGGATCCATTGTGGGACTGGTTCCATTTACACTGGAAACCTTGTTTGAATGTGAGAGTGGGGTGTGTGAGGGTCCTCTGGAGCTGCCCATGGGGGAATCTGGCAGCCAGAATAACTCCTGAATTCTGAGACAGGAAGGTTTCAAAAAAATCCCATTCCTTTCCATGTGCCTAAATATTAAATGTATAGAAATGTATTGCATATCTTTGCAACTTGGTCCATCTATGTTAAATATTGATAGTGGTCAGTGGGGGAGCAGTGACATTTTTTTACATTCAGCCTCCCAGTAGCAGTCTGCTGGTATTGATTTATGTAAGTTACTATATTTGCATTGCTTTGCAGTGTTTATTCCAATGGTGTTTCCTATGAGTGTGATGGATAGTCCTAGGTGAAGTGTTGTTGTAAAACCACTTATTCTCAATTTATTTCCTCTACAAAAATTGTTTTTCATTCATTCAACCACCCACATGGAATTCTTTGCCCAGGGAAAGAATTCACTGTGATTACCAAGTTTTTCTTAAAAAAAAATTTAGAATTTTTTTAAAGTAGTAAATCAGAATATACAGACATTGCTTATACATCTTTTATATAAAGAATTCCAAACCCTCAAATGTCTTTCAGAAATACTGAAATATTACAGGAAGCAGCCATTGTGTTTTCCAGGAATATCACTCACAAAGTCCAAGTGCTTTAGCAGCAATGTCTGGCTGGCCTCTCCTAATTCTCACACAGTCTGCAAACTCAATGTATAATTTGTATGCATAAAGAAACATCCTTAATCATAACAATCTAAATCAGCAATGAGTCATAGTTAAAAGTATAATTGCAGTTTTGATTTTAGTATCAAAATATTCATAGTTTTTATTACGTGACAAGTATCTGATGCCAGCTATTTAGTTCATAAATTTCCTCTGTGCAGAATAATACTATATAGGTAGCCTTATTTTTTTTTTTTTTCATTTTTAATCTAGGGAAAAGAGAGAATATTGATCATCCATTGTGTTGATAAATTCACATTTGAAAACAATAAATTCATGTGTGTATGGACATTTGCTTGTTTTTTTAAATGGTTTGCTTTTAGAATAGCAGAATTGTTGCACTTTATAAATCTTTATAGTAGCTGTATGTCAGATGAGCATCAGTAGTTTTATAGAGCAGGTACAGCTCTAGTGCAGGTACAGGAAGTAACAAAATCAGTATAAAGGGATGAGTGATTGCAATGTTTTATTCCATAAAAGCACACCTCTTGGGCACTACTACAGAGGTATAGTATGTAAAACAAATATTAGCTTCAAACCCTTTAGCTCTAAGTGTGTATTTATTAACCACAGAAATATACTTAGGTATTTTAAACCACAAATGACCTATTGCTGGCCACATTCTGTGTTTAATAACTGCATTGAGCTACAATTCAAAATCATTTCCTGAATGTTTGTGGGTGCCTCATCAGATCTACCTTAACCCCACTTTTCAGGAACATACTGCAGGTCCTTGTCAAATCAACAAGGAATAAGGCAAGAAATTAGTATGTCTACATAGAACTGTAATTTTTAACCCCAATCTTGATTTTTCAGTTAGTTTTCTGTGTGTATTTCTAACTTTTACAAAAATCTAATTGGATCCTGTATTCTTTTCTCCCCTCCACAGTCTTGGATACTTTAAATATGCCAGCACAGGATTGTCCTAAAAGGCTTTAAACATGTGGGAGGCATACAGTGGTGATTTCAATTTGCTTCTACACTAGGTGATAGCAGGAAACTACATTTTCAGGCAATGAGGTTGATGTATAAAATTTCACACAATATGTTGAAAGAGACAGTCAGAAGGACAGAATGAATGAATGAATGGTGAATGATTTGGCTGGCCAGATCTCTAAATATGGAAAAATTCACCTGAGAAATACAGTAAATCAAATAGAAGAGGTAAAAAGAGGAACCAGAACTGTAAATTAAACTTATCTTTCTGTCACTACACAGATTTCACACATTATTTTCATTAATTGCACAGCCTTGCATCCAACCATCAAACCCCTGAACTTCTATAATTGCTGATGCTCTGAAGAGGTCTCATAAACTGGGCCTAGGACTTGGTGCTGTGCTTTAGTATTTTGCAGTGTAGAGTGGAGTAACCAAATAATTGTTTAAATTTTACTGAACTAAGTGTGATTCATACCAAGTGACTTGAAATCCTAAACACTTAATGGAAACTTGTGATTTATTTATCTGCTAATGCTTTGCTGTAGCAAACCACCAAAAGTGCTGATGAAAACAGAGGTGTACTCTAACGAAGAACAATTAGAATGACCAGTTGAAAATTTCCAGGCCAAGAAGCTAATTTCTGTTGCATTTCATGTGCCAGGTTTGTTGACCAATTTTGTCTTTCTCAATTCTGTTAAAGTATCAGTTCTCTCATGTTCAGTTCATTACAGATAGCTATTTTTTTTTTCATTTTTCGTGGAGTTTACTTGCAACCAGAGAGGTTTGAATCAGACTGCATAGTCAGTAGAATTAAATAGGTTTTTAGGACACTAGAAAACAAGCATCTGTAAAGAAGGTGTGAGTGGGTGTTTTTTGTTTTGTTTTGTTGTTAACTAGGATACAATTTAGCAGCCCAAAAATGAGATGTTAAGTCTGCTATAACAAGTAGCAGCCTAACCACTCTGGAGCCTTGAAATGTGTGACCTGGCCTGCCCTCCAAGACCAGGGCAATTCATTGATCCCCAAGAAGACAAACTAATCTGAAAAGGATAAGGGTTTGTTGCAGGACTAATCACTGTGCAGTGGCAGGGAAGCAAGAATTGGGAATGCTACAATTCGTTATTCATAACAGACATCCTTCTGCTTAAAAAATCTTGAATACAAACATTACAAACAAACAATGGTCTCTCCTTCAGCTGACTGGCTTCCAGGGCTATTCTGTTGTACCTCAGAATGTGTATGTGTCAAGAGACTAATTTAAAGGTTTTCTGATTAGTTTTACAGGAATAGATAGGTTCTATTGCTAGGTAACAATTTTCTGATTATACACATAAAAAAATTTAAATCAAACCTGTAAGACTTCTAAAATTTCAGTGGGATCCTGCCCTGTTAGACCAATGGAAGGATAAAAAAAGACATCTTTGGATCTGAGAAGTTTGTAGTTAGCTGAAAGATAAAATTCTTGTGGTCCTAAGGTACCCTAATTAGAGAATAAGCCAAAAATTTGCATAAAGCTGTTTTGGATTCCTCATTGCTAACCAGCCACTTCTCATGAAAGAAAAAACATATAAATCTGTGAATATTTCTTCTTTTTCTTTTTATAAGAGGAGAGAACTGTACAGTTTTTAAAGTCTGAGGAGCTGAGCTGTGATGAAAACTGCCATTATCACTTTCACACCTGATTGCAAACCACTGCAGTCAATACTGTTCTACTGACAAAGCAGTGTCAGCCTGTCAGGTTGGGATTTAAGTCTGGCCTTTCAAAGCTGCTGTCCTGGAAGTGTGGAGAAGTTAAATGAGAGCCACTGATTCTCTTTCGAGTTTCCTGGGTTTTTAATGAAAGGTTTCTAGTGCTGCTGTAGCTGGTGTAGCTTGAGTGCTTCATCTTTTGCCATGATTCCTGCAAGCTTGAACAATTTCTGTATTTATGGAGGTGAGCTGATTTCTGTATTTATCAGGTGCATTCACAGCTGCCAAGAGGAGTGCCAGCTTGAGGCTGCAAATTTTTATCACTCTCACTCTAAATAAAATCCATATTAAGACTATCAACTAATTTGTAGCTGCTCTGGCAGGCAGCAATGACATTTTTGGACATTGTTGCTAGGAAGTAGAGTGAAGCAAAGCTGAGCGAGATGGGGAAGCTTCACATCCCACTGATATCTTGAGTCATAGTAAGCTGCCAGAATTTGAATTAGAGCTCTTCTCTGAAATATATTAATCTCTATTACCAACAAAGGTAAAAAAAAAAATTAGGGTAAGATGTGCTTTCTTCTGTCCAATTGTCACTCTGTCTCACAGCTTTATTTCTTTATTCTGAGTAAGATCCTTTGCCCCATTCAAAAATCAGTCTAATGTACTGCTGGATCAGGATTTCTCTGTCTCTGGTTACTCATGTAATTTCTCTAAGTGCTTTGATGAAGTGAAGTTCTAAATTTTTAGGAATCAGATGCTTCTCAGCGGCAGCATTGCCCTCTGCTGGATACATACTCCAGTGGGAGAAAAGGGGGAGAGAAAGAAAAAGTCCTGTGGATTGGCCCTTTTGTGTTTTTCTTTATTCTACTCAAACCTTTGTGAATTTAGAGGGTGGATAAAACACTAAAGCTACACTGCAGAATCTATTTCAAAAATCTTGTAAAATCCAAGCTTATATGATATTTCATATGATATTTCCGCCAATTAATAATCATGTGAAATGTACGCCATTACTGACCACGGCATTAAGTGGAGCCTTGTGGTAGATGGAAATACTTTTAAAAAGTGTAAGAAATCCTCAGTACACAAAGAGTGTAAGTACCATAAGCAAAAAGATTAGACAGCATATGAATAAATTGAGAATGATGGGAAAACACCTTCCAAAAGACAAAAAAACTCTTTGCTGGCATCATTAAAATAATTCTAGAATATGCTTAATTGAAACTTCCTATTTATAGCTGAGCTAGAAACTTTAGATTCTGAGCCCAAGTAACTCTTAAGGGACATAATGAAGCTGGTCACCAAAACAAATGAAAAATATCTCTAAATCATGAAAAACGAAACAAAAAAAAAAAAAAAAGGACTGAAAGATTTGGAAATGGGATGTAGTTCTTTATGCAACCCAATAGCTGAGCTGCAGATGATTATGATGATGATGAGAAGTCTCTGATGACTTAAGTTTCCTGCATAAATATCCCATTTAAATGAGAGTCCAGACCTTTGGCTGGGCTTTTGAAAGAAGCAGAGAGTGATCGGGAGGTCTTTGGAGCCCAACACCTATTTAGAAATGTTCTGTTGATTCAAGGTTGATAATTTCTTACAGTACTTTGTGCTTTTAGCTTCCCTCTGGTACTGACTTCAATTACTTTCAATATGTATTCCTTTTTCCCAGATAATACTAGAAGAATATAATTGAATTCCAGTTTTTCATCAACACCTTGGTTACTGGGCAATATTCTGAGCTTAATATTTTGTACTTAGAATAGTTACAAGAACATCAATACCCAGCAATCTAAATAGCCTATTTAAAGATTTCTCATTTGTGAGCCTTTCAGAAACCATATTTGCACATGTGAGGAACCTTTTAGTTTGTGGGCTTTCTTCAGACCACTTCTTTGGTTCCCTCATTTTTCTGTTAGGAAGACTTGCTGTTGATCTTCTATAATTCCATGAAGGAATGATGTAATAAAACTTGAATCATCATTATTTGATGTAAAAAAAAAAAAAAAAAAAAAAAGCTGAGGATATTAAGATATAGGAAGGTTTTAATGATTTAAAAGCTCTTTAATGGTCTTGTTATATGTCTCCAGTGAAAACATGCAATACTCTCATTCTGGAAAGGACTGTGGAACTATTTCAAAGTGTGAAATCAAATGAGTGCACAGACACCATACATGGTATCTCATTCTAAACATCTTTAAAATTTCATGCTTCTTTTACATGCTAGAGGTTTAATGATGCAGATTTTAAGTAATGGAAATGGGCAAAGTCAGCTGCAACTGGGAGAGATTTGAACTGAAAATCTTCAGATGGTCTTTTTATGCCCCTGCACAAAATCAAGCTACAACAAGTACAATTAACAGATAAAAGTAATCTTTTTTGCCTTTGCTGCTCTACTTCATTATTGTTTTTAAAAATGCAAATACAGAGAAGAAAGTATATCAATAGCAAGCTCATTATTGAAAAAAATTATTTCTGTATCAGGAATAAGTAACTAGAACCATGATACCAGTATCAGAGAAGAAAATTCTAGCTTTGATTGCTGTATTTCTAGCTAAAATCTGAAAATATTTCTATGAAAATCACAGTGTCTATGTCTTGGATGCTTTTGTATGGTTTAGATATGGAAAATGATTACTATTTAAATGGAGGAGAAGGAGATTAAAGTCAGATAAATTCTCTTTAAATCTGAATGGAATGATTATAAGAAACAAAACTAAGTCTACTCTCATGTAACAGTTTTTGATTAAATAGTGTGGAAATATCAGATATCTAAACCAAATTTGGATCCCAGCACAAGCTGAAATTCCTATTGTTGCCTCATCTTAGTTATTCAGAGCTAATTCTAAGCACGTATAATAACAGACTTACAGCCATAATGACAGTATTCACTGTCTTCCATGACACATTTCGTTCTCATTTGACTTTTTTTTTGTATTTTCCCCCTAATGATTGTGGGATGTTTTCAGATTTCTTTACAAATACATTTTTTTACCTAAGAGATACACTTTTTATTTAGAGTGCTTTTTTTTCTATCTGTCTCTTTTCTAAGCCATATTTGGAGTAAAAAGCATGAAAGCATTATCTCCTTATTTCTCGCAGGAGATTAATTGGAGTTGGGAGCAGTTGCTTGAAAGTAAATTTTCAATGAAGCTTGTTTTTCAAAACTGCTTGTATTCACAAGCCATCTGCCAGTTCCTCCTTAATTTACCGAAGCTTCTAGGACAATCTTGGCCTTTTATGGAAAAAAAAGTCAAAATAATGCTGAGAAGTTTTGATCTGAAAAAAAAAAAAATTGAAATAAAAACCTGTATGGTTCTCTCAAAAACAACAACAAAAAAATCTATGAAAATAGAACAGAGTTTAGGCAAAATTTCTTTTTCCAATTTGACTATTTTTTCCAAGTCTATTTTAAATGGAAGTTTTCTACATGTTTCCAATTAGAGGAAAATTCTACCATGAGTATATAGATTTTGGTCTGTGTCATGCTTATTCTGTTTTATTTTTTGTTCTCCCTACCATTTTTTTCCTGACCACTTGGCAGTTCAGTTTAGCCCTGATTATGGTTCCTACTGGCTGGAAAACAGAAGGGAAGTTATTTAGTAGCATACAGCAAATTTTGGAAAAGCTTTCTTATGTAATTTGAAGTCATTGGGAGTGATCCTTTACATCACCTCTAGCATATGCCAAGGTAAATGCAAAGGATCTGAAGAAAAAAAAAGCATCCATAATTATTGATAAATAATTTAAGTAGGTTTTAATTATTTCATTTAACTTTTTTCAAAATTTCATGTTAATTAATATAACTATATTAATAATATAAATTAATACTCTTCTTCTTTCCGTTTAAGTAAACTTTACCCTCTTTGGTCTGTTCTGCCCATCCTCAACTTTCATTCCCCTTCAATCACTTCTAATCAGTGCACTTCTTTGTGAGCTGTTGTTTTCAATCTTGTAGAATACATCCCATGAGAGCACTTCTATCAATGCATTATCCTTCCTGGATTATCACTCTCTTCACTATTAATTCATGAGATTGATTCACCCCCTTCCTTGTAGAGAAATATTAACATGTAATTAAGATACAAATCCAAATGTGAGAGCATAATAACAGGAAAACCATCTGAGGGAAACAAAATCACAGCAGTGACATGTTCTAGAAGAGGGCTGCAGCTGAAGATTAATTGGTAAGCACTCACAGTGACAGCAGATAACTCATGTGTTGCATTGACAGAGGCAATGAAAGAGCTGGAATCTGCAGACTCTTTGTCATAAATAAAGGAGATGGCTTTCTGCAGAACAATTCCTAAATCTGCTTATGTTTAAAATATTTTTCATGTTGAAAATAATTTGCTGACTATTATGGAAAATCTGTGTAGTTGCACTGTAGTCAGATCAATTCACACTCTCTTGACTCTTCTGTGTCACCTATATTATCAATCAGCAGCTGTGAATTCAAGCAAGAGCAAACTTTTTATTAAGATCATGCTACTGGAGCAGCAAATGGGTTCATGATATTTTGAATTTGTGTTTGGCATTTGCTGCTCAAATCTTACAAGGTGTAGAAACACACAGGACAACACTTAATCGGTCTGGAGTTATTTTCTCTTTGTATTTGTGTTTATGTGCGCTCCGTGCCCATTCCGTCTCTCCCTGCCCATTCCCTGCCCGTTCCCTGCCCATTCCCTGCCCGTTCCCTGCCCATTCTGTCTCTCCCTGCCCATTCCCTGCCAGTTCCGTGCCCATTCCCTGCCCGTGCATTGTGCATGTGTTTTGCAGTAAAACTTCAAATTGCTTAGGGCACTAACCAGATTTACTAAAAGGGAAGTAGATTGCATTTTTAAATGCATTTTTTTCTGGTGAGAAACAGGCGAAGTTTTGAAGTGGGAATTTTGTGCAGGAGGCGATTTTTGAAGAGAGGGACAAAGGTTAAAAAGAAATGCTTGGAAGTCATGTGTCTGTAAATTACTTCATCTTTGTTAAAGATTTTAGTGCACTGCAAAGAGGTTCCGTGCAAAGTTACTTGTGCCGAGAATACCACGGGATGAAGAGCACAATTCCAGTAACACCTTCAGAAAGTGATACCAATAAATGAAAATGCACATACAATTAGGCACTAAAATATTCATAACATTTCAGCAATGGAAGTGTTATATTATAAGAAAGTAAGAACAAAAGCAGATAATGAGGCATTAATAGCTAACTATTACATAAAGTACATTTGAATCAGACAAAAAATGCAGCTTGTTTGTTGAGTATGAATTCCAAGCATCTAAGAATTCTCACAGAAAATATAAGTTGAGACTAAACTCCAAACTGAAAGGTATTAGGAATTTGAGAAATTTAGAATGAAGTGCAGGCATTTTGCAGAATACAGATTAACAATTTGATCTACCAATAGCTAAGGCACCTCTTATCCCAGATCCCATTGGTGTCAAGACAAATGAGTTTCATCAACCATTTAAGAAGTTTCTGCTGCATAAATAAATGAAGATATCCAAGTTGCCTGTAAATAAGACACATGGGCAGCCTGGGTTTTAATCCTGGTTTGCTTTGTTTTTTCCTTCCATGCCAAGATTAAGAGATGTTTTTGGGAAGAAGTATCTCTCTTCCTTGGAACTTCACTGACTAATGATGGTTGATATTGACCACAGTGAGGTAGGTTGAATGTGAGGGATCAGGGAATTCTATCTTCCAGCCAGTCTCCTCAGGAGTCTGTAATAGGAACATGATTGATCCCCCTTCCTTCCCCAGTCCCATTCTTCACTGTGTGTGAAAGGATAAACTCTGGAATCCACCTTGCAGCACCAGAGTGGTTTTATCACCACACGTGGTAGGCTACTACAATGGTACAGTTATTCCAACCAAACCAAAAAAGTGCATGAATGAATTACACAGGCTGTGAAGACACCCAGGAGATGTGAATTCGGGCATGAAGTTCAGGCAACCCTTACAGGTTACAGAGGCAGAGCTCAGCACTGGTAATCAGAATCATGGTCTTCATCCTTCAAGAAACACTCTGCCAATCTCTTTCAGGTGGTACAGATGTAGAAAAGTCCTCTCAGTAATTTAAACCACTATCAAAACATTGCACTAAAAATCCTGTCCTGGATTTTCATTAGGAATATCCTATAAAAGACTCAGTTTTGCAGTCCTTGGCTTTATAGATTGCATGTCTTGAACAGTGAAATCATACTGAGAGCTGAATATGAAAGTGTTCATGTCCTTCCTTCCCATCATCACATTCCAAATATATTCACAAATAGCAAGTACAAAGTTAGACACAATGCCAGTTTGGACTGGAGATTGTATTTATCTTTTGATGGATGGTGTAATTATACCAAAAATAATTAGGATTGGCTTGAAAAAGTGTCTATTGAGTTGGCCCTTTTCAGCCATCCTTTTTAGAATCATCCTGTCTGAACTAATAGAAAGTAAATAATGGTTAAAAGGTAATGAGAAGTAATGGACCTTAAACAGATTGACTGTTGATTGGGTACCACCAATTTGCAGCATTTGCTCTTCCTTCAGGCCCTCGAGCTGTGCAGCTCCCTAGCAACAATGAAATCTGCTCTGAGATATTCTCATACAGAAAAAGCTGCACTTGCCAGCACTGTATGGTGATAATCGAGCTGGCAACAGAGCTGAAATTGCTGTGCAACAAACACCCTTACATTCTGCAAGATGTTACGCTCTGCATTGTGCATGGCAGCCACGATTATAAAGCCTTGCCTCTCGAGAAAATATTTTCATACTTTAATTTGTTTTCCATATGCAAAAGTTGCTGTGATGGGGAGGGTGTGTGTGTGTTTATCTTACGCTCACAGTGTCAGAACACTGTCAGTATTAGTATTCTGGGGTGTTAATCTGTAGTAATATACAAAGCTATGTTTGGACAATCCAGATCTGGACTCCAGCTTCTTCAAAATATTTGTGTTGCGCTTCTCTGATACTTTTGGATTTAGAGGAATCTTTTCCCCCACAGCTTATTTTTTTTATGTATGAAAGAAGACAATATTATTTACAGACGTCACAGGGTTGAATTAAAGGAGACAAAGGGGGTAGTTTCAGTGATAAAAATCTTAATTATTGTACTATTTTGTGAAGTGATTAGGTAGTGATGGTACTGTAACTTTCATGCAGTAGTAAAATAGGCAGATTTTTGTTCTATCTGGTCCGCTGGCTCATTAACATTGTGTCTTGCTTTAGTCACACAGGGAAATGGCATCAAAAGTGCAGCATTCCAGTCATCTGCTGAATTTCTCTTTGTTGGAAATTACTAAGAACCTAACTAACCTAACCTACCTTTTGAAGTCTTTTTTCAACACAGAACATCAAACCCTCCATTAATTTTCCCTATAGAGAAATTTACAATAAATTTCTCATCTGTAATTTAACTATTAAAATAATTTACAAATGTTATAGCTCTTTTTATTATTTCCAGTAGTTGAAATTCATATTGGTTTTCAGTTTTGAGATGTTTTAATGTCCTATTTTGTGGACAATGTCTTAGCACATTACCATAGAATATTGTAGGCACAGGGTTTGTGGTAAGTGGGAGCAGGGCTGTGGCGAAGCCTCTTCCCCAACGGGCTACAGCTGGGAAAAGCAGGTGAACAGCATTGGGAATAATGAGCCATGGAATGCCCAGATGCACTGACCAACCCCAGAAAGGAACAGAGGGCACACAGGTGCCATGCATGAACGTGAGGATATAAACGGCTGGGCTAAAGAACAAGAAGGGCATATTCTTGCAACCTTCTGAAGTGGAATGTTGTTTTTCTATATGGGCAGACTCCTGAAGCCTTCTGTTGAGGTATGGTGTTACTCTGTTTGGGGGAATGCTTAAAGCATCTGAAATTGTGTAGTGGCACCCTGTATTGTGGCCTTCTTGACTGTGGCATAAGCTATGGCAGAGTATTATTCTGATTTTTGTCAGAATATCTCTGTGTTTTAAGTAGTGTTTTCTGAATTAAGGCCCTGAACTGTTTTCAGGGCTCTATTGTTTTCACTTTGTTATGCTCAAGTGAAATGTGTAACTGTCTGAATGTTATATTTAAGTTTTCTTTCTTTTTTATTTTCCCTTCCCAATGTAACAGGATTATCTCTGGTTAAAAATTGCAAACATACCTGGTCTTGATAGCATTTATCCCTTTTTTACTGTTTGTATCTTTTTCCTTAACAAATGTGGTTGCAACCCCCACAAATGTGCATGCTACTTTAGACTACTTTTTGATTCACAAGCCTGGGATGCAGTCATTTTTTTTATCTGATAAATAGCATGCCATTAATGAATGCCTCATCAAATCTCTGAACTGTTAACACAGATGTAATATCAAGCCACTCTGAATTCCAGCTCTTTGTAATTGCTTGGTTGTGCAAAAGTAATCTTGAAAAGAATATTGAATTAATTTGTTGCGTGCCCATTAGCTAATTCCTGTTTTGAGCCTGGCAGTGTTAGGGAGTAGCAAACAAAACACATGGAAAGCAAAGCGTGTGCAGGACACTGACTTTATCTGTGACTCCACACTTACCCCCTTTCCTTTCCACCTTCCTCTTCCCCTAGAGTTGGGCTGCAGTCTTTGAGGCGTGGGGTAGGGGCGTTTCACTCACACTCTGACTTTGTGTTGGTAACTTAAGTCTTCACTTGCTGTTAAAATCTGAGTTTTGGCAAAGTTCGTGTAGGGTGCTGCTCTTTCTTGACTTGGCTCCCTGCACAGAGGATACTAAGTCACGTCCATGAGGCAGTGATGTGGCTTTGCCCTAGGTGTGAATGCAAATGCAAACCCTGAAAAGATGCAGGTTAAAGAAAACACCGTGTACAATTAACTGCCTTTGATTTGGCATTAGCTTTGCTTGCTGAGGTTGATGCAATTTAATCAAGGCAAGCAACTTTAGGTAGCCGAAGATGGATCTAAAGTGAGGTGGTGATTTATGGGTTTGGATATACCTGCCTCTGTGGAATGTGAATGAGAGAGTAAAATCTGGTCTTTAATTTCCACAGAATGTCTTTGAAACAAGCACAGTAGAGATAGATTTCTTTGGCACAATCCTACTGTTGTTCTTTTAATCTACCCTTGTGTGAAACCTGATAGCTCCTTTTACAAAGTGTCGATTTTCCAAGTTATTTGGAGCTCTGTCTTACTTTCACTGTGTTTTGACAGAAAGGAAGCTTAAGTTTTTGTTCTTTATGCCAGTTCTACAAAACCAAAATCATCTCTGATAGTGAAGCTCTGAGTCGATGCATCCAGATTTTTATTCTCCTGGAGCGTGAAACTTGGTCTGTTTCATCCTCAATAAAAAAATGTGCCGGGAGCTTGAAGTGTAGCAGGTTTGGATTTTCATATGTGCTTATTCTGGGCAATCGTGGACAGGTTTGAATTTTAAAGGCCTGATCCAGCATGTAAATGAATCTGGTTTTGGGTTAAAAAACCCAAAATGCTGCTTTACTTGAGATCGTTGCAACTTAATCTATAAGAGGGTAAAGATATTCAGGCATTAAAATCTGAAAACCGAAACATTACTTTTCCTCCCTCCTAGATAATTTGTTATTCTGTTATTAGTGTGTAAATTACATAATTAAATGAACTATCTGCATTTTCTTTTTTGAGACAATCTAAAGTATGTCTGTTGGAAGCTTTTAACTTTTAGTAGTGGAAACTCTTTTGGAGATCTATGTTATTTTAGAAAACAAAACAAAAACAAACAAAAAACCCCAAACCCAACCAAGAAAACTGCAATAAAAAACAAATCTTAGAACTGATTTCAGAATTTAAATACAGTTTTTGTGGGTTATAAGGTGAAAGTTTTGGGCAAATATTCTATGGTAGCCAGTTACATTTGTCAGTTTCTCTACCTGGCTCCTCTTGTTCCCACAATAATCATAAAATCATTGGCTGTGTATGGTCAACAGTTGGAGTAGATGTCTTTTTCTTCCCATTCTTCTCCTCAAGATATAGCACAATGTGTGGGAACTTGCAGTACTACCTGGTTATGAAACTTAAGGGATGACTAAGACAAAATACCAAGGAAATTATTCTGTATTCTCTCCTTTTCCTATGGTTCATCCCCAGTGCCTGAGAGGCAGTTTCATACCAGCTGTAGCTGGCTCAGGAATAGATGCACTTCAGCTGGGGCTGAGCAAAATACTCTTTTATAGTGATTGGACTTAGAGGTACATTTTCTTCCCCAGGTTTAAGGACACCAGTGGTTTTTAGGGAGAGTATCAGATGTTTTATAAATAGTGCTGGGTGTGGCTTTGGGTTAGTTAATGAGGATTAACTGACATAAGAAACAATGCTGAGATGGTTTTGGAGTGTCTTCTGCCTGGCATCTAGTCCTAGACAATTCCAGGAAGTGCATCAGTGCAGGTAAGCATAAAGTAAAGCTGCTCTGGGGTATATTAAGTGTTTGTGGCTCGTATCTTCCTGAGTGAAAAGTGGTATCTAGTTTTGATTTCTGAGTTATTACATTTAATTTTCTTATCCATCTTTGAAACAAGCTGACTCACTTATACCTTAACTGTAGGCTCTGTGAAGAATTCTCTTTTGTTTTGTCTTGCTTCTGTTTCATTCAAGGGCCTTGTGTGTTCACATTGGGGAAAATTGTGAACAGTGCAAGGTTGTTTGATCCATTTCCCATTTTCAGTGTGACTTTATAGTTTTATGTAATGTCCTGCTGTGGTTAGCACTGTTTCAGCTGGGCAGTCCCAATCTATGAAATTCTTCTTCAGAAATCTTATGGGTTTGATTGTCCTTGTTACCTGCCTCCTCTCTTTCCTGGTATGGATTGGTGGAAACATATGTGAGCAGCAGGGTTTTGTGCAGTGGCATTCTCTTGGCGTGATGGGGTAGAAAGCCTGTTATGGTGACACAGACTGCAAAGAAGAAACTTGGTTTGCTGTGGTAGCAGTATGAAACTGGAGCATTTTGTTGTCTATACCTAGAAAGCACTTAGAGTCTGAGTGCTGAACAGAGAGAAGGGATGTAGCATACAAATAAACAAGTGACAGCATGTCCCATTTGCACCACTGACTGACATGGATACAGTCTTTTAGATTATTTTGGAAGACTTTGCAGTTGCCTAGATTATCAATATCAGACATTAGTAAATGCTGGTTAATAAGCCTTTTTTCAGTGAAATTTGGGACAGTCTGCTGATAATACTTCTCAGGGTATTATATCAAGAAGAAAGGAAAGGAATGCAAAACTGGAGGGGAAGCTCCAAAGGTATTTGAAACCAAAAGGTATTGTGTGAAAACTTCAGCATGTGGATCCTCTGGAACATTTTATGAGCATTTAGACTTGGAGACGTTTAAAATACAAAGTTAGTGAATTGTTGCATTATAACTCAATTGAATTATGCCAGAAATCCCTGGCAAAAGTTCTCAAACTTAGTGAGGTTTCTGTAGTCCTAGTGGTTCCACAATCAATAATAGACTGTGAATGTTTTGTGTTACATTTTAATAGCCTGTGAATAAGAGGATTTTAATTGCAGTCCTGTATTTTGTATGAAAGTTCGAGTCAGCATGTGGAAGAAAGTCAAATCAGAGTTCGGTGGTTTGGAAATTATTTTAATGGGTGTGGGCTGCAAAAACAGCTCTTGGTCCCCCAGTTTAAACTGAAAAATAAATGAGATATGGTATTTTTTTTTTCTTTTTGTCTAGAGAATATATAATTACACTCTAGTTTCATAAATGGAGTGCATTTCCTATTGGCTTATATTTAATAGACTTGTTTTCTGAATAAAATTAAACAAAAATTTCTGAGGGAGCAAATATAGAAATTTAAAGCCAGAACCCTCTGGTCAGGGAAATCGAGCCATTCTTCAGCAACACATCCTTGCACATTGGTGATGTGTTGAAGCAAATAGAGCAGCTCTTAATCCTGTGTCATCACTAGCTGAATTTCTGGATAAAAGGTTTTCACTTGTGTACAGATTGTTACCTTCTGTAAACACCTGAGGAATTACATTCTGTTAATATGGTATAAGCAGATTTTTGTTTTGCTTCATCTTCTATCACATACGGACTTACATGTGACTGATCTGCTCTGCTCTCAGCAACGTGTACAAGTGGCATTTGTGGGCTCTTTGATTGGAAAAGACTTTCTTAGCTCAAGTTGTAATGTTACACTGATAGTGCAACCTGTGCAACACAGTTATGTTCTACTCAGCAAGCAAAACATTTGAGTCAGCAGATAAATTCAGTTTGCAGTGGTATAAAATGCCTCCTGTGTGTTTATGAATATGTATTTACAGTACACTTTATTATTTATGCTTTTTAAATGTATTAAGCTAGCATATTTATCTTGCAGATTAAACAGGAGCTGTTGTATATCAGCACAAAGTTAGCTCCAGAAAAAGTAATGTATTTAAATATGAAAAATCAACGATTGCTGAAGTACTATTTCAAATTTTCTTTCAAATAATTTTCTCTTTTCCTTCTTAATGCTTGTGCATTTTTGTAGCTGGAGTGCTATATCTGCTGGTTTTGTCACTATTCAATTTGGTGCTATTGCTATAAAGTTGCATTATTCCTAGCATATTGTAAACATAAAGATCATCTGAAAGTTCTGATAATTTGTATGTTTAGGATTTACAGTACCAAACATCACAATCATATCCCCTGATTATTTTGTAATCCAGTGAGTAAATAATGCCAATCCAGCATTTGTTTTCTTAGTGAGTGAAGCAGAAATAAAACCGTTTTTGCTGGTAAGGATGAAAATGCATGACTGTGCCCATTTCCCTAATGCAGATTTGTAAGGTATGCAGGCATAAACAGGCTCCTGTCCCTCTACAGAAGCTGGTTGAGTCAGACCCCTCATTAACTGGGCCATGCTGCCATTCCCAGGCGGTGTAGATAAATAGATGGAGAGCAGGGCAGTCAGAGCTGATGACTTTGCACATGGAGCATACAGGTTCAGTGATCTAACACTTAAAATATTTGATAATCTTCAGAATGACTCAGTGAACTAGATGTTTGCTCCTGTGACATGTTAGAGGCAGCCTTGGAGCAGAGTTTTCAGTTTAATTCAGAGGAATGTGTTTTGTGTTCCTGGGGACCTGTGTACAGGGATTACTGGAAGAGGTACCTGAAAAGCATCCCCCAGACCTGAAACACTTTCAGGTAGTGGAACTTCCATTTCATTATGGGTTTTGGTGCCACTGGCACTAGCCAGTAAACTTTCTAATGTGAGCAGACCTATGTTTTATTAGGAAAACAGGATTCAGGTGTGGGGATGAAAAGTTACTGGTTTCAGAGTGTTTTCTGGAATTGCTGTTGTTGTTTCCAAAGTTAAGCACTTATGTTCCTGCTTTTGAAGTCTATCAATGCTTCTTTTAATTCTGTGAACTGAGATTACTACACACAGTATTTGTGCAGAGCAGGTGTGTTACAAATGAGTATAATTTTAACTGCTTGAAATGGTCAGGTTTATTATCATGTGAGACTGAAATTGTCTGCTGTGAAAATTTACCTGTAGACCTTTTGGTAATTTGACATTTAAATAAATCCTCTTTTTTATTTCCTGCTTATTAATGAGCTCTTAAGGCAGATAGTCTGTGCACCTAATCTTTTTTGCATAGTTATGTAAACAATGCAAGAACCAGTAAGGTTTTAATCTTAAGTGTTTTAATGATCTTTGAAAATAACATGCTTTAATATGAAGGACACAACTGCAAAAATTTTGTTTGTTATATGCTCTTGACATCTCTTATATTGATCAGAATTCTCCTGTTAAGGACTATGATACTCAGTTTATGTCCTTGGTAAACCCACTTTAAAATTTATTGTTACATTTATTTGATTTGAAGCTTTTTGGCCCAGGTGTCTTTTCATGACCCTGTAAGTTGTGTCCAAGTTTTTTAGCTGTGCCTGGTATTGCAAGCCAGGGTAGTGTCCTTTGTTTTTTAAATACTTCCTGTGTACGATATATTTACATATAATCACCTGTCAAGCGTTGAACGAATGTGTCCTCTTTATTTCCTCAGTTGCTTGTAGCTGTAAAATTCAAGAGATTATACCAATGTGCAGCTGAGGCAGATTTGTGTTGAGTATGATGATCACAAAGTATCTACGGCATTCTGTTTTCTTTGTCTCTTGCATAGATACAAATTATTAATATGCCATTAAGTGGGATTTATTGTTTAATAGCAGCCTGACAGTCTTTTTTTATTTTATTGTTATTGATGTCTTTCATATGTAATGGTATCTCTTATTGCTGCTTTCATATAGAATTTAGCATCTGTGATATGTATTTATATATATAATTAGTATAGTAGTATTATAATTAAAATGATGGGGGAGGAAATGTTCTCTCCCAATTCATGTGGTGTAAAGGTTTTGTTTAAAAATGAATGGTTGTTTATATGAACTCTGATTCAAAGTCAGGTATCTCTTTTGTCAGGTGTCAGTCCAGGTTAGCTTTTTATCATCAGGCTTTTTGCTCTGGAATGGAAACCCATAATCTGTGTGCCAGCAGGCCTTGAACTACAGTGGAGTCAGGATTTTACAACTATGCTAAACTATAATTATGCTAAGTAGTTTATGTAATGAATTGGGGAAGAAGAAGAGTAAAGATAAGGATTTAATGTCTGGAGGGCCAAGTTAATAAGGTCACTAATTATGTAAATACAATAAACACATTCATTCTTTCAGTTTTCAAGCTAGCTGTCTGAATAAGTGATACAGTGCAGGACCTTGATGTTTTGGGGACTGCTGTTGGTGAGAAACATCAAATGTTGTTTTCAGCTAATGACTGTAGAGGTGGCATTGGTTGTGGAAGTTCCAGCTGGAAACAAAGGGATAGGATGAGCTACTGACAGTTGCCCTGGCATTGGGTAAATAAGGCCCTACCAAACACTCAGTTCTCAGTTTAAGCACTTAATTGTTCTGTATGCTTAAGTTATTAACCATCTCCTGTTCCCCAAAATGTAAGATAATAATATGGAAGAGGTACTGTGCCGAGCACAAAAATTTTTTTCTTATTTCACGTAGTTTAAAGCACTGTATTAAGCAAACTGGATGGAACATGAAACGTCTTGATATTTCTTAGGGTTTGCATGTCACCTTTTCCACTGCTTAAATGAAATCAATGCCACTTGAACTACAAGTCTTGCACTGATTTGTGGCAAAACTTTGGTTTATTCAGTTTCATTAGAAAGAAACTGTAACGTAGTGATGGGATATATTGCATATGCTAAGCTTGTCCTGAGGTATTTATTGATGTAGTACTTAACACTTGGGCTGGATGTCAGTCAGGTTTGGATTTTATTTCTTCCTTCTATGAAGTTTTCAAAACAAAGTACTAAAAGGGATTGCTCAAAAAGACACACTGCTTCCAGTTGTAACCTCTTGATTGTTATTTTTCAAGACCGCTTATTCATACTGAATATCCCCTCTGACCAAATTAGTGAGCACTATGTAAAGTGTGCTATGCTTGTTTTCACATCTCTGAAATGCATTCACTCTCTTTGGGTCTCTGCAGTATAGAGAAACTCTTCATTTCATTGGAACACATAAGATATTTGTCAGGGGGTTTTAATATCTTTGCCTGTAACTCAAATTTAGACCATCAAATTCTGCTCAACTGCCTCAAACCCTGCATATGGCAGAAATTTCTGGAAGCTTGAATTTCTAATGCTCATGTTCCCTCACTGCCTTATGTTGTGCTTCTGGTCCTAATCTGACTCACCTCAGATGCTGAAGTATTCACTAGTGCCAAGACTAAAACTTGATAGGATTTCAAGATGTGTTTTTTTTTTTTTTTTCCTTCCTCGTGTGAAGGTGCCTGTTAACTTGGAGTGCAACATCCTTCCTGGGTCTCTTACATAAATTGCTTAATTGTAAGAAGGTTCACATAAAATATGACAGACATACTCTCAAATTATACTGTTTCCATGGAGAACTTGAATTTAATTTCAGCTCCTTGGTGCTTCAGTGTGGAAACGTAATAGCTTCAACAAAGAGGATTTGGAAAGCACCTCCAATGATGAGCATAGGATTTTGGTTATTTAGGGGATAGGACAGCAATACTGCCTGTGAATGATTTCCAGTCAGCTGGGTTAGCTAAATTGAATTTTAAATCTGAATGCTAAAAACTGTTCTGTGGAAAGAAAAGGGTCTTTTTGTTTTTCAGATTGTTATTCTTGCCAGCTAAACCATGAATCTGGATTTGTTAGCTGTTTGTTTGTAGCTTTTTATGTGGCAAACACATAATTTAAAATACTTGGATATGTATCTCCTAGCCATAAAACAAGGACTGGATAAGGCATTGTTAGAGAATTATTAGAAAATCCATAACTGAAACTTTAATCTCTTCTGGTGGTTTTTCTTCCAAGGGCCCATAATGACAGGATCAGGGAATATCAACTTTTTGTACTTTTAGAAAATTCTCATGCTGATAAAGAATTTATTGAGTGGAAACTTTGTTCTCAACTCCTCTGAGCTCAAAGCATTATTTGCTTAACCTAAAAAGCCAAACTATTGTGGTTGTGAAATAATTAAACAGCCTTGAAAGCTATCTACTTGGAAAATAATCTCATTGTAGAAAATACCACCTTTTTTCATCCAAATGGTCATACAAATAATTCAAACCCTAAGTGTAGTATATCAGCCATGACCACTTGGTATCTGTTTCACTAGAAAGTGCTTATAAAATTTGCCTTGACTCTCTATTTTTGTACCTTAGGGTTTTGTCTTCAACTGGGTATTTTTTTCAATAAAACCACATTTGTTTCACTTAGACTGCTTCTTCTTAAAGTGGTGTCAATCTAGGTTTGAAATTGGGATTTAGAATAACATCCTGACTCTCTCAAGCTCTGAGTGCTCTGCAGTCTGTTCTTTCTTTATCAAGTGGGTACTAACATAATGAGTATTTTTAAGGGTAGAAATACATGAATATTAAACCATTTTAAGATGTAAATATATTGTGGACAGCTAACAGATTATACAACTCACGTTTTTATTTACAGTCATCTCTGTATCTATTGTTAGATATGCAATACAGCTGCAAAATGTTTTCACCTCTTCATGTTTAATAAAGAATAAAATACAACAAACCAGGCACAAGTCTGCCCACCATGATTTGAAAACTATGAACCAAAATCCACTGTTTTAATACTAGGACAAATTCTGCAAGTGTGTTGATATCCTCTTTACTACAGAACCAAATTACTTGAAAAAGATGAAAAGTTGAAGTTGTTCTGTTATCATTGTTCAAAAGGAGGAAATGAAAAGAAATTTTGTAATTTTATCTGGCCCTCAAGAATTAGGAGGAACTATAGACTCTTCAATTCTTTTACTTGAGAAATGAACGCCTTTAGAGGTGTTGGTGTTCAGGTTCCTGTAAAATAAAAACAGAGCACTTCATTTAGCTGTGTTGTAATAGCAGACTTGGAATGGCTACTGGGACTCTTTAATCCAAATTAAAACCTTAAACCTGTTTTGCAATATGGGGGCATATTGATGCCTGGTCTAACACCAAAGGCTAATAGTGTTTTGTCCTATTTCAGCTTCGTAGTTTGGGACAGCTCTGTCAAATACAAAACTTTGGATACAGGTTTTAAGTATCTACATCAACTTTTGCTGTTTGGTGACTTTACAGTTCAAAATTGGGGGTTTAGTTTGAGGCAGTCAAGAGAAGGAGCAGATCCATTTTAAAAATCATCTCTTTTTGATTCAATCAACTGCGTACTCTATGAACTTGTCTTAAAGGAAGCTATCAGACCCCAAAAATCACATTCAGGATGTGAAACATCAAGTGACATAGTTGCCTTCACTGCAGTGATATTTTGAAGTAGCATAAATGCTGAACATGCCTCATCTTGGCTGCAGTCTTTCATGCAAACCCACCATTACGGTGTTCTGGTGTCTCAGTTTATGTTCTAAGAGACTTCAAAGATAGCAATCTTTTGCAAAAGTCTGTTTTGACCAGCCTGCTGTGGTGTGTAGCCAGACTGTGAAAAGTAAAATGCCAGTGAAATGGTCTTATGTTTGCCTGAATATTTGTATGATATAGTTAGTGAGAATAAGGAAATCGATTTCTTTATTTATGAGAAGCAGGCTATTCTCTGGTTTCCGAGTGGTGATTTGTGTTGCATCAAGGATTTCTTTATTTGTATATATTTATATAAGTAAATATACTATCTTTGGAGTAAGATCTATAAAACTAAGTAGTCTATACTGTCCAGGAGAAAAAACTATGATTTCTATTTTTTTTATAGCTCAAGCGTTTTTGGTTCTGTGATGCAATTGTAGATGACAGAAAGGTCTAGTCTTAAAATGCTCAACTTTGTTTAAGTTTTAAGAGTTAAAACAGGCTCTAAAGCAGCAAAAGTTCACCTTAAAAATAAATAATAATCAGAACAAAAAAGGAAGCTAGGAGATTTGGTGTGTATGTGTAAAAGCTGCTGTTTGTTTTAGGCATTAGCTTCCTACCACATCTGGTCAAAAGTGTGTCTTTTTGAGGTCAGATGGTAAAATACTTGAAAAAGAGGTCAGATCAAGTTGTGTCTTACTTGTGTAAAGCCAGTAGACTTGTTTTAGTTTAAGCTTGTAATACTGACTTTAGATTTTAGCCCAGAGCTTTAGTGTAAAAAAACACAGGTATTAAGCTCATGCATTCAGGGAGAAAACTTCCTTCAGGCTGACCCTTACCCTGCTACATCTAGTCAGATGTTCTTATTTTTCTGTGACATTTAGGTGTGGAAATTTTCTCAAGAAATTAAAATGATGTGACAGATTACTGTATGCACAAACAAGAGGTGGTGACATTTCTTCCTTGACAGAGAGGAGATGTATGGTGATACAAGTTATATTTTAACATATATCTAGTTATGGAATGTGTTTTGTTTTACATTTATTAGAAATTCGTGAAGAATAGCTGATGTTATATTAACATTGATGAAGAGCATGCCTACTACATTTGGCATGCAGTTGCCATGGCAACAGTACTGTAGAGTGACCCAAATTAATTTTCCACCAGTCACTAAGTGCCCTGTCAGGTTTTTTTGGCTTTCTTTCCTTGTGCTAGGGATAAGCAGGCTCTAAAGTACCTGGGGTTTTTTTGAGGAATCTTGCCTTATGATTTGTCTCTTGAAAGCAATGGCTGAGCTGTGTTAATCAACCAAAATCTCCAAACCTTTTTTTGTGCAGTTGAATGCATGCTATTTAAATCTCAGTATTATCGAGAATCACTTGAATGAATAACAAGTAATTGAATGGAAGTAAATGTACAATGTCTTCATCCTAATTGGAGCAGACAACGTAGAGTTGTGGTCATTTGCAACTGCGGCTTCAACATCCAGGCTTCTGAGTCCCTCTTAGAGAGCAAGTCTTTGCTGAGCCTGATCAGAAAGGGAGCAGAAAATACTGTGCTCTGCATATTTAGCTTCTCTCCAGAATTCACTAGAAAGGTGCTCAGAGAATGCCGGTAACCATCCTTTGGCAATAAAAGGATGCAAATTCCTGACGGAGATATTGGCTACTTATTGCTGGCATGGAGCTGATTGCCAGTTCCAAATGCTCTTGCTTGTGTAGCTGGTTTGTTGTGTAAGTGACATGAAGTCAGTCCTTCAAGTTTAAAGTTACTACCCTTAATTGTCACTGTCATATGACAAAGCATTTTGGTGCCTGGCAGTGACCAGGATGGTGATTTCTGTCTGTATTTCCCCTTGCTGGACATGGTTTTACCTCACCCATGTCTTTAATCCCAAAGGATTTCCATCTCTGTGTCAATGAATGCACCTTCCTTACTTGAAGCTTGTTTGTGCCTTGCCCATTTTTGCAGCTTTTTCTTCTGTAAGGATCATTTCTGTATTCAGAGTGAGTGCATCTGTGTTCACAGGCACCTTTGTAATATGTAAAACAGTGTAATTTCTTTGTTTTTTCATATATAGAGATGAAGTACCTTAAAAACAAGGTTTTAAAACACCGTGTGTGCAAAAGTTTTGCAAGTATAATGTGTAGGTTTTCTGCTAACTTTGTAATAACTGTTCAGAATATATATTGTGTTGCTATGCTATCAGCTTATATCTAGGCAGTTCTCATCCTGTCTGCTTTGCTCATTAATACAGAACTCTTATATTGCTTCTGGTATTCAATAGGCTATTTGCAAAAATTAAAGAAACTGCATTTCAGGTATCAAACATGATTTTGAGAGGAGAATGTATTTCATTGGCTTTTTTTAAACCATTTTGCTGATTCAATCAAGATCAAAAATGTATTTGTTACTTATGGTATGGGCTTTATTTAGTAATTTCTTAAAAGGTATATGTAGAAACTCTAAAACCATAATATTGCATTCAAACTAACACAAAGCTTTTAATCATGAAAGCATTACCTGGTGTCTCTGCATTTAAACTCTACAAAAAGCTTGCATAGAAACTCCAAATGTGTAAAAAATCTGAGTTTGTTAATAAATAGACAAGAATTCCTGCTGATAATGCCTGTTGTCTTACAGCTTTTGAAGCAGGATTTTGTGGTGTTTTCTGAACATCTTTTGTCAAGTAGCCTTTAAAAGAATAAATCTGTACTGCCAACATGAAGCCAGTTGGTTGATTCCAAGCACCTCATCAATAAAATTATATTTATATGAACTTGAGGCTTGGGAAAACTTCATCTTTCATACTTCCAGGCATTATTTTTTGTTTGAAAAAAGTGTAGGACAGTCTCCCCAGTGTCTCGCGGTGACATGGGTTTAACTGGACAGGGTATATATTTGATTACAGAGGAAAGCACTGGGCAATCCAGAATGGTCTCTAATCTTGTTGTGGGGCAGTGGCTTTTTAAAAGAAGCAATTTTAAAGACAACTGAAAGCATGCTGTTGATGATTAATTGCATTCTGCCTCTGAAATATTAACTTCTATGGAAGACAGGGTATTTATAGGAAAAGAGCTTTCAAATATATTGTCTTTGAAGACACCTTTTTAACTCTGAGAAGTAAATTTTCTTTTGAGTCATAAAAGCAGACAGGGTTTTGAGAGCTGAACATGTACCTTTGCTTTGTATTTTGTAAGTGGTTGCTGAGATGAGAAAATCTAGTAGTGTACTCACTTTAAAGCCCTTCTGTAATCAATAGGCATAGACCAAGTAATGAAAGGCAGGGACAAACTGGGAGGGTGGAGTGGAAGATTTTCCACTGGTGTTCTTTTTTCTGTCCTTGTGAACTGCTAAAACCATTGGAGTGCCATAATGAACTCTTGTATGTAAAATTTTGCCCTTTCCTTAAGTAAAGTAAGTGGGCTATTTCTAATATGAGGGAGTGAAATTGGTGACCTAGGATGTCCTTTCTAGTCCCCTGTTGTCTGCTACCTTTTCTGATGACATGATGGTGTTGAAGCTTTCTTGTTAATACTCTGGAGTAATCCAATCCATTGTAAAAACAAAATGTCTATTTCTAGACTTAGAGGAGTAAGGTAGTGAAGCAGGTGGAAAAGAAGCTCCATCAAGTTTTAAGGAACATACCAGATATCTGTAAGACTTATTCAAGAATAACAAACTGTGTTAATATGCTATAGTGCTTTGTAGTCAAATATGGCCTTACTTCTGATTCCTGTCCATGTGTGTGGTGTGTAATAGCCTAAAAGGCTCTCCAATGTCTTAGACTGCTTTTTCTCTGCTCTGTTCTAGTGCTGAGGGAAGCTGAGTAAATGCCATTATCAGAGCCTATTTATTTTTTTTTCTCTTTTCCATTAGGCCTTATCCCTGCCATTGAAATTGGAGGTGCACTATAGTTCTTTGCAGCAAGAATTGTAATTGGTTAAGAAATGGTGTAAGAGATTTGACTCATTCCTGGATGTCTTTCATCTTTCCAAAATGCTGTTCTTGTGCAGTTCTAATGATGATCCCAAAAGCCATTAACTGAGGTTGTAAAAGGCTACATCCTGAATGAAATACTTGTCTTCCTCTATATGCATAGCAATACGTTATTTATTTGCATGGAGATTTAAGGCTATTGCATCATGACTCTTCAAAAACATTATGTTGCTTGTAAGTCCCCAGAGAAGGACAGGAGCTTTTCCTCTGTGCTTGTGTAATAGAAAGTGGGAATTCTTGTCAGCACCTGCAGCAGGGACAGAGGACTCAAAGTTGAAAAAAAAAAAAAAGGGGAGGGGACTAATGGCAAGAAACCCCCCCCTCCACAAGAAATCAAGATGTAAAGCTCCAAGCCAGACATAGCATGTCTGCCCCCCTCTGCCCTTCTTCAGCACACCCCAAGCTCTCAAACCATTGCAGTATCTCTTATAGTGTCATGGCTTCCTTTAGATCTTCCCAATAATGTAAATTTAAAAAGAAGGGATGGAGGAAGCCACAGTACCCAGTCTTCTGATTCTGCAGCTTCCTATGCTCTCAGATTCTGAATGCTTGCCTTGGGAACACTGTGGGTTGTCTGAGTCTTAAAAAGTCAGCAAAACTGATGTCTCTAGTTGATATTTAATCAACTTGAAAAACTTGGCTCAATACATATGAAATGTATGTTGAAAAATAATGCATATCAATGAAAAATATTCTGGTCATTTTGGAAAAAAGGCAAGAAAAATTCAAAGACATCCTGAAGCTTTAATAAGCATAATGCTGATCTGCTTAATAAAGGTGGAAGATCTGAAGATTCAAAAATGCTTATAACTGCATTTTAATATGGAAAAGGTGTTTTTATTCAGTTATTTTAGCTACTCTAACTGTTTTGAAGCCAATATAAAGATTTTGGTGATAACTCTTTGGAATTTGAAAAGGAAATAAAGAACAAAGGTAGAATATACAAAAATGTGCTGCAGGAGGGTGAATGTGTACATGTGCCTACACGTTGTAGTGCTTAAATAGAAATTTTTACTCATTTCCCTGTGAGTGTGATAAGGCACAGATGAAAGGAGTTCTGTTCAGATAGCAGAAGAGTTTGAATATGAAGAGCGAATATGTTTTAAGAACTTACTTATCCCTTTACCTTCTCCAGTTAAATGGTTTTGTTCCTCAGGTAACCCTCACAGCTATTACCTGTTGCCAGGTCCAGAAGAGTGAGGCTGCATAACCAGCTGCTGAACACTGCTTAAGTGTTCTAATCTGCTTTGTAGTAGGGTGTAATTAAATGTTGTTTAGCTGAGGGGGACGAAGAAAAAACAATTAAGCATGCTTAATTGTTCCAGTTGCAATTCTCATTTTTCATTGCTGCTTCTACATCTGATTGAGGATGAATTTGTTCTTTAACTTTGGGGATTCAGGAAAGAAGTCACATGTGAATGTTGAGTAACTTCAAACTGAACTATTATGTTTTAAGGGAATAAAGGAAATATTTTGTTACTCCTGCCTCAGTTTTAGGCAAAATATTAAATTTTAATTATAACCACTGCAGAAAAGAGACAGAAGGGTTTTGTCTTTTTCCTGTTCTACCTTCTTTCCTGCCTCCACCCAGGAGTTTGTTGGGGACTGTCAGAGCAGCACCCAGAGGGAGCTGGATGCTATTCTAACTTCAGGCACACTTGCACAGAGGGGATCTTGGAGCAAGGGGGTTTAGCAGTTACGTTAACTTCTAGGTGTAGAATAGAATCCTTTTCTTCAGAGTATGCAGGAGGAAAGCTGGGAGAAGAAAAATGTTCTGTGCAAAGCAGTTCTGAACATGTTTGCTATGACTTTTTAATGAGTGATTATATGATGGTAAGTATGTGGTGGAACTCTGCACTTTCCACAATACTGCAGTAAATCTGTGGTGATAAAACTTGAAAATATTGTGATGGGAGAAGTGGGTTAAAATCCTGTAGAAGAGGTGCAGGATGCTTACTAGCTTGGTCAGATTTCTGTATTCTCCAGAAATCGATGCTACTGTTTAAAACCTTTCATAATTATACATGTATGCAATGAAGCAGTGTTTGTTTTTAATGCTAGGTTTGTTTTAGCTTGAAGAAGACAGAAGCAGCAAACACATGTATTAGAAGAGAAGGCAGTAAAAAAAAAGAAATGTTATCAGGTTTGAATTCGAACTGCTACCACACAGGGTAGCAAGGTTTGTAGAATGTGAGGGACGACTAGAAGATTAGACACATGTAAAATGGACTGACAGACTTGGTGGAGGGGACAGGGGAAGCAAATGCATTGCTTCCTTTAATTAGCCAAATAACCATTTTGTAACTGCTTGACTTCAATTTGGTTATAATGATTTGAAGAAAAAAAAAAAACAACAAAAAACCACTTCTGATTAGGAGAAATGTGATGGTCGAGAAATGCAATATAACCTAGGATCTTTATTTAAATTCTGGAGCTGGCATTGAAAGTAACCTGTGAGCATGTAATTTTATAAATTATATTCTAGTACTAGTGTTCATGAACCAGCATATTGTCCCTTACTGAAGAGTCAGCAGGTGTGGTTCTCTTTACACTGCTCAAGAAGCTAAATGCTGTCTACTTTGTTTACCCTTGTGAGCAATTAGCTTAGGAAAAATGAGTAATCCCTTTAATGTGGACCATTTGCATAACTTAGTGAAGTTTCTCAGTCAGCTGTCCTAGTAAAATGAGGAGACAGTCTACAAGCTAGTTTTGCTGTGATGGCCATCATCTCAGAAACTGGACACTTGCATAAAGGGATAAAAATCACTTACCTGACCCTCAGAAGTGTCTCTGGCAGAGCTGCTCACTCCATGCAGAGTTTAATGGTTTCAATAATTTACTTGTAGCATTGTCCTGTCATATAATCACAACCCCATGCACTTTGACCAAGTTGCTGTTATCATTGGGCTGCCTCTGTGAGTTAAAAACACAATAAATGTCAACTAGGGACTTGCCCAAGAAATACTTTCCTGTTCCCCCTGTGCAGTGGCTGCAGATCCATGCTGCTTCCCTTAAGTAGGTGAGTTTTGGAACCAAGGCCAAGATCCAAAAAGAGATTCTTAATCATCATTTCATCTTGGCCTGGTCAACCCTTTTATTAGCCTGTGTTGCCATGTAGCAGGATGGGAGTGTCTGTAGGGGGGAAGGAGATGCTGTGGGTCTGTGGTGAAGGCAGATCCACCTCCTGCCAAATACTCCTGAATCTGCTTAGGCAGCTTATGAAACTGGCTTTATGGGAGTTAATGACCTTGTTTGGGGTTGAAGTCCTTGAAAGTTTTCCAAGACCTGGCCTTTCTGATCTGTCTTTCTTAACCACAGAAAATCTGGTATTTGCTTGAAACTAGTGAGAGTAGATTTGAATTCAAAGTTCAAATTTAGTTTTTTGCAAATGGAGCTAAATTTTCTATTTATTAGTCAAAACAATCAGCTAGATAACTCATCCTTCTTAAACATGCATACAGGCTTTCCAGGATGATTGGACTGGCTATTTAAACATTTTGTTCTTGACTCTGTCTCTTTTGGAGATGGCTTGCCAATGACTTATTTGATTGCTGGGTGACTAAGCATTTAAGACAAAATCTAGTCTTTGCTTTTTTGCACCTTAAGTGTGTTTCTGAAATTGGAAGCCAGTGAAAAATTATCTACCTGTAAGTAAACATTCTGCTACCAGGGAAGGAGGTAAGAAAGAGCATGTTGTTAGCCTTAAGGAATCATTCTTTAGCAGGAGGTAATGGGACTGGTGCTCCAAGCCAAGATGAATTACTTGTGCAGCTTGTAATTTATTGAACCCTGTGGTCTTCCAGAATGATCCAAATTGGAGCTACATCATGAATGTATTTGACACCTATTTTTCTCTAGAAGCCATAGCTCACCTTAATGTTTTCACCAATGGGTTTTTCTTCTGAGTTACAAATCCCTGTTGTGTGAGCAGTCAGAGACTAAAGTAAATACTGATCTCCCTTGCACATTTAAAACAATATCGACGTATAACTCAGGAGGCTGTAAAATTCTTTAGTAGAAGCTCATTATGCAACTGAATTCCAATTCTCATCTTCCTGGACCACAAAGCAGAAGCTGGAGTTGCTGTTTCATGTGAGACAATTATATCATGTTACGTGGTGCAGTGAGTGAAATTTTCTGCTAAAATGGTTAAATGAAAGATTACTGTCAAGATATGGAGCCTGCTTATTTTCTTCTGGTAAAAGCCATCATTAGTTTATAAAATGCATTCTTGAATGTAACATAAACTGAAGTTAGCTAATTTTCCTTTGAAGGCAGTGAGTCTAGCAGCATTACATTTTTAAGACCTTTCTGAAGGCTGTGGAAGTAAAAAACAAAGCATATTTTTTTTTTAGTTTTACTATTCCATGAGTTAAATGTGCTCTGTAGATAATTAGCTATTCCATGTGCTATATCTAACTGATCACTGGGAGAGGTGTCAAGAGATGGTCCTCTGGTGCTGGAAGACTCAAGTCTGTGTGGGAATCCCAGATCAGTTTTGCATCACAGTAAGCCACAGGAGATCAGGCTCTCAACTCTTGCATGATTCACTCCAGTATATAGCTCCTCTTCAGATTTCTACGTTTTTGCCTAAAAATCAATCCATTCTTTCTTGCCTGTAAAAGTGTTTTCCATATGTCTGAATAGGAGGGGTGTTCTAAAATTGATTTCCAGGCACTATTGAATGTGAGATTTATGCTTTCTTTTTGTTATAACTGTAAGGACACAGCTGCAGCTCTTTCTTGTTGAGATTTGTATTGAAATTTCTGGTGTTCACAATCCATTCTTGATCCCAGTGAGGGGGTGCTACCAGAAGTGTGCTGCCTGTCTCAGAAATATCTATTCCAAAACTATTAGCAGTATTTCTGGGACAGTTAATAGGAGAAGGAAATGATGTTTGTAATTTAAACTTTTTTTTTACTTTTAGTGTTAAAAGGGATACTAAATGGAAGTGAAAAACCATTTGTGAGTGCAGGAGAGTAGAAAGAAAATAAAGGTGAAGGGGCTAAGATGAGATGCTGCTTCTTCTTTTCCTGATCATTCAGGAAGTAGGTGTGATGTGTAAGCAAGCATGTCCTTGCTGAAATTTTGAGAACCTAGTATTTCAATGGGGATGCTTTTATTGTATGGATTTTCCTAAAATACTTGTCAATTGGAAACTTCACAGTTCAATATGTAATTGCAAAGTAAAATGCTTTTGCTTAGAGATAGTTACAAATGAGCCAGTTGCTTTTTATGTGTTTCAATTCTTTTTAAAAAAGGAAGATCCTGAAAGTGAACCTTAGGAATTAAGTGTTTTTGGTGTGACCTCTTTACAGAGACTATTTACAAGAGCATGACAGGACAAGGGGGTTTGGCTTCAAACTGAGAGAGAGCAGGTTTAGATTGGATATTGGGATGCTATTCTTCACTGTGAGGCTGGTGAGGCACTGGTACAGGTTGCCCAGATAAGCTGTGGATGCTCCATCCCTGGGGAAAGGTTCAATTAGGTTGGCTGGGGCTCTGAGCAACCTGGTCTAGTAGAAGGTGTCCCTATCCATGGCAGGCAACTTGGAACTGGATGTTGTTTAAGGTCCCTTCCTGCCCAAACCATTCTATGACTCTTTGATTAATTATTTTTGAAAACTTTTCTCTGTGCAAAAGGTGAACTCTGGCAAAATACTCATGTAACCTCTGGAATGTAAGGATCTTAGACCTCTATTCAAGTTCAAGTAGTGAAAACTACACAGAAAAGCTGACTTGTGAGAAATGCTTCTTATTCCATCAGGCATCCTCTGGCCATTTACAAAGTAAGTGCTTAAAGGGTTTTCCAAAAATCCACCTCCATTAATCTTGCCAGAAACTCTTGTTCAGTATTACTCAGGGAGTTTAAAGTGGGGCAATATCATGGTCCATACAAATTCAAAATAAAGGCCACCCAGAGGAGATAAGTGAAGTTAAGTAATAACATGAAGTTGGGATCTTTTTGCAGGAGATTTGCTGGTTGCATGACCAGCTAAGATAGTAATGGAAAAGAGGAGTGTGGAAGTGGCTCTCTGAGTCAGTCTGTTTGCCAACAAATGTCTGCAACTATGTGACAGTGTGTGTGTTTCTTTCCCAGCAGAGATTTATATATTTTTAATACCATATTCTAGGATGTGATCTCTAATTTAAGGATGTCTTTGTTAGACCAGAGATGAAATGTCTTTAGGCTTCATGTTTTGTGGGATGTTCAGCAGGGAAAAAATAAGAGGATAAATGTATAGTGAAGCTTTTCAGAATAAGATTCCGGGGTCTGATGAGCTACCCACTCAGGGAAGGGTGGATTGAATCATGGATGCCATGGTGTTTAATTGGCTTTCAAATCCCTGAGAGTTTCCAGACCACTTCTTGATACCACCTCAACATTCTGGAGCCTCCACAGCAAGGTTTAAAGATTTTATGTATTGTGGTTTTTTTATTGGTTTGTCTTTGAAAACTTAAGATCTACAATAATAAATCAAAACCTAAAACTGCTGTGTATCACATGAAAATACATGAAAGAAGAACATGGTAGATTGTATGTACCACAGAGAATTGGGAAGAAAATGTTTTGTCATGTTAGTCTCTAGGTTGTTCAGTAATAATGAGGGTTAAGCTCATGGTTTGCTAGCAATCTGTAAATGCTGTCATCTACAAGTTTTAAAATGGAAATAAATATAAGTGTGAGGTGGGAAAGTCTCAATGCAAAGCACTGCAAACACTATTAGTATTTAAGTTTTTGAAGGGATCAGCTGTTTTAAGGAGTGGCTCTTTCTGCCTTTTCTCCAAAAGGAAGTTTTTGGAAGGTGAGGGAAGAATAAAGCTTCAATGATTATAAGAAAGAAAGAAAGAAAGGGATTGAGAAGAGAGTTTTTAGTGTCATAAAACTAACTTGTGCAACTTAGAGCCTTTCCTACCTGTGAGGATATGCAGTTAGGTGACCTCCTCAGTCTGAGGTCTCAAATTTGCAAGTCTTGAACTTTATGGAGTAGTGACTTAAAATGAAGGTTACAAAAATAAATATTTTCAAGTTAGGGAAGGAGAGAGAATATTCTGGTTTTCAAAGGTGGGAATTGTTTAGCAAAGCTGGTGCAAGGGAATATAACAAAAGCTGGTTTTTGAAGTCTATTTAGATCCTGATTTTTAAGAGTTTCATATGGAGGAAAAGTTATTAAAATGGGTATTCTCTTGTAGCTCCCTTAAGCATGCTAAAAAATCTTCAGGTATTGTAGGAAAGCAATATAGAAAATATGCTTTTGAAATAGAAAATGTCTAGTACTTATAAGAATCACTGTGCAGGTTAAAGTACCCTCAGCATTCCTGGTGGTATTTTTAGATATTGGCATATATTCTTATAATTCAGCATTGATTTAACTGTGAAACTGGAGCAAAGGGAAGGGGGAAAAGACTGGTTGCCATTAACAGGCCTTACATTTCTGAAATCAGTAGAGCTGTTTGCTTTATTAGGTGCAAAGCTAGTTAATGCTGGTAGGCTATGAAGTACTATTCTGAATTCTTAATTTAAGTCTTGGTTACTATGCAAAACATGCTCCTCAAAAAATGCTGCCTTATTTCAGGACTATAGTGGACTTTGTACGAAAACTTTATTGAAAAAGGTAGGATTTTATTCATATAAAGAATACTGTAATGTCATACAGGAAGGTTAGGTAGTCTGACCTTTATTAATGAAAATGTAAAGTAACTTAGAAACTTTAAAAATTTTAGGGAACAATAATTTGAAAATTCTGTTACTGTATTACTGGCTCACTATTTGGAAATGCTGACCTGTTTCTCAGAAATTTTTGACAATCATCTTTAGTCTTGGCATTTACTTTGTGTGTGTTTGTATTCCATTGCCTTCGTTCTTTGATTAATCGGGGTCTTTGGATGTTTTGGGGCTTTTTTTTTTTTTTTTTTTTTTTTTTTTTTTTGTTACTGCTTACAGCATGTTTCCAGAAGGTCTGAAAAACTAATTGCTAGGTTAGCAAATGAATGATGCAGTGCAGTGTAAGAGGAGACAGGGAGAACAACTGCTCTCATGTTTGATGCACTCTTGCTGAACAAGGACAAAACTTTTTGTTCATGGTCATGATGTCAGTTTTGGTTATCTAGGTAGTCGCTTTCCCTCTGAGAAAGGAAAACACCCAAAATGGTTTGTGTTCACTGTTTTGGAAAGGCATGTTTGAGTGAGGAAATGAAACTTTAATTTTCTTTGGTCTTCTTGTCTTAACTTTGGCCCTTGGGATCTGCTGAGAAAGAGCAGTAGACATATTCAAAGCGTGTTTAGATTCACCCTTAGGGAAATCTATATGAAATTAGATTTGAAGTGCATACTCAAAGTACCTTTTAAGGGAAGGGGCAAGTATTTCTTAATTTCTAATTTGAAACTTGTTTTATATATATATATATATATATATATATATATATATATATATATATACACACACACATGCACAGGTAAAATGCAATCCTTTTTTGTGATGGTCTTGAAAATGTTCAGCACACAGTCCCTGATGAAATATCAACCAGATGTTCAATGTAAACTAGCTGGAATGCAATATTTGAATCTGTACTTGTAACTTTTATCAGACCTTTGTTACCTTCAAACATCTTTATTCCACTCTGAGAAAAAAACAGCCAGACTAATCAAAGAGAATCTTCAGTGTATGTGGCTTTGATTGGTAAGAAGAAACTTGAGCTGAAGCCTAAAGTAATGTTGGTATTAGAAAGAAAAATAAACATTTTTCTTTTTTGATATTAAAATTTGATTACCTGTTTGTGAAAGAGGAGATAGTAGTTGGCAACCACTCTGTAGTTGCTTTTTGTGCAAGGCATCTGCCATCACTTCTGGGTTTCCCTTTTAGAATGCTTGGACAAATAATGTGCTGGTAATAACTTGCTTAAAAATTAATAGAAATGCAAATGCTTTCAAGTGCAATGTCACACATTAAAACCTCTGGATCTAATATGTTCAATTGGATCTTATTTTGAAGAGTGTCATAGCATAGCAACAGCCTTCTTTTAAGAGATGCCCAGTTAAGATATTTCTTTGATGTTTAAGATATTTCTTGTGTTGCCTTCCAGTCCCTCCTTTATTCTTGTCTTTCTTGGTTTCAGTTCTCAGTGTTTTTTTTTTTCCTTTGTTTTCTCAGTATATATTCTCTGCCCAATTCAGTCTTTCCCAGTCTGCTTAATTTTGTTCATATTTATCTATCTATTTTTCTTTATATGTGATTAGATGAACAGAGCTCAAGGAGGCTGGGCAATAGTAGAGACTCTGAATGCACCTTTCATGGTATGTCAAAATACAGGCTGATAGGAGGAGGAGGTGAAAACTTACCTTATCGGCTGTTTCCTGTACTTTACCTTGCTGGCTTGTTCAGTTTATTCCTGATTTATTTGTGGAGAGGGCTGCATTGCTGTATTTACATACAACAAAATTAAGAGATGTAAGTCTCTTACTGGTAGGACAGGAAAGGCATAAGAGAAGTCTCTAAGGAGAAGCACTGCTAAATATGACAAAAACCTTGTTCACCTAAAGTCTTGAATGGCTGAGCAATAATGATATGTATGGTTAGTGGTGCTGAATTGTAACTTGAAGAAGAGACGTTAAGGTGTTTGGAATATCTTGGTGTTTCCTAGGATACAAGGTGAGGTTCAGCTGCACAATGGCAATGACCTGTTGGGCAATCTTTGTTCATTCTTGCATTTTAACCTTGCCTTTTTATTGTACTCCCTTTCTTTTCGGCACTGCTTGCAGGTTAAACTCAAGGTTTTGAAGGGGACTTAACTGAAGACCAGCTGCATGCATTACTTACCTAATGCATTCAGCCTTTGGGATTTTCTTCCTAATCTGAGGTTTGGTTTGCCTGTGGTCATCCTATTTCCATATGCATCTTAAATGACGTTAATTCTCAGTTTTCTCCCAGCATCTGGTGGCATCATGTTTTGATGGAATTGTTTCATAATTCACTACTGCACTTAATTGCTAATTTTTGGGTGCCTTAAGAAAAAAGTACTTTAAATGAATGGGAGCCAGCCATCCTGTGTGATAAAGAGTGGTGCAGAAATGTGAAGCTGTGTGAAGCCCCATGCTTGGCCTGTGCTAGGTGAGCACTGTGCTGAACTGAGAGATTTTGCAACTCATTTTGTAATGCGTTTGTAAAGTTTTAAATGATGTAATGTGGTATGCAGCTCATGGTGCTGCAGTTTCTATTTCAACAGTTGTCTGTGTTTTCAGCAGTCAGGCCAGTTTGCTGCTCCTCACTTAGATCTGTTATGCTCTCCAGTTTATGTTCTTAAAAATAGGTGCTTTCTTCTTGCTCCTAACTGGTGTTTTTGTAAATTGTAATGTGGTTTTAATGGAGGAAACTAGTTGGTTTCTGGAGATCCGTATTTCAATGGAGTAGAGTCATGTACTACATGAATATCATCACTTGATATATGTTTGAAAAATAAGTATTTGGAGCTATTTGAGTGTTTCACTTAGCAAATATGCTGGTGGATTCTTTTTGTTATGAACTCTATGTGGATAATTCTGCTCAGTGGCTATTTGGGGAAATTTGGTGTGAGTAATGTATACAGGGATACATCAGATCAAATAGAAAATCAGAAATTGTCTAAGGTTAATTGAGTGTTCAGTGTTTTTTTTTTAAGTGGCACTGAAAAAAATTTTTTAGACTTTTTTACATATTTTTCAGAAATTACATGAACAGTCTGAAAGACATTAGTCTTTTTGATATGGTTTTTTATTGACAAAAACTGTGGAAAAAACTGAATTGAACTTGCAAGATGTTTTGTCATCAAATATGTTTGTGCTTTTAAAGAGAGTTTGGATAACAATTCTAAACTTTTTATGTACTATTCCAAAGACAAATACATCTGTCGCATTCCACATGATTATTACACCGTAGGGTTTTTTTCAGTTGGATGCTAAATTTTGTCTTTGATTTAGCAGTAAAAATATTTTGTAAACAAATAGAAATGCTGAAGGGTGAATTTTCTTCTCCATGCACACAGGTGTGCCAGGAACAATTATAACTGGAAGTTACAGGAATGGGAAGAGAATTTGGCTTAGTTTTTTTGACTGTTTAAAAATCAGTCTGTCTCTGTATTACTCCTCCAATACTCTGGTTGGAGGATATCCTAAAATATGGCAACTCTTAGAGTAACATATATAACTGCTATATGTGTTACTTCTGTCAGCTCTGGGAAGACCACAATTTCCAGTAGATGCCTTAATATACACTTACCTGAACTGGAAGGGTGAGAAATAGAGAACAAAATTACGATAATGAACAGGAAATTAACAATATTGTCTTCAATATTGTCTTCATTCTTCTGATACTTGATACCAGTGTTCCCAGAGACTTGTTATGTTTCTATGTTTCATTTAAAATTCCCAGAAGCAGTATAAAAGAGCTCGAAATAATCTTTTGTGGTAATAGAGCAAAAGGAAGAAAATACCTCTCTAGTGTATTTTTATGTGGGTGTGCAAATGGTGGGAGTTGTTCAAACCTACTTCTGTTTTCTCCAAGAAAAATGGTTGATTAAAGCATGCCATGGCAGAGAAATGTGGTAGAACTGCTGGATTCCTGTGGAGTTCAGCTCCCTGACACTGTCACTCAAGCTCACAAGGTGCTCTCAGAAATACTTCCTTCCAATGCTCCCTAACATATAAACTTGGCTGCAGTGATTGCTTCACTTCCCCTTCATCTGCTGCTGCTCCCCCTTCTTTCACTATCTAGGAATTCTTATCAGGCTTGGGGAATAAAGTACTCTGATATATGAGCTTGTGCAGGGTGCATAGTATTTGTCAGCCTTCTCACACAGGATAGATAAAATATGGTGCTGTAATGCTGTTGAGGAAATTGGATGGGCTTTTTACAGAAATGTGTCTCAAAAGTAATTTCAGTCATCTTCCTTATGATGCTTTATACCATGTAAGCCAGCTGAACAAAACCCTGTGCAGGATGGAGTGGGACATTAGAGACCAGCCCTTGCTAGCATTACTCTAAATGGGTTGTGTGCTCCAGGCCAAGAACAAGTCTCTTATCAGTAGAACTAATGAATGAATCTGAACACTTAAAAATATTAAAGTATAATATAATTAAGAATTATTTTATTAATTTTCTGAGTGCAAGTACACAATTCTATGAAACAGTGGCCTGTAGCTGGTGATTTTGATACTTTTGGAATGAAGGGTTTTACATTTTGCTGATTTCAATGTCTTTCAGGATAGGCGTTTTTCTCAAGGGTAATCCGAGACATAATTACATATTTGTATCTACCTAACCTAATATCTTTTGCCTACTGCCTGTTTTCTTATAGCTGATAAGGCAATCTAAAGGCATTAAGGTTTTCAGGGTGGACACAAAACACAACTGACATGCTCAAATTCCCTGTGGAGTCCTTTTTGTCAAAAGTTTTGGTGAGGATTTGATTCTTGGAAGAGTCCTGACCTGAAACTGAATGAGATCCTTCTTACTGTGAGTTCTTTCTGTCTGCATACAGAGGTACAAGAGAATAGAAAAAAAATCCCTGCAGCTGTGAAAATAGATGAAGACTTCTACATCCTCTGTAATCTCCTGTTTCCAATACAAAAGACAAGTTTGCCACATTACAGCATTACAGTATTATTTTACAACATTGGTAAGATTTGTTGTGGTGAAGGATTTTGGACTGCAGAATCAAGAGTTCTGTCCCTCCTTTAAATCATGAATGGTGCTGTGAGGTCATCCAGTCCAAAATTCTGCCTCAAGCAAGTTCAGACAAATCAGGCCAACCTGTAATGTGGATCAGTGTGATAAGCAGAGAACTTGAGAGTTAACCCCAGCCTGTTGCTTAAGTTTGCAATTTCTTGTCTCTAAATGGTTTTTCTTTAGTTATTTAGCTTTAATGGTATTTATCTTTCCCTTTACATTGCATTTTTAAAGCTTATATTAGTAAATTTAAGGTGAAATTGTTTGTCATTCACGCTTCAAAAATATTTCTGTAGCTCTTAGCAGCAGGGTAGTCTTCTGCTTGTGTACTGCATACATAATTTTCTCTAGTCCAAACTAGGGGATTGTTGTGTGGTTATCACCTCTGAATGTGATCTCGAAATAAGTTCACCCTCTGTGCAGCCCAGGCTGTTCAATATTATAATGAAGTTTCTTTTTTTGCCATCAGGTAGTTACGAATGCTGAAAGTTTGGCAGCTATTGGGCTTTTTTTCTTCTGATGTTAAGGTAAATCAGATAAGGCTATTCTGAGAATATCTGTTAAAAGTAGCAAATGAATTATTTAGCACTGCGCTTACTTTATGTTTAAATTTTCAGGTATTCACTAATTTTGGAAAAAAAATTATATGTAATGCTGTGTTTCTTCCAAACTTTTAAATTTTACTTAATCAAGCATTTCATTTACTGAAAGTGGCTCAAGGTGTCAATGCTGCAAGCCAACTCTATTTTTGCTTTTTTGCTGGAGTAAATAATGGGCTTTTCCAAATCACAGTAGAAAAACAAATACCAGAGAAACAATGCCTCTCCTTATACTTAAAAAATACACACTCCTAATCTGAATATAAGTTGACATTATTGGAAATTGCAAAGTTTACTTGTGGGGAATATTAATGATTCATTAGCTTTCAAATTTTTGGGAAGGCAAAGAACAATTTGCCTGGAGCTCCTTGCACAAGAGGGAGAGATCACAGGTGATCCTTGATTTCTTCAGTGTCCTTATTGCTGTTAGCAATGATGCCTTAAGGTGATAGCTTTTCTATTTTTCAAATAGTGCATAGCTCTAAACTCCATATCAAGGGCTAGCTGCTGTCTTCACATTTTGGTCAGACAAAAAAATCCCTCTGGGCCCGAAATCCAAGGACACACCACAGCCTCAGGCCCCAAAAAGCGTAAACAAAAGTGAATTGGAGGGGAAAGTGATCTGTGGGAATATGACTTCATTACCTGAAGCTGTAATTGGAGAATTAACCCCTGATATCAAATATATCTGTCTGAAAAACTTGTGACCATTGTCCATCTTGGGTGTGGTCTCTGGGAGGCTTTTACACTGGCCAAAGTGCAAGTATTAGAGGTATTTAATAAATACCCACTTTATTCTCTGTGTCTAGCCTCTGTTCTAGCCACTCCAAGGCATCATTAGGTGTGATCCAACAGCAGTGCACTGGTTTTACTCAAACACTGTGGTGAATACAATCAGAAGACAGCTCACAATGCATTGTTCATCACTTACCATTACAGCACTTAGTGAGCCAGGGTAGCATCTTCTGTTTCTTCTAGAATTAATCCATATTCTTTCAAGAGGGATCCTTGAAGACAGGCATTTAAATGCTTCTTTAATTAGCATCTGACTGAAACATTGACAAAAGTCTGTTTTTTTGCATTCTTCTTAAAGAGCTGTTTGATGATGTGTTTATACAGTCTCTAATTGTAGCATTTGTTCATGTAAAGCAGCTATAAAACATCCCTTGGAAAATCAGATTTGATTAACAGTAACTCAAGGTCTGGCATCAGAAAGCTAAGTAGGATTTACCTTTTCATTAAGACAGTTGGAAGAATGTTACAAAGCAGGTTCCCACAGTGCCTGTCCATCCCATCAGGCTATAGCCCTGGTCCTCTTAATCCTTCACTTTGATAAATGCTCAAAGTCACCTGGTCTCAGCATGCTTCACTCAAAATGATTGTAGAAGTCTTGCTGGATAAACCTGTGTTCTTCTAGATCTGCCTGATGCTGCTCTCAGGTCGATTAAAATCAGGACAAGTTACCACTAGGAATATGGCAGGCTGGGGGGAATGGGATCCTAGCCTGGGAGGGGATCCCTGTTAAAACTCTGGCTCCATTTTGTGCCTGATATTAACTATTGGCACTCTGTGGGACACTAGTGCAGAACAGGTGTAGAAAACTCATAGTAACCAAACCTATGCTATTAAAAATGAAGGAACGTGGAAATTTCCCTTGGACTAGGAGCTAAAAAGTGTGTACCTTTGTATATTTGCAGTGCTGTACTCTGACCTCCAGCACCACCTGGTTCTATTTCTTTGTGCTGGCTGAAAGTTGGGGAAAAAAGTAGGTATTGTTTTAGCTGTAGTTATCTGGTTACTAAAAAGCCATTATAAACTTATATCAGTGTTTTTTCTAGTGCAAGACTAATATTTGCCTATTGTTCTTCTGTCTGCATTCTGACACAGATTTATTATGCCTTGGGGCGAGTCATCAACCTGCCCTTCGTTTCTGTTCCTATGCTTGTACAGTAGAAACAGTACTCTCATTCCCTAAAATAAGTTTATTTGGCTAGCCTTTTGAAGTGACATGCAGTAATTGATGCAGGCATTTATATGTGTTGCAGGGTTGCCTACAGATTATGCTGCATCAGTGTGTTTCAAATTTGAGCCACTGACCTGTAATGGCATCTAGGAACTTCCAGATTGGTTTAGCAATGATTTACAATTGAGATGGGAGAAAAAGGCAAACAGGGCTCCCTGCTTCTGTTCAGCTGTTACTATTTTGCTGTGTTATTTAAGCTTTCTGTGCATCATAAGAGTAATGAATTCACTCCAAAATCCATGAAGTTTTTAATAAAAACTTCTGCGTTAAGGCACATTGTGCCTAACCCTGTTGAGAAACAGGTCAACAATGCATAGCCCCTTGTAGGGAATGCTGGAGAACTTGGCAAAAGGCACAATTGTAACTGACCATATCAGGGATATAAAATCTCCTCAACTATTGGGAAGATCTTGAGTGTCAAGCTGGTTATGAGAGTGTAACCTCTTCATGGAAATGGGCAAGAATGAAAAGGCACTTCATCTAGATCTAAAGTCCTTAGCACTTGGTGCTTCTTTGAAATACTGGAGACTTTGGTCCATTAATTTCTGGAAAGGTGTGATGGAACTTATCAAGCCACAGTGAAATAGGCTCTTAGCAGTTATGCTTTCACTATGTGCATCTTATAAAGAAGATTCATTCTTATAACTAATTCCAAGTGCAAAGTCAGAATAAGACTGAGGTATTTAAGTGGGATGAGAAGGAAGTGTTAAAAAAATACTGTCATGGGCTAAACAACCTTTTTTGCATTTCTGGAGTGTTTCAATGCAACTCGGATTGAAACTTCAATATAATACTAAAATTATTTGCTTTGCTTTTTCAGCAGCAGAGGGCAAGAGAGCTGTTTTAAATGTTCTTCGTAGGCACTTTCTTGGGTCTGATAGGTTGGAAAAAAGGATGTGGATGAACAGAAACACTGAGTGGTAGGTTGAAAAGATATGGTCTTTGTCCCTAAAGCCCTTATATCTTATTTTAAACAAGAATGGCAATAGTTTTGGTCGAACTAAAACTGCACAGGAAGAAGACAGCAAGACTGAAAATGCTTAGGAAAAACAAATTCTAGCTCTAGAACAGAAAGGCTTTTACAGACTTCCTACTGCTGGACAAGGGCATAAAAGAACATGTGTGGGAAATCCACAGGGGAAAAGATATTCAAGAAATCTCATCAATTCATAAAAATTGAATTTTGAACATCAGTTACATAACATGACCCTGGAACTCCCTGGCTTTACAGAGGCTGTACTGTGGTGTTTAATTTGTCTTTTTCTGGATGAGCAGTAGTAGTAGTCAGTAGCTGGACATGTGTTACAACATGTAGATCAAAGCATGTTAGAACCATTAAATTGTAGTTTGCCATCTGTTAAAAAATGATTTTTTTAGGAGAAAACTGTGACATATGACTTCTGTACTATGACTCATATGCTGTAAGCCATGACTGAAAGTGACTTTTTTTTAACTTGAAATTTGAGAATTTTATTTTGTATGAGTAGTTTATAACATCCACTAAATTGTAACAGTGCCAGGAAGGAGGGACACTTTTTGATTGACTGTTGGCCACAAGAAATATTGGATGTGAGTAAATGGGAGATATAATTGAATGGAATGAAAAATAATAGAAGCAGTAATTGGGTTTGCTAGTGATTGTTTTTTTGGTGGTTTTTTTTTTTTTTTTTTAGGCTGTGATAGGTTTAGCAATGATTCATCAAGATAAAATGTGAAAACACCACAAGTTGATCTATTTCGAGGCAGCACAAATCAGAGAGACTCTAAAGCCAAATTTTGGGTTGATTTTCATACTCTCCCAACCCCATGAGTCCAGTGAGATCAGAGTTTAAATCAGGTCAGCATTTGGACTAGTTTCTGGATAGTTCACGAGTTAAAGACCAGTCTTGTCAGTTGTTATATGAAAGACCTTCCGCTGAGTTTTACTTGCTTGTGAAAAAGCTCAAAGGGCTTCGTGATTTCTTAGAAGACTTTTGGAGCTGACTGTTGTCTCCTCCTAATTTAAAAGGGTGAACACAGCTGTCCAGTTATCCAAAAGAAATGGCTGTGTCCTGAACCCCTGCGTGATAGCACCAACAGGGAAGGTGATGAATGAGTGGACTTAGATTGGAGATCTCACCAGAGTGCTGGGAATTGGAGTTCTTAAATCAACATTAGTGAACAATGGAGCAGATGACAGGGTTGTCATCCCAGTGTCAGGAGTGAGTGGTGAGTTTAAGGTGAGATGTCTCAAGATTTTTCTGAGAAATACCGGGTTTTTCAATAAACACCAGTATGAAATCTTCATGGAAAACAAAGTCCCATTTTTAATATAAAAACAACTTGACATTTTTCAGTATACTTTTTAATGAGCATTGCTCTGAGCTATTCTATAATGAAATTTGCTTAAAAGTAGAACAGGCTGGTGATACTTGGCAGAACGATGTGGCATATGGTAAAACAGTTGTGATTTATTGGCAAGCACTCTCATTTTGGAAAGAGTGGCTTTCAGCACAGTGATCTGTATCTTGATATTCAGGTCTTTAAGGGAAAAAGAATACCTGCTGAGAGGTATACATGGGATATTTGAAAGGCCTTTCAATGTGGGTAGGATAAGAAGCTTTCTATTTTGTTCTTTGTTTTACATCTGACATCTCACCTTTGCCAAGATCTTTATCATATTTTTCACCTTTTTTGGAAACATCAAAATACACTGTAGAGTGAAGGCAAGTGAGCTTTTTTAACTTGTACACGATGGGATTTCTAGAGCTGGCAGATCCACTTCATTGTAGCTATCACGTGTATTTACATGTTTAGTCTTTGCACTTTACAATATCCTGCAAAAACTACTGATAAAGTTATGAGTCCCCAATTGTGAGTATTATCCAGTTCACATTACAGGTCTTGAGTCTATTTTTATCTAATGTGAGTTGTGGGAGGAGCCCAAACCAAGCTGAAGTATTTCTAAACTTCTCCAGAAAAAACAATTACCTCAGTAATGCTAAATACTATAAACCTACAAACATATGGGAAATAGGAAATTAAATGCTAAATGTCCTTTTTCAGGTTCTGTTCTTTGTGGTTTGCTGTTCTCTGCATGTGCAGTCATAGGTGACAATTCCTGCCGGTAGCTAAAGGAGGATTGTGGTCATGCCACTAATCCTTGGTTCCTCAAAGAAATAATCAGATCTAACTCCTTGTGGTGGTAGGAGCTTTTTAAATACTGACACACTTTAGGGGCTTTTTTTTTTTTTTAATTAGGATTCAGTGTTTTAATAGGACATAGGTTCTTGAAAAAGGATTATATAAAGCTATTGGATTTTATTTTTTTTTTCCTAAAGCTAATGGCAAAGCTGAAATCCCCCAGTACACTCAGAGGAGAGGTCACTAGAGGTGCATATTCCAGGTCACACAGGGAATGGAGAAGATTTACTGGAGAAGCTGCAATTACTTCTGCAGTTTGGTCAGATGTTAACCCACATTACAGGTCTCTGGCTATGACCCAGACTCATGGGCTCATGAGTTAATAGCCTGTTTTTTGATTTTTTTTTTTAAATGAGAAATTCTTGCTCTCATGATTGCAAAGCATGAAAAAAATGCTCTGAAGAGTAACTTAGAGGGCAGAGCTTCTGTGAGGCAAGTGCCCTTTGAAAGAGGGGGCAAGGCTGCAAGCTGGGTCAATTATCCTGGTCTGCAGGCAAGTGTGTGGAGGGGTGGGGTCTGGCAAGAGTCAAGGAAAGAGGTACAGTCAAGTCTAAATTATCCTCATTTGAACTGGCTGCTTTGTAACTAATTAATAACTCTGGACTAGGACCTTACTAACAATACAAACCAAGCTTTTGGCATCAAACACCTCCCCAAAACTAGGAATGACTTGCTCTGAATTTAGTGTTTAGACTTGGTAATGCTCTGGGACCCTAACTGGTTGGTTTGTTTGTTTGCTTTTAGGAATTATCTCTTATTGCAGTATACCAAATATTTAATTACTGAAATTTGCTAAATACCCTTACTGATACATCCTCTCAATCTGTCTTTAGAATTTAAATTATTTTCTGGGGCTCTTTAAGGAAATAAAACAATTAATAACTTTCCCCCCCTATAAATATTCAGTCTTTGTTCTGTTGTGTTTGTTTGTGTAGAAATATTTTTATATGTATTGCTGATCTTTGGCTTGTGCAGCCGTAATTGAAGGGCATCTGCCAAAAACTCAATTAATAGTTGCATTATTTGGGGTTTTTGACCAGTATGCAGGAAGTGTCTTAATTTTTCTTTTTCCCCTCCAGTGTGAGCAGTGAGAGGGGTTTCCAATTAGTGAAATTTATAGGTTAGTTATGAATCATCTCCTGAAATCAGCTCCATGAATTGAGTCATTAGTACTGGATGTTTTCCATTTGGGTCTTATGAATTTCTGCTTAGTGTTTGGCAGGAATACTGTGTTTGATGTCCAGATGCAGTTTTTCAGGGTGGGCACATTCAAAACCTTGAATGAAAGGGCTCAGCCAGGATGTGACTTCCACTGAAATGTGTTAAACACTAGGTTTTAGGGCTCTGCAAGTTGGGAAGGTGATATTTCATGGACAGATAAAGATATTTTTTTTCCTACATGTGCAGAGTTATTGGATGTAGTTTGACAGTGATTACATAATTTTATTTTAGGTTAATTTTGGCAGTGGACAACGAGGAAGGTTTGCTCTGCATGCTGTGCATTCTATGACTAAGATGTGGTTTCTGTCCAAAAGAATTCCCAGTCTGTAGCAGGTGTCCTGGTCCTGTTACTGACACTCCCAGTTACATGCCAGATCTGGTAGTGGAAGTACCCAGACAAAATGAAATTGCTGATAGTATCTTGATAGCACACGATCGTTGATAATTTTTTATTAGTTTGCTTTAATAAGCTAAATAAAGATTCCAAAGGATTAGGATTTTGGGGTTTGGTTTTTTAGAACAATAGTGAAGCCTTTTTTTGTTTGTTTGTTTTTGTTGTAGGTTTGATAGTTGTTAGTTCTTTTAACTAGCTATAATTTGCCTTGATTCTTTTTAAAAGAAAAATCATCTTAGATATAAAGCCCCTAGAAAATACAAAAATCTCTTTTGAGAGATGATCAACTGTATTGAACTTTAATCATGGCTTTAATACAAGTAGAAACAACTCCTGAATTTTCAAATATAAACATAAAAGCTGATAAATGATGAAACTAAAGTGCACTCTGAATAAGCCATGTGTTTAAAAAACTAAACTTCTTGTGATCCCTAATTCATAAAAAGCCACACAAAATTGTTTATGCAACCTTGCAATAATCCTCACCTGTAGAACACCACTAAGAATAACTCTAGGTATACCTGACACCATATTGTGAAAAATAAACCAGCCCAAATCCTATGTTTAGCTTACTTTTATGCATGTTATTTCTGGCTGTAGTGGGATGAAATGAATGATGGACGAGAATAACATTTTAGCTGCTTAAATCCTAGCATTAACTTATTTGTTGCAGAATCATGCAAGTACTGACATATTTTCTTAACAACATGGGAACTTGCAGCTTATCTTACTGCATAAGAAAACAGAAATGTAGAATCAGAAAAATATGTTTTAAAGTCAAACTCCTTGCTGACAGAGACACAAGAATGACCTTTACACAAGAGCTGGGATAACAAGAATCCTTCCAACAGTGTGATGTGAACTCTCAAATGGCCCATTTATAAGAATGGTGCCAGATTCAGATGGACAGCAGAGGTTTTGCTGTCTTCAGAGTAGGTCTATGGAGCCTACCAGACCCTTTGCTGTTCCTATAAAATGCTTAGCAATGGCACAAAGAGCAAGGCAGATGTTCTTGGTGGATTTCTGTTTAGGATCCTCCTCAAGGAAGGGGGTACTTGTGCAAAATGGAGCAGTTTTGCCAGAAGTGATGGACTGCAAAACTAGCATAGCCCATGGACTTTGAATTTGAACCACCCTCCTTTCTAGCAGTCCTAACAAGCGACTTAGTCTTTGGTGCAGGGATGAATCACACCTAAACCTTGCATGGGTGTTTAAACTCCTGAGTTCTCACATTAAAAGTAAGAAAACATTCTTTTTTCGCTTCCTCAGTCTACTGGGTTTCCTGTTTCATTGCGTTTTTTAATAAGACCCAAACTGAACTGTTGTAACCACTCCAAGTGTAACCAGATACTTCTCTATGGAGGTGGGAGTGTAGAGTTTTCCCTTTTACGTTTTTTTAAAGAATAACTAGAATGAAGTGAGAAGGAGAGGGAATTCATTACTGGGTCATTTTAAAGTGTGTCCATTCTTTGTAGCTGTACTGTGAAAAAATTATAAGTGAAATGATGATTACTGTGAAATGTTTCATACCTGTTCTGTCTTATTTAAGTAAAATATTTTAATTTAGAAAATGATAGCCTCATACAAGTATTAAAATCCTAGAAATATCCTATATTAGAGTTATTGAAATAAATTTTTTTGCCAAATGCTACTGTTCCAGCCAGAATTTTGATGGCTGCTTTTGATGCAATATTTCTTCCTGCCTCTGTTCTCCCAAAGCAGGCCAGCACATGACAAGGCAGCTGCTACTGGGAGAGCACTGATATCATTGGCAGTATGTGTAGCAGAATCACGATGGGAAATCAAGCACCAGAAGAGACCAGGGGGTTGTTCCTTATGGGGAGGAATAAGCAATAGCAGCTGTTTGGATTTCAAAGTATGAATCTTTAGAGAAAATCAGCCTTGGACTTCCAGAAAAAAAAAAAAAAAAATATGAGCAGGAGGGACTGGGGATACATTGCAAATAATTTATGTGAAATATCACTGCTGTTAAGTGGGAAACTTAGTGGAAAATTCAGCATAAATGAACCTGAGGAAAAATTCTAATGCTTAACTCTAGCTTTTTCTAAGTGATCTTAGACATTACTTAGCCATACAACTGAAATAAATAGAATCTTTGATACAGAAGGAGCTTCTGTGATCCCTCAGCTTTGACCTCTGAACATGAGGCTATATTTATACACTGTACAGAATCTGTATTGTATTTACATGTTTTCAATTTATCTGCCATCAATCTTAGAGTATAAGAGTAATTTTGGGAACTGCATGACAAAAGGATTCTCATCACTTTTTTAACCTTGGTCAAATGTTCTTTTGAGTCCGTTTTCTCTAATCTCTGTATTAGATGCATGCCTCACCACTATGCTTCATGAACTTTGTGATCCTACTGAGTGTCAGGAACTATAAATGTAAAAGAGCTAAGTGGTTAGAAAAGTATGTATTTTGATCTGCAGAAGAACAAAATATTCCAGAGAGCCTGTTTTGAAGAGCCAATTGCTTAAGATCTATGCCTTGCTGTCTAATCTTCCTTTGCTACTGCAAGTACTAAGATGTCACTGAAACTGAGGTACTTCAGTGTAATTGCATCATCATTCTCTGCATGCTTAACCAGGATGCTTCTCCTAGCGTGGAGAGGCAGCCTATTAAGAGAAGTTCTGATCTTTTATAAAAATAATGGAGCTTACTCTATGTAGGCTGAAATTTCAAATATTTTTCTAATGCTATACAAGATTTCTTTTTTTTTTTTTTTTTTTTTTCATGGGTTTGACTTTGTGAGTTTAATGTACAATAAAGATGATCCAGGACTGCTTCTTGGTATCTAGTCTGTTGAGTGAGCCTGAACTGAGCTAGCAAAAGGGATGGAACAGAATATCTGTGGAAAGACCATTGTCTTGCTGTGGCTGTTGTAGCTTTTAAAAAACTAATATTGAAAGATTGAGTGTCTGTGCAGGCTTTCCTTTTTTTGTGAATGGATGAGGTTAGATGGGACCTTTGGGGATTTATAGTGTTCAGCCCCCTTTGGTCAGGCAGAGTCACCTAAAGCTGGTTTCTCAGGTCTGTGTCCAGATGGTTTTTTGAGTATCTCCAAGGATAGACTTTACAACCTCTCTGGGCTGCTTATTCACCCTCATGGTAAATGTTTCTTGATGTTCAGAGAGCACTTCCTGTGTTCCATTTGTCCATTTCCTCTGGTCCTGTCACTGGCCAAAACTGAAAGGAATCTGGCTCCACATTCCTTATAAGCTTTCTTCAACTTTCCATACATTTGTATATATACACAAATGTATATTTGTTTTATATATATTGTAATATATATAGATATATGTATACAATTTATATACATTAGTAAGGTCTTCACAAGCCTTTTAAGTTTCAGTCATGGCTCTGTCAGCCCTTCTTTGTGTGAGAGTTGTCTAAGTACCTCAGTTTGAATCTCTTGGGTAGATTTGTATCCCTCTTGCACTGAGGAGCCTAGACCTGAACATGATGGTTTTTGTTTTGCTGGCAAATGTAGAAATTACTATTTTGTTTACAAAAGCTGATGCTGGGTGTTCAGGACAAAAAAAGGTGGTGTGAGAGGATCTGCTGACACCAGGAAGTCATCACAATATAATTTCCTTATTCCCTCTGGTTTAGGAACTTCTGAAATAAATAAGTTCACCTATTGGCTTTATCGGTCTGTCCCTTGAAAGTGCTTTTGTTTTAATATGTAGGTGTCAACCTTTACACAATGAATACTCATTTATCTCTGAGGGGTGAATCTAAACAGGAAATCACTTGTATTACAAGCATGTATTTGTTCTTGCTTATAAAGCCAGTGTGTTTTAAGCAAATGTCGTGGTTTGTACTGGTTGGGTGTCATCCCTTCATTTTTCCAATTAGCACTGTTGGAGGACCAATAGCTTTGAAGGCTAAAATTACATATCTATATTTTAAAATAAATTTGCCTATACATGCATAATTCTAGTAAAATTAAGCCAAATAGTTTCATTTCGGTGTGCTAGGAAACAAGAAGAGCTTGTTTCCTCTGTGAGCTGTGAGTCCTCTGTGCTGCCAGTTGGTATTTGAGGAGTGTTCAGGCTTCTAACTGAGCCCCAGTACTCAGTTGCTGAAACAGTGAAGAAATGCATATTAAAAGCTTTGGTGTCCATAGTGGAGTCCAATTTCTGCTGTGGCTGAGCAATGCGTGTGGTGTCATTTTTGGTGCTACTCTTAGGAGATTCCACCCAAAATTAAGTAAAGCTGGGGGAGTCGGCACAGGGTTTTTAGCTTGATTTTCTTTGGGGATTTTTCTTTGGGAATTATTCTTCTAGGTTCTGTAAAAGAAACTGTGACTAAGGGAAGTAACACTTCTCCCTCATCCTCAGAAAGTTCAGTCCTTTATTTGCCATAAAAGCATCTGCAACTTCTAGATGTAAAACATGAATAAACATGTGCTTTGAGGTAGTTTTGTTATACTTGCAAGTCTGAATTTTATGTTAACTGTAAACTTTTCATTATTGATATTCAACAAACAAAACATTGCCTTCCTGATTTTGCAGTCTGCACAAAGATGAATAATCATTTCTGAATAGCTGTAAAGGGTAGCCAGGTGTCTTGGTTTTAGCTGGCTAGAGCTAATTTTTTTTCCTAGTAGCCAGTATAAATGTTTCAGATTTAGGATGAGCACGAGATTGATAACACAATGATGTTCTTGTGAAGCAATCCTTGCTTTCAGTCAAGGACTTTTTGGCTTCTCACACCATAATTTGGTTTGGGTGATACAAGATGCTGGGTGTGGGGGGACACAGCTTGGACAGCTGACCTGAGTTGTCCAAAGGGATATTCTATAATATGTTGAGTCTATAAACTAGAGGGAGAGCTTCTGAGAGCCAGGGGCTTCTGCTGGGGAACAGGCTGGGCATCAGCCAGTGGGTGGTGAGTAATTGCATTGTACATCACTTATTTTGTATATTCTAATTATTTTATCATTATTATAATTTTCGCTGTCTCTTTTTGGTCCTGTTAAACTGTCTTTATTTGAAAGTACAGATTTTATCCTTCACCCCCTCCCCCCCAGTCCATCCCACTGTGGTGAGGTTGAGAGTGAGTGAGATTTTTAACTGCCTGCCAGGCTATACCATAATACTGTGCTAGGAGGAGCTGCTAGTTTTTTGTGTGTGCCTTCAAGGGAAGATGTTAAAATCCTCTGGCAAATTTTATTGGTGAGGAAAGAAAAAGGAAGCAAAAACCTCCTGAGAATTGTAGCATCTGGTCTTCGAATCTAGTGAAGCAAGGCACTGAAGTAATAGTAAGCCTTGAAACAGAAACATGAGAGGCCCACAGCAGAAGTAGTAGTGGACTCTAAATTAGATCTGGGCAGCTTTGATGAGAAGGCAGTCTATAAAGAAATTGAGAGTTGTGTTGCTGGAGAATAAAATACTAATCTTTGTCATTACTTTAATTAGAAAATACTGAAACTTTAATGCCTTTCAGAAATCGCTGTATCATCCATAAATGCCAGAATATAGAGGAAAGATGTTGCATGTGATTTTCCTATAGGTTTTGAGAGAGATTCTGATTTGGTGGACCTAGTCTGAAGTTCATAGCTTTCACTAAATGATGATTTTCTCTAGTAGGAGATCTTAGCTGTGGGGTTCTCTACAAAACACTGGATGATCATGTGACAGAAACATTATATCCAAGCTGGATGACACTCAGAATTGTAGAAACTTGTCTACTCTCTGTACCAAGGAATCTTGCTGTATCAACAGTATATTTTTGACAAAATTATTTGGATGGTTTACTTTAGCTCTTTGAAATTGACTTTTTGCGTGTAACTTGGTGCAAATTTAAATCACTCTCCTTTTGAAATAGCAGTCTTTGCTCCCTTCTCTCTGCTTATGCAGTAAGAGAGATTTTTTCCAAATAAATATTTTAAATACTTGGTGCTCATATTCATAGAGGGCACTTGTCCATAGCTTTTATTTCATATATGCTGTCATAGGTGACTTAGAGCTTTTGTTCATGGAATATGTTGGCCCTTATAACTGATGTAGCTAGTGGATGTAAAGAGGAAGTTTTGCAGTGTTCCTCAAGAGAGCAACAAATAGTTTTGATTAAAACCAACAAACTCAAATAGTATATCTTTAAATTCATGCCAAATGAATTTATAATGGAATTTTCTTTAAATGCAATGAAGCCTTTGACTCACAAGTAGTCAATGAGCACAAATATTTTTGTTGTCAAACATTGAAGATCACTTACAAGTTATGTTTGCATTGCTGGGTGAAAATAGGTCCAGAGGAGGGCCAAGCAAATGGCCAGAGTACTGGAACTGCTGTCCCGGGAAGAAAGCTGGAATTGTTCAGCCTGGGGAAGAGAAGCCTCTGGGGAGACCTTATTGTGGCCTTTCAATGTATATAAAGATGACTAATGAGAAAGATTGAGAGACTTTATTGACAAGGCTTATCAAGATAGGATAAGATGCAATGGTTTTAAACTGAAACAAGGCAGATTTAATCTCCTCATGAAGAAGAAGTTTTTATAAGTGCAGTGAAATATTGGCACAGGTTGTCCAGAGCTGTTGTGAATGCCGCGTTACTTGAGGTGTGCAAGATCAGGTTGGATAGGGCTTTGAGCAGCTTGATCCAGTGAAAAAGATGTCCCTATCTGTGGCAGGGAGGTTGGGCTGTATCTTTAGAGATTCTTTACAACCCAAACCGTTGTATGATCTCTAGAAAGGATTTGGGCGGCAAGATCGGTGTCTTGTTGCCCACTAGTGCTGCAATTTGTCTTCACTCTCCCTCCCACTTCCTCTTAGCCATTCTAGACATGATTCCTGTGCTGGCATTATTCCTGTATTTCCCAAGCTGCCAGTGGGTATTGTGCTTAGCCTTTGTACTTGGTTTGATTTTACATGCAAAATTGCCTTTTCAATAAGACTTGGTGGTTGCCGTCTTTATACAGCCTCATTAAAATTGCAAGCTGCTTTTAAATACTTTTTTGTGCTAAAATTGCACATTTGTGGTGCCTTCATGGAAATTTACTTGAGTATTAAGCTAGAAAGTTATCCTCTAAAGAAATGGACATCAGAAAACCTCTTTATCTAAACGAGGGATCACAGGTTACCTGTTTTTTCAAGCAGGAAAGGGCTTAAACACACAGGTAAAGGTAAAACCAAATAGTTTTAGAAGAAGCAGAATTGAAATGATCAATAGTATAATGGACAGTGGTCTGTGTTGCTCATTATGTCTCTGAAATGTCGTTATTTTCTTGAAACTGTAGACCTTTGGATTTAAGTGTGTTTTTAGAGACAAAGACTGAGCATATCTCTCTCCTTTCTTCCCTTCTTGGTGCTTGCAGAGTGCTTCTTTGTCTGAAGTTTTGACAAGAAAAGCATGCAAATAGGTGGAGAAAGGGGAAGAATTTTCTTCAGCATGCTAGGTTTGTACTTGCATCTGCAAAAATTGCAGTTGGCTTGGAGACCAGCAACTGGCACAAGGGCACAAAATTAAAAAATTGATCTGCCTTACACAGCAGATCAATTTGTGCTGCTGGAAGATTTATTTCTCTTGGGTCAGTTCTAAGTTTTCCCTTTGATTTGAGTAGCTTTGTGTCTTTGCATCCTTTTATGGTTCCTTACTTTGTGTGAAGCCTCTTTGCTGTCTCTTGGCACGCTTGCATATCAGGCCAGAGTGTAGCAGAGGGATGCTCTAACTAGTTACAACTGAGCCACCTCAGGCATCCAGAGCTTCCAGCCATGACAGAATGGATCTCTGCATGATTAATTTACTCCTACCCTCACAAGCTTTGTCAGGCTCGTCACAGATGATTCATTTCTTCCTTCTGTGGAATCTGGGGCTTACAATACGTCTCTGCTGTAGTAAGATGGGTCGTGGTAATAAAAGCAAGAAGGATGAAAAGTAGAAAGCCTAAGTTTGAGGCACTGACCTGCTCTGGAAGTGTAATGACTCATCTGTCTGAAACTTGGTGGCAAGAGAGAGAAAAGGAGTTGTGCAGTTGTGTCTAATTGGATGCCACTGGGTGACCCTGGCTGCTGTGAAACACACAAAGTGCAGAACACCAAATTCTTGATCTCTTACTCTTTAGGAAGAATGTTTTCATTGTGAAACCTAAGGGCCTCATCTCAAATATCTGAATATTATTTAGAGGCATTGTCAATTTAAAAACAGCTTCTTGGACAGGGGAAAGTGAATGTGGCTTCTCCTCCATCTTTAGAGATGCATAATAATCAGTTTTCAAATTTAATTGTGAGATTGTTGTTTAACATTGCTTGCAAGGAATTCTAGGGAGACAAAAATTCAGTGTGTTTAGTGTTCCACAAAAATCTATCCAAGTTGTGAATTCTGTATACTCCATGAAACCCTCAAGCCAAAATTTAGACTTGAAATTTAAGCATTATGCAAATATTTATGTTTATAGTTTAGTTATGTGCTTCTGTATATATGAAAGAAATTTTGTGTACTCACTATTTAATTCACTAACCAATGGAGGTTTGAGAATATGTGCACTGAGCAAACAAAAACAAGTAATAAATTCTAGTTTTCACAGATATTTGATTTTTGGGAGCTACATACTAAAATATTTCTGTTAATTATTTTTAATGTAAGGGATTAAACCATCTGTCTCCTGATTGAGATTTGTTTTTTAAACCAAATGCATTAGATTTGTTTTTTTTGTTTCATTTAAAACTGAAAAAAAGCTGTACCCTTTGCAATTGTGATTTAACAATTAGTGTCATGTGGCTGGGCCCCTCTTTCCTAAATCAGTCCCACTAAAGGCATTGGGAGGGCTATTTCCTACAGCTTTCAAAGAGGCTGGATGCCAGAATGTGATGTTGATGTAAGTATTTTTAAAGATGTTTCTCTGTATTCCTTCACTTTCTATATATAAAATGCTATTTCTGTGGAGCAGTTCCTGTCATTGCAGGCAAAGAAAATTTAAGTCATGCAGTCTGCACAGACTTGTTCCTTTCTGATTTTTTTGTTGAAGGGGGAAAACATGTATTCATAGAAAGCTACCCAGTTGCTTGTTTCCCAAATTCAGGAATTTACCAGCTGTGAGCAGGATAAAAACATGTCTATGTCACATATCCCTAGAGGAAAAAAAAATACTCATTACTAAAAAGTATTATTTCATTAAAGCACTACAGAATAACTTATAGAAATTGTTATAGACTACCAATATTCACACAAAACATGCCTAAAGGTTTTGTTATAATAAAGGTAATAAGCAGCAGAACTTGAATTTGCTGGGCAACATGTTCTGTATTACTCATTTTTTTATCTTTTTAAGTTATGTGAAAGCAAACTCTAGAGTTATGGAAGTATCAGTGCTTTGTCTTAAAATAAGATTAGCAGCCAGAATGAGTATGAAGACATTTGGTTGTTATGTTTATCATATAGGTGCTGGAAGTTTTCTTTCATTAAAGACTGGCTGTCCTCTCCCATGTTTTTAAGTGACATGTTGGCTAACAACAGAAAATTGTGTGGTTGATGGATTCTTATGTTCCCTCACACTTTTATTTTTGGCAGAGAATGTAAATTACCAGAGAAGGACCTTGTCTTAATTCCTAATGCATAGCTGCTGTGAGATTGGAGTGTATTGATGAATTATTTTTAATGAGTTGGCAATGATTTTGTCAATACAACATTTTGGCTTCAAAATAGAATCATATTTTTAAAACAATGAAATTCTTTTTATGTTTTTCTATTATCAGGAGGCATTTATTTCAAGAAAACTGTAATGAAGATTTTCTGTGATACGGCATTAATGTGAAGAAAAAGGGAAAGGCAAGACTGAAGGAGGAGAATCCCAGAGCAGTTGCCTTGTGCTCTGTGTTCTCTATAAAGTCTGGCTGAACCATACAGAGTGTTGCACGTTAATACCTCTTAATGAGTGCTTTCATGAAACTCAGACTGTGAGGTTTTAGTATTTCTGGCTCCATACTTCCTGATTTCCCTTGATTTCACTTGATATTTTCAAATAGTAAACATTAGAACTTGCAGGAGAAATACTGGGAGGAGGTATCAGCATTGTTGGTTGAGGTTTTCAGGAAGGTGTTATTTCTTTCTCCTCAAAGAATGCAGAGTCCAGTTGCAACTTTATGCCTCTTTGATTCTCGTGCCATGAAAAACCAAACTGAAGACAGAAATAATTAGCCCCTGATGGTAGTCACAGTGATTTATTAGTTTTTATAGCAGCTGCCTTGCAGTTGGCTGTTCTGTCAGTCAAATGCAATCAGGATAAAAATAAATTTAGGCTAATAATCTGATTTAAGGTTTGTGCATGGCAGCATCATTTTGGAAAGCTTCCTTGTCTTCTCTGTCGGCACTGTTTGTTCCAGTGGTGTGTAACAAAGGATGTACCAGAATATCAGTGATGTACAGAAAGCATGAAAGGGAGGAGTGGCAACGCAAAATTCACATTAAGTTCTTAGAAAAATTAGCTTTTTCTTTGTTATCAAGGCTGATTCCCGCAAATGCCTTATTTTCTGTGCTCGCTTTTCTTTACAGACACGTCCTATTCTGTTCTGCCAAAGATGCCTGCAAATAGGCAAAAGTAACTCAGTGGTGAAATATAAGAAATACAGAAAGAAAGCATCACTCTTTCCTTTTCATCCTTATGCAATGAAAAGATGTGGGCTTGACAAAAATATTTGCTAAGACAGTTATTTAAGGCTAAGCAGATGATAATCCTCTGCGTAATGCCTTGAGTTGGTTACAGCAGTAGTGCTGATTGTAGAACCCCTGACTGATTGGCTAGCAAGGAGCTAGACTAAATAATGCATATTATTCAGTGGTCATGTAAAAGGCTATATTGTAAAGGTGAATTTCTTACATTTTTGGAAGGATTTTGTTAAGAGTTGCACTCTGAGGAATCAGCCCAGTGTCTCTGAATGAAACTAGAAATCAGGCACTTCAGAGTGAACTCTTCTTAAGGACAAGTAGGAGAGATGGCATCAACTGTGAGGGCAAAGGAGCTTATGCAAAATTAACTTTTAACAAATGTAAAGAGGTAATAACTTGGTTCAGCAGGAGAAGATTTAGGCATAGATTTTGAAAGAAGTAAGCTGCACAGTGCATTTAATGGATAGACTTTATGGCCATGAGCTCCTGTGGCAGGCCTTTCCCAGCTCAGAAGATAACTGCTACACAGTGGGGGCTGTGAGGTTTTATAGGTAATTCCAGACTGCTTGGAAAAATGGTGGTTTCTAGTATCTGCTGCAGTTTGCAATGTAAGCAATGTTTTGTGCTACCAAAACTCAACACCAGCTTCCATCCTCCTGTGGTGGGAGGCAAGAGTCTCTTTTCAAGCATGAGGAGTTCAAGCAGATTAAACCTATTCATCTATAGGTTTACAGGGAGGGTAAAGAGAAGTGTGAATATACTGTAAGGATAATAAAATAGGTGCAGACATGGCTGATTGCCCTTGAGCTGACCGCTAATGAGGCATGCTGGCACAGGCACCTCGGGTAAAAGCTGAGCATTCAGAATTGTCACTGAAATACCTGGAATGAGTTCTGAAGGCTTATGTCACCTGGAAATCAGTCTCACAGTTTTCTTTCTTAGGTGGTTCTTCAAAGTCATTATAGAAGTAAATTTTACGGCCTTGCAGTAAATGTGTTTTGATTTTACATGTATAAATACTTTGTTTTTTTCATTTTTAAGCCCATACGACTACTTAAACTTCATTTGTAAGCAATCTTATTTGGGTGGTCATCTTTTTTTTTTTATTATGAAATATACAAAGGCATACAGAGGTTCAGAAAGGCAAATATTAATGAAAGATTTTTAAGAACATAAAATATGTAGTAATTTTTATCAGATACTCATTGGCAGGGAAGGATGGCTGATATACAATTTCCTAATACCTGTAGTTATATCAGTTTTATGCAGTTGTAGAGTAATTACAAGTACAACTTAAGAGCTTTGAGCGATTACTACATCAATTTTCTTTCCTCTCCTGGAAAAATTAGCTCCTAATTGTATTGTAAAGAATATGTGGAATGCTGCAAAGTTGGGCTGAAATTATGCTTGCATCAGTGTTCCTTTTTGAGTTTCCTTAGTTTCAGTTGTGGTTTTGCAATAATGTAATTCCATTGATTTCAGAGCAGTCACTTCTGATTTTTTTACTTCTGTAAGTCATGCCTTAAGAAGTCTTTCATGGGACAGGGAGGACTTGGCAGAAAAGGCTCTTTAGAATGCTGCAGGGTGGATGCAGTTGAATCAAGAGGTAATATTATGAAAGATAAAGGAGTTTTTTTTACATATGCAATAGCTATCATTTGCATTGACAGCATGTTGGGGAATAAATTCTTTTAGTTCATGATACTCTAGGGAACCATTTTCCCTCTCTTGCTCAGTGTGTTTAGAACACTGAAAATAATAAAAAATGCCTGCACATGACCTGACTCAAACTATAAATTATTGGTTGCTTTGAAAGATATTCCCATACCCAATACATTGACTTAACAGTTGACTTAACAGTTACAAAGGCTACAAATGAAAGAAAGCTCTTTTTTTTCCCCCTATTTTTTTAACACAGAGTAGAAATGCATCAAAATGTTCTTGAGGTGATGATTGCTAATGTGTCAGTGGATGGGGAAATTGGAAAATGGGGTCATATGCATTTCATGTCCTGCTTTTTCTCCAAATATGTTATTCCCTTAGTTCCTACTGTTGATGTCTTTACTGTTAGCCAGTGAACGCAGTTTTCTAGTATTTTGCTTTTCACCTTAAACATAAATTTAATTTTTCATGTGGCTCCTGAACTGAGTTTAAGGGGTTTTTAATTCATATTTTATTAAACATTATGAGAAATTAAGTTGACAGTTGACAGTAGATACAGCTGGAGGGTTATTAATCCTTGCCAAAGAGCAAAATCTCCACACTTTTGCAGCCCTTTTCCCTCAGTTGTTATAATTGACTTCAGAATAGTATGGCCACTTGCAGACCTTTCTGCAGGGATAGCAAAACATTTACAAAGGTCTTCTGGGTGCAGATACTAATGACTGATAATAAATTTCTAGTAAAATATTTTTTTGAATCTGATTGCTGTTTCCCTTCAAATCTTACATTTCTGCAAATCTTGCTATTTCTGCATGTAATCTACAAGGTCCACTAGAATTAAAAACAATTTTTTTCAATATGTCTAAACCATTGCAGATAGATTATTGATTGAAAATCAGTCTAGAATGAAGGTGAAATATTGTGTTCTTTCAAAGATGGGTCTGATGTGCAGTGTTGAGATATTTTAGAGTGTGAAATAATGGAAATGTTACCATTACTGTGAAGTACCATTGAAGTCACATTTGAAGTAGCTCCCTCTATTAGAAAACAGGAAAAAAATCAATATGTAAATGAAAATATCAGAATAGAGAAAGCACAGAGGCTAGAATGATATTCACTTTCCAGTAAGCAACATAAATTGAACACCAGTCAAGACAGTTCTGAAGCTGTGGGATGTCAAAAAGATGTCATCATAGGAAATACTGTTCTGGAAGTATTTAATTATTGATATTTGTACCTATTTGAATATTAGTATTTTCTTCAGTCACTTTGACTACTGCAAGAAGTGTGATGCTAAGTTTGGGTGTAGTTATGCTACTGCTGTGGCTCTCTGAACTGGTATCAGTCTTCTTGGCATATATCTGGGCTGAGAATAACTATCTGAATTCTTGCCACAAATGTGTTCTGCTTAATGAGAATCTGAGATGTATTTTTTACTGACACTGTTCACTCTAAGTTGTACAGTTTCAGTTCCTCAAACAGAAGGACTTCTTTTCCCTTCTTACATGGACAGACTGAAACTGGAGAACCCTGAGCAGGTTATCTTCAATATTCTGTAATACCATCCTGTTGTGGGACCCTACTGATAACTTGTGTGTTGATGTGGATTTGATATTTTTGTTGCTTTTCTCCTCTTGTTCTGCACTTTTGAACATTGTAATTATTTTGGTGCTTCAGCAGGGTGCCTCTGTTGGGAAAGTGAGAAATAAGTGAAAAGAAAATATTCTCAACAGACTTCTTAGAGGGAGAGGGCAAATGGCTGGCTGGATATTGCAGCTGATAGTTGTCAAAAAGTCTTTGCTGGAGTTAATGAAGAGGAAAACAGGAAAGAGAAGCAGTGTAGACTGATAACTTTCAATGTTTTTTGGACTTCTGCGGTTAGATTTCAGAAAAAAAATCTTCTGATACACAATAAAATAGTCTTTGGACTAAAGTCTTTTCATTCTTGCAGAGAAGTAGTAAAGGGTATTTTAAAAACAGCCAGCAAAATGGATTGTGCTGCTGTTCAATAGGATGAATATAGAAACAAGAAATATTTCCATGAAACTGAGACTTCTGATGTTTCAAATATTTTGATAATTTTATATAGGAAGAAATGCTATTCATTTTGCAGCTTTTATTCCTGTAATATGAGCATATGTATTACCTCTATATTTATATATTCACTGTGAAAATATATGTTGGAATTTTCTTCGATCCCTTGTTTAAGAACAAAACAGAGCAGAACTATTTATTTATTGTAGTACTTACATACTTCACATATCATAACCTGCACATCTTTTTTTCTGTGCCAGTTCCAGTGGTTATGTCCTAGGAATCATAATCATGATGCCTCACTGGAAATATAAAACAAGTAGAGATTGTCTCTGGAAGTAGATCAGAGTGGTGTCTGCAGGTATGGTCTATGGCATCATTTTGATTAAAAAAAAAATCTTGGTTTTCAGGTAGAAATGTTTGGAGAGATTTAAATAAAGTTGTGTTGCTTACTCAGAAAGCAATGTTGTTTTTTGAATAAAATCATTAAGGACTAGACTTGGCCCTACAAAAAGTGGTGATTGGGAAGGTGATGAGAAAATAAAAGAAGAAGGCACCAAAAGTTTCCTTTGTTTAAAGTTCTTCTCTACACAATGGGAAAACTTCCATAACCAAAAAGACTCAAACCATGCCAGTGTTTTTGAGGATGGGGGGGTGGGGGGGGGGGGTTGATGGTGACAGAAGAAAGCTTTCGTTGTTATATGTCAGAAATTAATTGAGATGTAGATAAAGATAACTAGAAAGTGAGAAACTTCCTCTTTGAGGATGTTTTCCATTTTGGCAGTTTCAGCCCTACTTTCAGATTAACACATATGTGGAGTTGCTTGGAGAGATGAATTCAATGCTGAAGTCAGTCACTATCTGGATGCAGTCATTTTCATTCCCTTTTGCTTCCTCTAGACCAACTGAATTGGGTTTAGGGAATAACTTCTTGGCAAGGTGGCAAAATATGGGTAATTTGGTCTATCAAAATAAGGCTGTGAGGCCAAGATTTTCTTACTGGAAGTACAATAGGTGAGACAGAGCCTTCTAAAGAAGGCTGGTGTTGCCTGGTATTGTGCAGCTTCTTCAGCCCAGTGCTAAAGGTGCAGTTTCTTCTGAATTTAACTAGTTGGAGTTCAAACAGCCTTCAGTTGAACTTTTAAAGAAGTTGTCTTCTAAACAGGAGCAGTCTCCTGATGGATCCCTAATACCATGTCAAAAATAGATTGTCCAAAAAACATTTACAGTTGAGCAGTTGCATTTACAGTCTTGCTAGAGTTTAGTAAAATTAGAGCTGAACTAAATGGATTAAAAGGTATAACCCCCACACACACTCCTCAAAATAACCTAACAAACAGTAGCAGAGATGAGAACACCTTTGAGCCAAGGATTTTCAAAGAAATAACATCACCTCCCAGGACACTGAGTTAAGAATGGTTTGCAGCTTCCTCTAATATACTGCCCAAAGCCCATGTGATTAAGTGGTGATTAAATTCACTATCAAAACACTAGATGTTTTGGTAGAGTGTCTTATTTAACAGCATCAGCACATGGAACAGGGAGTCAATAAAGAATAGTTTATGCGACAGAAAATGCAGGCACATATTACACATGCACTGTGAAGATGCAAAAGGTCTGATTCTGGAAATACAGAAGGAAAATTAATATGTGTAAAATCAAGATTAGACTTCATTTCAGAGTGAGGCCAATAAAGAATTGCTAGGCCAGAAAAGATCTTACTGGAGTACAGCAGCTAAATTTCAGACAGTGTTTGGAATCTGAGCATGAAATCATAATATCCAGTCTAACACAGAAATTTCAGGCTTTGATACTTGGGAATCAAGCTGTGTCTTGTTATTTGTTTTCTGGAAGGCCTTGGATTATTGTAGGCGTGTTTTCCACCTTTGTTTTCAGATCCTGTCCTCTGCTTAGACCACATTTTGGTTTTTACCTTGGGTTGACCTAAGTACATATGCAAATATTCAAAAATAATACTATTTCTGTTCATTGTGATGCCTTGAGATTTTAGCTTTTATATTTTTCAAATCCTATACTGCATTAGTGCATAACTCTAAACTCTATGTAAAGTTTAGAGTTAGAGAGTTTCTCTTCCTATTTTGGACAGACTAAACAATCTCTCTGGGCCTGTGATCCAGGGACACCCTACAGCCTCAGGACTCAAAAAGTATAAACAAATTGAACTGGGGAGAAGCAAAATGGGGAATCATTACTTCATTACTTCCATTCCCATAATCAGAGGATTAATGCCTGATACGTAAGTAGCCCACACTTATATCAATCTGAAAGGCTCGTGGCCATTGTCCATTTTGGATGTAGCACCTTGGGGAGGCTTTGTCTGCCCTTAATGTACCCGAAGGCCCTACACTAAATATATCTGCTTTCATCCTTTTAACTTTGATCTTAGTTTCCAGGTGAGCTCAAATTAGGCATCAATAGCAATGCCAATGGTCTTTCAAAAATTGGGGGTTTAAAGGCTGAAATGCATTTCTTACAAGTATATATATCTTATTTAGAAACTGCTAAATGATTTTGTTGTATGTGTCCATGCACAGGTGTGACCATCACTGTACATTTATGCACCTTAGTACATAATGCTTCATTTAGGGGATGCTGCTCTGGTTTCAAATTACACTTTCATTGCCTCCAATGCTCATTCACTGACTGTAAATTATTATTGAGTGCATTGAATTAACTACCTTTCTTTATTTGAATAAAGTTTGTTTGAAACAACATAAAACTGATTTTCATACTAAAAAAAACTCTGAAAAAATATAGTTATCTTCAGGGAAATCATGAACTAGAACAGTTCCAAAAAATGACCATAGGAGCATATTTTACACAAAAAATAGTTGTTTTCTGAAAGTGATATTGCAGTCTAAGTTTCAGTGAACAATCTATCTCGGAGTTAACTTTTCTGGGTATTTCAGTGTTTTTTTACTTAAAACATTTTATTATGCATTGTATAGTCATGGAGGTATATTCTTCTGGAAAATATACAGAATTAAGATGCTTGTAAAGCCTAGCTATTATCTTAAAATTATGTCAGAAACGGACATAATGTTCTTGTGGGAGATTGTGCATGCAAATTTTGGCATTGTGGGTATAACTATAGATGCAGATAAATGTGTATATATATTGCTGAAATGCAGCTGGGAAGAAATGAAAAGACATATGAGCTTCCATGGGAGGGATGAGTTTCTATTTCATTACCATTTTGAACTTCTTTTTTTTAGACTATATTGTTGGGTTTTTTTCTTATTTTTACTTTTCAGCTACTCCTGTGTCTAATTTTTGGTAGCATGAAGAACTGCTAGTAAAAATGAAGACTGTAGAAATAGGGTACAGCCTTATTTAGCAGAGAGGACAAGGTGTTCTAGATCAGAAAACCCCATTCTTAAACTCTTCATGTATTGCATATTCTGAAATGAGCCAAGTCCTTATCATAATTGGGTGGAAATGTGAGTGTGTTTCAGGAATTTGGATAATTATCTCTTTTAGAGTTTCACAATGAAGATTTTTTTAAATGTAAAAAATTAAAAGTCTTTTTGGTGAAATCAAATTTCCATTTGCTGGCCTGGTGGACCTGAAACTGCCCCTGAGTGTGTCTCACTAAGTTGCTTGTCAGAGAAGTCAATTTTCTTGCCCACTAGTGTTCCAACAATCTTCTTGTGCATCTGCTTCTAGTGAGTATTTTTGACAGATGGAGAGAGAAATGCCATTTTCTCCTGCATAATTTGCTGTGCAATATTGCACACAGACCTTTAAATTGTCTGTAAAGATTTATCTCTGATCACTGCAGTAAAATATCACCTTATTTACAATTAAATGAAAAACTCTATTTGTCAGGCTCTTCCAGACAAATATTTTAAATGTCAAAAATCAGTTGTTTGCTTCAGATTCAACAGTTATTTGATTTAGTGTCTCAGTGTTTGCAGGGTTTATGGGATACACAGATGATAACGTGAAAAAATGAAGCAATGTTGAAGTCCTGTAAGGTTCTGAGAACTTCCCCTAAAAGCCAGAGAAATGGATGGCACTTAGAGGAATACTTTTAAAATAGAATAAAATCTAAAATAAATTTGAAAATTCCAAAACTAAACAATAAAAACCTTCAAAGCTAATGTTTTGTGACACTTTGGAAATCATTCTATTGTTCTCTGTTAAGTTACATAGTGTAACACAGGTGATTAGCATACTAACATGTAATGGCTTGTAATAATCTTAGTAGTCATGAACTGAGTAAATAAAGGAGAAATCCTGTTTTAAGAGGGCTTTTCTGAGGTATTGAGTGACAAACTGAGTTGTGCTCTTTGTTCAACACAAACATAAAATTCACCATTGTTGTTGCAAGCATATAGTTTCTTTTTTCCACCAGAATGGCATGATTTGAGCCTTTTGGCCTTGCTTTCAATATTTTTATTGATTTGAAAATGAGGAAAAATAATTTTGCAATTAAATTTGCATGAACTGGTGAGGGGACTGATTCAAATTACAAGCAAAATAAGGAAGATTTTTGACACTGGCTGGTCAGACATAAGCTAAGAATGTATTTTCACAACATTTCTACCTTAAAAATAGGTTTTCCCATCTGTGTATTTTGTAGCTTTTATAATGGTTCTCTGTTTATCTTGAAACATACAGTACAGTAACTCTTCAATCTGCTTTTATTCATTAATGAATAAATATTTAGCTGGTATGGTTTCCAGCAAAAAGCTGGTAGTAGTCTTGGGTATGTGAAAGTAAATAATGCAATTAGCTTTAAAAGAGCATAATAAGAACATTATTGATTAGGCAATATTGAGGTGATAGCAGTCAACAGATTAAAATTATAGACCTGGAAAAAAATGTCCACTTTTAAAGGAGATGTAACATTGTTTTGCTTGCTTCACACTGCTGTACACCTGTCTTTCCTACATGGGAGTAGCCAGCAAAATCCCCGCTGAGGGCAGGAGTGCCAAGGCAAAGACCTCCAGAGTGTTGTCTCAGTAAAAGTGTGTGACTATATCTATCTAAATAAGAGAGGTATATATATATATATGCGCATGTATGTATATATATATATATATATAAACACACCTTTTTGTAATAACTTGGTAAATTAAGGTGCAGGGGTTTGTTGACGGTCTCTGAGCTTGCAGATTATGTAGAAACGAAATGGGGAAAAGGGCATTTGGGAGAAAGCTGTGACATTCCTTGCTACTTGGTCACTCTTTTCCTGCCCGTTCCTACTTCTCTGAATACAAAACACTTTGTCAAGCCCCTCTAGAGATGTGGGATTTGAGCAGTCTACCAGTCAAGGTGGCTTGTAAGTGCAACACAGCCCTGTTTTGATTACTTATGTCAAAATAAGAGATTGCCAGAATGCTAAGAAATAGGTAATTGGGGAGTCATGCCTGTACACCAACTTTTCTTGAAAAGCAGATCTGGGAATTGTTCACCCTTGTGTAAATAAACCCTTCACTCAAGTAATTCAGACCTTGAAATACATGAAGTTCAGCAGTTTTGATTTTTGGGGTATGTAAGGGTTGTATTTAGCTATTTAGAATGATGACACTGAAAAGTCCTGGGGTTTATTTTGGTGGTTCTTTATGGTAAAAAAAAAAAAGGGATACACAACCCCCCCAGCACAGACACAGTAAACAATCTCTTTACTTTATAGCAGCTGATGACAGTGATCTGTGCATCAAACCCAAGCACCCCACCAGTAGCTGAAGGGCAAGCTTAAGCTAGTCCTGAGCTTGCTGGTCGTGCTCCAGTGCCATGTGGCTGTTAGCAGGAGTACTTAGGCAATAAGTGCTTGGCTGGACCTGAGCCAGAATGTGCTTAGCCTGTTGTAGAATGGGATTCCAAATTACTACTATAAGACAAGTGTTTGTGGGGAGAATTGAGAGTTCACTTAGCTGTGTGTGTATCTCTCAAGGAACCTCCATGGGGAGCTGAGAAGCAGAGAATGAAAAGGATAAAAGACAAAGAAGACTAAGAAATTCACCCAGACGTTGTCGCTGCTGTGTTTTACCAGTTCTCCCATGAAATGTGCACGGAGGCATAATGGATCTGATGCCTAGCATGATATGTTTTTTATTGTAGGCCTGATGAAATGCTTTCATGTCTAATTACATAACCTGAAGTCTACCATTTGTATGGTTATTCACAGATGTTCAAGATAACATGAATGAGGATATGAACTCTTGTAGAAAATCAGAATGCTACCAGCCAGTGTGTGTGCTGAGAGATGTGTTGAGTGAAGCTCTGAGCTAGAGTTTCCATGGATTTGCAATTATAACCTGTTGTATAATAATCTTTAATATTTAGAAGTGATAGGAAAATGGTCTGTAATAGTCCATATAGCTAATTTACTAACATCAAGAGTTCAAGAAAATAAATAAATCCTAAAGATTAGAATCTAAAACTTTAGCTAGGAAGAACATTTTATTGTGTCAGACTTAGAGGCTGAGGTCAAAATCTGCAACAATAAATAATGACAAGTCCATTTTCCCCTAATAATGGAAATGTATTTTTCCTACTTTATTTCATATGCACAGTAAGCTGCAGATAGCTTTGCAAAAATGATAAGCAAGCCAAGCGTACAAAGTACATGAAATATTTTATTTCCTCAGAAAAGTAAAACTGCAACATCATGCCAGGACATGGGTTCAGTTGTAAAATTGTATTTTAAACAATGCTCTTCTTCTGAGAAACAGAATGTTAATAACTCTGACCAGCTTGTATAAACAAGCATTAAATCTTACTTAATTTTTGAAACTTACTAGTGATTTTTTGCACAGGTAAAGTGAGGATAATAACAATGTCATGTTGCTGCTGTAAAGGTTTTTATCTAATACTTTTTTCTTTTGCTGATTGAAAGGCAGACCATCTGCCACAAAGTGTTCTGCATTTGTCTTTAGCGTGCCACCTGCAACTTTAAGTGAGACTTTTAAGTGAGATTCCGTCTGTCCCATCTTCTCACATACTGGATTTCTTTAAAAGGAAATAGGTTTGGTTTTTTTTTTTTATGATGCTGACTTTTACAGAGGAATCTTTAGTCGCTCAAAATGGGTGCAATTCCATATTGGCAGTTTATATTCAACATGGATTGTGGCCTTTTTTATCAGAGGAGGTATCTTGACCAGCTATGCTGAAGATATAGTGATGAAAAGAGATTAAATAAGTGTCTCAAAATAAAATAATCCCCATTAGAGCTGGATTTTACACTTATGATTCTGATTTAGCTGCAGATATATAGATTGAAAGAATTTTTGTGCAGACAGAGAGACTAATTTTCAAATTTATTTTCCTGATTTTGGTGCTTGAAGTGCAAGTATAGCTCTTATCCTAAAACCCATGTTCTGGTTTGGTTGTTTTAGATATGAGAAATAAGATTGTGTACCACACTGAGTCATGTCCTTGTTGCTGATTTGACCTTCACCAGGCCTACATCCCCTAAAGGCACTTCTTAGTGTGCTGTCAGTGAAAAGTGGATATAGGTTTAAGGTAACTTCTGAACAAAGGGATTAAACTGCTCTTGCAAATCCACTGCTTTTTTTTTTTTGAGTGATATCATTGTGGGGTGGAGCTGAGCATGATAATTAGCATGTTGTTCAGTACTTACTATGATATTCTAGAATTGTGTGCCAAAATGGGAACTTTGTCAAAGGAAAGTGTGAGAAATACCAGGATGGAGTTTGCAGAAAGGACATCTTGCTTGTTTTGAAGCTGGTGGAAATGGAGTGATAGATTTTAGAGATCTGACTCCCTTAATTCCATACTGTTTTCAAATTTGTTAAATTGACAGTCCAGCTCTGGCAATCTCCCTGCTGCCCTGAAATATTAACAAAGGCAGGTACACCAAAGTTTCATAGTAGAAAAGCTCAATACTGATGTAAGTGTGAGAAAGTTTTCAAGAACGCTGTGGGGACATGGAATTACTGCAGAGAGTGAGGCAGACACTGTGACACGGGAGCAAACTGTCAGTAATGAGTGGGAGTTTAAGCAAAGCACTGAGTGGCTAGATCATAAAGGATAAATCTCACTTTATTTTCTGATCTCTGGCTGTTATTACTTACAAATGTAATGAGGTTGTTGCAAAATTAACTTTCTGTGGCAACTTCATAAAATAAACCAGAACAAAGTATTATTAGATGGGTGAATTTTATTCAGTGTGTTAGATTGGATTAGGGTGTCTCTTTTTGCGGTTCGGTTAGTATTTTAAACATGCCTGGGAATTAAAAAGAAGAAATATGTAGTTGTAACATTAGAAAAGGCAGCTTTTTAGAGAATGCTTTGACCTTGAAAAAGATTAAATGAGAACAAATGTAAAATAGAAAGAAAATTGTCTGCTATTAGCACAAAATACTATAGCACAGTACTGCTCACAAAGTCAGAAAACAAAAGAATAAAGCAAAGGGTAGATAAAAGGTCAATATTCATGGTAGTCAGACACTTAGATCAATCACTAAGAAATCATAGTCTAATTAATCTCAATATGGTTAAGTTTTATTTTGAATCTAAGCTACCACAAAGATTAAGGGTTTTAAGGGGCTGAAACAACTGACATTTAGAATCTTTTTATTACGTATTTCTAAACGTTTCCGAAGTTAATGTTTTAGATACTGCAATTTAGCATCTTGTTTTATATGTACTATATCACAGAAACACATTTTGGTGACATTGCTGCAAAGAATGCAAGATTGCAAAATGAGAAACAGCTCCATTGCTGCCCTAAACAAAAAGGAAACTTTCACAGCCTGAAATTTGTTGTTACAAAGGAGATCTCTCCTGTGTTTCTCTCTTGAGCAGCTAGAATGTATGCAAGGGTGCTTATATTGATTTCATATAGCTTCAAGTGGGGTGAGTCCCTCAGGCTACAGTATTGATTGAAGTGAATATAATGATTTGACTTTCAACATGCAATGAATATGTATTTATAGCTTACATTTGCTGTTTTAAGTTTTGTTTCAATGAACAAAAAAAAAAGTTGTGGTTTATGAATTACCATTTCCCTTAATGAACTTGGTTTAAGTGGGAAATAAATGCTTGGAAGGAGCATCCAGTGTAAATCCAATGACAAATGCGACATTTAACATTTTATGGGTTTTGGTGGTTGTTTTTGTTTGTGGCTGGTTTGTTTGAGGGATTTTTACTTTAAGTTTCCCCATATGTACTTCTACAAATGTTTAAAACTATAAGTAATTTCTCATGGGTTTTTTTTTTGGTTTTTTTTTTTTTGGTTAAAAAATAGTTGAACTTGCACTGCTTTAGCCACAGGTGAGAAATACAAATCTGTTTGGACTGTCTTGTCCACAATTCAATTTTTTAGTCAATGCCATCAGCTGAGATATACTTATTGGTCTTTGTTATATGGTCTTCTAGCAAAAAGACAAGGCAGTTATTTCTGCAGGGTTTAACCTAAAAATTACCTTTAAGTGGACTTCTAGGTAGGATTTTTCTCCTTTTTCAGAAAAAAAAAAATGTTGTATGCTATGAAAAATGAAAGGATTGGCAAGGTTTCAGGAAACATACATATTTTATCATCTACATCATTCTATTAGTTGCTATTACTCAAAAGTGCTCAAACATGATGTGGGCAGTGAAGGATATTTTGCAGAATGTCAGGTTTTGTGAAAGTGGAAGAATTGAATAGCAAGGTTTGAATTTCACAGCTTCATTACTGCTGTTCTTACACCATGTTTTCAAATCATCTCAGTTGAACCATCGAGTTACTCAGCTCTCCCATTTATATCAAAATACTGATGGTGTCAGGTTTAAAACTTTGTTTTAGTCAAACCAGTATGTTTAGCTGTGTACATATCTGATTTTGTTTTTCAGGAAACTTTAGGTATAAAATAACATAAAAATCTGATACCATCTATGGCATATTTGCTCAAATCAGACAAAATTGACTAGTCCCTTAAATGTACTAAATTAAAAATGTGTACAGCAATCTACTGCTTCCAGTAATAGGTCTAAAGATTGTTAATACATGCACATAACATCAATATAATGCCCTGGAAAACCTGTTTTTCCCTTAGGTTTAAATAAAGTCTGAAGCTGGGACCATGTTTTGCGCTATGAAATAGCTTGGAACCATAAAGGACAGCAAGCCAACTTGTCCATTGCATTCTATTTTTGAGAAACATTTTCAAGTTCTGGTAGTATTTAGGTTTTAGTATTAAAGCAGAAGATATAATTTTGTTTTCAGTGGTTAATCTTTCTAATATACTTTGGCCACATGAAAGGAATAAAGCATCACAGGGACATAAACACAGAATTCTTGCTTGCAAATGTGGGTGTTGAATAAACATCAAATTAGTTCTGGCTGTGAGGGTAAAAGTAAATATTCCTATCGCATATGGAACACTCTGCCAAGCATTTTCTTCTCAAAAAATATTGCTGGAAGGAACTTTTCTATTGATTCTTTATATTTTTACTTTAAAATTTCTAAATTTCAATCAGTAACTATTTTTGGTAATTTAAATTTGCAATACTTTTTAAATTGTATAATCGTTAACCTTGTCCTGTCATCTTCAGGGGTCTCTTTAGAAATAAAATCTTGTGGTTTTCCTAGCCTTGCTGTCTTCTGGTACAGCCTGTGTATAAGTGCTGAATTTAGACCCATCCTCGGTGAAAATACAATAGTGAAAGATATGTTTGGAAGAAATAAGTATGCCAGCATAATTTTTGGACTATGTATTAGGACTTGGTTCTCTTTCCAATGATGTGATTTAGTAGAGTTGTGAAACATCATTTAATGAAACAGAAGATATTCTATTGTGCATGACCTTTGTGGGGTCTTGAGTTTCTTCAGGTGACTTCAAGCTGGGAACCAATTATATCATCAGCATTTAACTGTGGTTGATAGCAGTTTTTCTTTGACGTCCCAATGGGAAGGTGTTCCATGTCTCCATGCAGCTGTTGCTTGCAGGGATTTCACTAGGTCAAAAAAAGCCAGGATTAGGTACTATTAAGCTAATACTACTTTCATTTTGTAGACTAATGTTGATTGTGATAGCAGACACAATGTTTTTAGAAAGTCAGCAGAATACCCCACTTATAGATTCAGCAACATTTGTCAGAGCATTGCACTTTTAGTGAAAGTGGATTAAATCAATAACTTTTGTGCCTTCCCAAGGCCAAAGTTTAGAAACTGTCTTCAACAAAATTTATAGGCTATTTAAACTTGTTTGTTAGGTAGCTATTCCTTGTCTTTCTTTGGTTTTGTTGTTGAATGTCTAATGATACACCTCCATTTTCTGTTTAATTCAAATGTAAATAAAATATATAATAAGCATGCAGAAGCATCTGTTGTGGAAACCTTTCTCTACTGTTTTGCTCTTGATGAAGCTGAAAAATTATTGAAATATAATGAAAATTGCCCTCAGAGTACTGGAGTACAGTGCATTTTTAAGAAGCCATATGAAAGTTTGTTGATACTTTTAATTAATCTGAAACTGTAGTTTCAGATTTCTAAAGTTCTGTGGTGTTTTGGGGATTGGATGAAGAATTGTGTATGTACTGATGATATGGATAATTTTTGACATGGTAAATAATAATTCCATGATATTAGTAGTTGTTCATGGTAAGGTGATTTCCATTTTTTTAAAGACTGTTGTTGCTAAGGATGCTAGAATAATCTCACCTTAATACTTAGGTGTTGATGCTAGAGAAATATATTGGCCCCTATGCGTAGCTCCATAAAAAAGTAAGGATTCTTATCTGCCACTTTCTGTTACAGCATCCTAGGTATTTTAGGATTAAATTGTAGAGCTGAAATAATTGATTAAATGTCATGTTTAATATGAAGAATTTTAAATTAATTCACCTATACAGTAAGGTTCACCAAAAATTAAAGGAATAGTTTTGGAGAACAAACCTGTTTTACTGAAATGAGAACTTCAGCACCGCTGCAACAATTTCTTTCAACATTTGAATACAACAGCAAGTTTGAGTCCTACCTAAAGCTTAGTTAGAATTGTTGGCATGTTAATTGTGGTTATCTTTAACTGTATGTTGTCTAAAATAAATTAATATTTTTTTTCTCCTCCATGCAAATGTTTTGTGTAGCAAGAAACCATATTCTTTATCTCTTAAATGGTCTTTTCACCTCACCTTCTGTCATGTTTCAGCTCTGTGACATCTTTTAAGTAGTTAGAATTTATGGAGATTTGAGATCTTAATCTCTAAACCACTTGGTTTAGAAATCGAGCAAATATGTTTAAATTTTCCTAAAAAGGAGGGAAGTCAGGTTAAGTGTCTGAACTTGCCTCAAGAGAATGTGTAAGTATTGCTTTCGACTACAAAGGTCCCAAAGGTAGAAAATGTTCAATAGTCACCATTCTTGTCTGTTGAGCTGAGGCTTAGAAAGTGAAAAGAGATGGTTTTTGAATCTAGTGACTTTAATATCACTGGGGATATATGATATGCACAGTTTTGCATTGTTAGCTGCTATTAAATTTAATCCAGAGTTTAATTCATGAATCAAAGACCATTTGCAATCCTGAGTGAAATAATTCATAGAGAAGAGACAGAAACCAAAGAATGAGCTATAAGTCTGTTTGGCAAAATTTAATCATGCTAGATGGAGATAAGAGATATTTCTTGGATGTTAAATTCACACAAAGCAATGTGCTGTTGATTATAATAGAGGTAATGATAATGTACAACCTTTAGAGACTAGCCTCAAATGTTTTTTAAACAGAAAGTAGATATAAGTAGCTTCTGCCAAATAACAAAATAGTTATTATACCTTCAAGTTATCAATCTCAGGCATAAGAATAGTGGGATTGAGAGTACTAAAATACTTTCTCCTTAGTAAGCATTTCACAAAGAAAATTTCTTTATTGATAAAGGGACTTTATGTCTTGTTTCATTTTAGTAGAGAAGGTAGTCTTTCAGCAAGTTGAGGTTTAAAGCTGATGTTTCTGCTAGTGAAATGTAAGTAATTCTTTCAAAAGTGGAGAATTGCATCTAAAAAGAGTACAACCAAATAGTTCTTTAGTTTGGTGTGAAAATGTGGACTTGTGTTTTATCACAACTCTATGCCTTGTAGCAACTGCAAAGTGAGATTGCTATTGCATGTGACAGATATAGGCCAAAAACTTGATACTGTGAAATTAAACTAAAGTGTGACCTGCAGGGTACTGGTCAGCTGAATTACCCACACTTTTATGAGATTATAGAAGAATGGAAGATTTTTATACTGTAAAAGACTGCAGTTGTGTTTACCTTTATAAAGATTATTTAAAGGAAGATTTTTTATCTCTAAAAAAGACATGCCAAAATCCTTCATTTAATGATTTGTAATAATTGTATCAGAGCTTTAAAGTGTTGTTTGGGGTTTTGCTTCTTAATTGATGTAAGTATGTGTTCTGAATTCAAACACACACAAGCAAATGTAAAAAGTAGACTTGTGTATATTGCAGCCACTGGCCAAATGAGAGAGCTTGGAGCAGGGAGTTCAAACCATCTCAGTGTTATGTGGTTTAAGAAAAACCTGTCATCATCAGGCACATGTATGATCTCTTCCTCCCAGTCCTTCAAGAAAATATAATCTTGTACATGCAAATTTCCTTATGAAGCTGTTTCTGTATTAAGCAAATCACTGCATTAGTGTTTCAATTCAAGAGATGTGACATGTGATCTTGCACCGTGTCTCATCAGGCCACAGTAACTGGGAGCAATGGCAAGTGGAAGTGACAGCTCCTGCCAGGCCACAGCAATACAGTGGTGTTATAACTCAGTAACAAGGACAATAATGTGTGTCACGCTTGTAAGTCTTTTCTTTTCTTTTTTTTTTTTTTTTTTTGTTAAGAACTTTTTACCTCTGTTTAATACAGAATAAAAGTGGTGTTAAACACCAGCAGTGTCAGACTAAAGTCTGTTTTTGATATAAGCTGAGAGGCCTGATTTTCAGAATGATGACTAATTCTGCCCTCAAGTTTTGTGCTTGCCTTGTTGTTGCTCTGGATAGGCGCTGGTGGTTAATAGGCCTAACAATTCTGTTCTAACTGGAATCATAGCATCTTGTGTCACAGCCCCTCAGAAAGTCACTGTCTTGTGACAAATGCATGCAACATGATCTTTGTTGTGACTGCAAACCAATTAAATCCAGACATATGATTAACAGATTATTTTAAATAAATAAATAAAAGCCTTGGGCTTATGGTTGCTTTTGGAGGGTAAAACCCCAAACAAATTTGCTTATTACAGATTTAAGTAGCTCTTGAGGCACTATTGCAAGGCTGCAATACCTTTGTCAAAGAAGGTAACAGGCTGGAGGGATGTGGGAGAAAGAATGAAGTACCCTTATGTAAGTACAGAATGTCTTAATTAGGAAAGTGTAGTCAAAAGGTGCAAGGATACTGAATGGGAGTGAAGAGCCTGCTGGGTTTAACCTCTTGGAGAATAAGATGTTTTATACTTCTCTTTGGGTATTGTGAAATCAGGTACTTTATGCCATAAGTACTGTTATTTTTTGTACTATTGGAATACCCAGAAACCGTATTAATAGTTAATTAATTAGTTCATTGTACAATGAGCCCCTTTTCTGCTATGCACAAGGACAAGTATCAGTCTCTTTGAGGTAGAGATTCTTTTGCTATTATGGTAGAAGAAAATGAATAAATGGGATATGAAGCTGTGGTCTCAGAGCCCTGCATAACCATTGTCAGCTTCAGATCCGGTTTTACAGGAGGGTTGCTTGACATGCTTCAAACATCTCTTGATGACAACAAAAATGGGAAAATAAGTTTTGGCAAATCTTGTAGATGGCATGTCAAAACCCATTCCTGTTTGCTGTCTTTTTAGTAAGTATTGATTTTATTGTGTGTATGTGTCACTGTAAAGATTTATCTGAAGAGAATGTCAAGATCATGGTTATGCAAAGGCTCTCCTTGAGATGAAGGTCAGTAATGGAGAAGTAAATGGGATCTTTCAAGCTTTTTAGTGGGCAGGTCAGAAATGGTAGTCTCAAACACAGGTATGGTTCGTACCACAAGAGATTTCAACTGTGAGAGCAAATAGCTGCATTTTGAAGGCGAGTTTGATATTTATAACATAACAAAGTTGTTCCAAGTGTTATGCTAAGTGTTATGCCTTTTCATCAGGAAACTGGATTTATAGTCCATAGATTACATTCATCAAACCTATGAGCATACTTGTTCAGAGATGAGTCAGTGGAAGAAACAGAGTGTGTAGCTGAAAACCATAGAAACAACACATTTAATGTAGAGGCATTTCCTCCTCACTGTTTACCAAGATTTCTTGTATCAGTGGTGTCATGACTACATTTGAACTTTTGCAACTTTCTCAATATATTTTGAGCAAAAGAATTGTTTAACAACTTCCTGGTTGTATTTGTTTGTTTTCTAATTAGACTGTACCCTGATCACTGAAATCACTGAATGTGCATTTGAAAAGGATGAAAAGATCTCATTCCAGTCATGAATGCCCTTTTTTTTTTTTTTTTTTTTTTTTTTTTTTTGGTATTGTTTTGATTTTCTAAGCTCAGAAAGGTCAGGGTTATTCAGCTTCCACTTGGCCTCCTTCTCTGAACAAGTAATCCACATTTCAAACACATTACAAAATCTGGCTCTGATAAGAGGCATTGAAGAGAACAACAGAATTCCAGCACATTACTCTGCCTTGACTGCACCAATTACAGGACAGGCATGAACAAAAGGCAGTAATGCTCTTGGGAAGGAGGCTTTCCCATATGGATGTGTGCTGGGGCAAGTGCATTGTTGACTTTACAGTCCTCTTTGATAAGTGATCAAGAGCTATTATGTTTCTATATACAAGCACAAAAGGGGAAATTTAAAGAAAAGTGATGTTATCACCTTTTATTGTTGGGATTTAATTACAAGTCACTGAATCACAGATTGTGCTGAGTTGGAAGGGACCCACAAGGAGCCCAGCTCCTGGCCCTGAACAGGACCACCCCTGAAAGTCAATTGCAAAGACTCTGGTAGAGCTGAAATATGGATGTGAATGAGGTTCCTAGCAGGAAGGAATGGTGGATGTGGATTTGTTTCCTGGTTAGAAGGATTGGCAGGGTGGAAGGGGTTATGAGTGTTTCTTAGGGGCTGCAGTCCCAAGCTAGATGTTAAATGAGTATAGTTTTGATGAAGAATGCTCACTGTTTATTGAACTCTTGGTGTCTTTGATAACCAGAAGGATCTTTACTCCTGAGCTGGGCAGCATCTGTACACAGTTATAAGAATTTAGAAGATTTGTTTGTTACAAAGATTGTCAAACATTGCAAATGGAGTGTTCACAAGAACTGAGACACAGAGTCTTCTTAGTAATAGGTTTAACTTTTTACTAGCATATGATAGACAGGAGGTGATGGCATTGTATCTACTTGAGTAAAAAAAAAAAATATTTGAGCTTTCTTTTTTTTACTTTTGTGAAAAGTGTCAGATGTTAGAGTTAAATTTATGAATGCTTTAATTTCTTCTCCCAGAATTTTTTAGGTATTCACTTATGGTGATGGGTTTTATAAGTATAGAGATACAGCTGGGGCTCTAGGGAATTCATTCAACTTTGTCTATTATTAAGTCATTTGAATTGCATATTAGAGCAAGGTTTATTTTTTTTTTACTTTAATAGTTAAGCTAGAAAAGCAATAGCTTATAATAAAAATTTTCCTTTTTCTAATTATAACATCTTCTTGTAAGAGTGTTGTTTAATTTTTGGTTTACAGTTACAGTATACAAAAGCTACCTTTAAAGAGAAAATGTAAGTTAAAAAGGGGATGAAATCCCCAACAACTACAGTGACTGAAATTTTTACAAAATAAATGGTCTTGGTACATAATTTTTTAGTAAACTCATGTTAGCTGAAGAAGAAAATAGGTTATCTTGTACTTCTGTTATTAGACTTCCCCTTGCTGTGTTAATAATTTCAGCTTTTGTTGCTTCAGATTTTTTTAAAGCACTTTTTCGAAGATTCTGCTGCAATTTCTGGCCAAGACATGTAGTCTGCAGATACTCGTATAAATCTACATACTCATAGATCAGTCTGCAGCCATTCACAAAAGAAATAGTGCATGAACAATATGAATTCACAGAGGACCTGTGAAGAGAAAATTACTTTCCTGATGAAAAATGAAAGCAAGGGAGGAGAAATGAGGTTGAGGCATATGAGATTAAACCTTGCTCTTCTAATATATAGAATCTTGTCATTTACTATTAAGGATCTAAGAACTTGCCAAAATTATTTCTTCATTAGAATGCTAGTCATACTTAAACCCTCTTTTTCCTTGTCCCCAAAAAAGTTTCAGTGGCAATTAATTTTTGTGTAGTGTCTCAGCTTTTAAGTGAAGTACATATTTCACTTTTTTGTCATGTATATGGCCCTAGATTAATTAATAATAGACATTATTTGCCTAAAAACAAATCTACAGCTGCGGACAAAAGAAATCAATGTTATGGTGCAATATTTCATTTTCGTCTTTTCTTTTTCCTCCACAAAAAAGATTTGGAATGCATTGGGTTCTTTGAGTCAGCTGAGATACAGATGGAGCCAGTCAAATGTGGAGCATGGCCAGCATTCCCAAAAGATGTTTTCAGTTTATTTTCTAGTCAATAATTTTCATGGGGAAAAAAAAAAAGATGATCATGTTGATGGTAGCATCTTCCCTACAGAAAGCAGAGAGGATGGAATATTTCCATGTTGAATTAAAATGCACACATTGCTGAGCAATGAAAACAAATTAAGGCAAATTCAGTAACTTCATTTTAAAAGCAACAGCGAGCTTTAATTGTCATAAATTCAGAACTAATTAAAAACATGTTGACAAAAATTGGACCAACAGCTTGTCATTTTCAAATCTAAGTGAAACGCAAAGTGCCGAGAATAAATTATAGGGTTTGAATTCAGTCCTTAAGTTTAGTGCCTTTTCTACGTGTAGGATATCTCAGGATCTTTTCAGGGGAAGACAGTAGACAATTATTATAAAATATTGTTTTCATTTGACTAATATTTTACAAATAAGCTCTGAACTTGATGTCTTATGTTGAGAACTGGAAATATTTTTCAGTGACTAGGTATAGATGGGTGATTCAGTCCTATTTTAACTCCATGCTGGGTTGAGAACTAGGCATGTGCCATCTCTTCTCCTCCCTCACAACACAGAAGGAGGAAGTAAAACTGAGAACATGGGCTCTAACATGGATCTCTAAGTGGTCCAGATGGGTCCCAAGACTGGATTATTAAATAAATAGAACCACAAGATGTGCTGTGGCACACAAATTGCCCCCTCAGTATGTTCCCATCTGCTCTGATAATAACTAGGTATAATATAAAAAGAAATACTGAAATCCCCACAGGTTAACTATTTCTGGATTGATGAATTACCAAATCTTAGAATCATAGAATTGTTTGGGTTGGAAGTGACCTCAAAAATCATCTTGTTCTAACCCTTCTGTCATGGACTGGGATGCCACCCACCAGACCAGGATGCTCAAAGCCCCATCCAGGTTGGCCTGGAACACTTCCAGGGAATGGGGCAGCTACAGTTTCTCTGGGCAACCTGTGCCAGTGTCTCACTAAGTAAGGAATTCTTCCTAACATCTAATCTAAATATCTTTCTTTAGTTTAAACAGATTCTCCCTTGTTCTAGCACTATCTGCTTGTGTAAAGATATCTGCAGATGCCTTCCTTTTTTTTGTTTTGGGGTTTTTTTTTTAATTTTTTGGGGTTTTTTGTTTTGTTTTGTTTGTTTGTTTGTTTGTTTTTAAATAAGCCCTCTTTAGGTACTGGAAGGTCCTATAAGGGCTCCTTGATGTCTTTTCCAGACTGAGCAACCTGTTCTCTGCTTTCACAGGAGAGGTGTTCCAGCCATCTGAGCATCTTTCTGGCTCTCCTCTGGACCCCCTCCAATAGGTCCAGCAGAGTCCACATCCTTGTGCTGCAGACTCAGAGCTGGCTGGATCATTCCATGTGGAATAGAGTAGAGGGGCAGAAACACCTCCCTCAGCCTACTGGCCATGCCTTTTTTGATGAAGCCCAGAAGAGTTGGCTTCATCATTATATGCTAGTTAAAATAACATGATTCCTGAATGTAAGAAAAGTATTATTCCAGGGAATAGAGAGGATAAATCTTCAACCTTGAATCTTCAAAATATAAACTTTTGTATGTGCAAGGTTTTGCTGCAACTCTCATATGACTGGAATGCCCTTGCAGTTGGTATTTCACATCTTGCTGCTCAACAGGAAGATAAGTCCACACCAATATTCTGAATTAAGTTCTACTTTGATGTGCACACACTTCAAACATGCCACAGAGTGAGTAACTACAGACTTCAGAAGCTTTTGCTTAGGTGTAGTGTGTGTCTATTCTGCAAACACTGGGAACTACTGCTGTGTAAGTCTGAAACATCTTGAAACTAGGATCAAAAATACCATGGAGTTTAAAAAGTGTAGGCTGACCCAAACATCCTTTCATCTCTATACAACTTCAGTTAAAGGCTTGTGACAATATACTATATGTCTCTTAAAATACAGCCCTAAATTAACTAGTGAAGCGCTCTAGGGTCCACCTTAACACAAGGTGTAAATTCTCAGGCCTGTATGTGAAGTGCAGTGATTGATAGGATGTATGGTAAAAACATGTGATTATTTTACTCTTTTAAAGAAATCGGTAGCAAGCATACCAGTGTGGCATTTTGTTCTCTCAGCCAATTACTTGTTTATAATTGAAATCTCCTGAATGACTTTACAAGCTTTGGCATCCTGTAGCGAGACCTCAGAAAATGACTAAGAACCATTTATACAACTAGTAGAAAGACACAGGAATAAAAGCATATGTAGTGAAGGGCAGAATAAAGTCGTTCATGCCTTCTTTGTTGGTTGATGGTCTCGGTAAATCTCAGAGTAAATTCAAGTGCCTGACCAAATTTCAGCCTGTCTTCCTTTCAGGGTACTCAGTTGCTCAACAGCCCTGAACAGAGTAGAATAACATAACTTATCAACAGTGGGGAATGGTTAAGAACTTAGTTCATTAAAATACCAGTTATACTGAAATACACAGCCCCATGTGAAGGCTGGAATCCTTATCCCTAGAAATGCCAGTGGAAGTTTGGAGTCTGACTCTTGAGAACTATGAGTATAATACTATCCAATTAATTATTTTAAGTCAGTTATAGCTAATATAGAAATGTACAAATACTCTAGCACACTTTACAAGATAAAATTAGAAATATGTGGGGCTTTTATATGTGTGTATATAGGGGTGTGTTCAACAATGTGAAAGCAGGGCTGTTTTCTCACACACCTCATGGCTTAGCTGTTTTTTGGGGTTTTTTTGCTAACTTAATGCAGTAAATTGTCAGACTCAGATAAGAAATAAGTTGCTTCATTTGAGGTATAATGAATACTTTGCTTAAATTATGTTTTTGTCCTACAACAAAATACTCAGCTGAGAAAATTTAGTACAACAAAATTCATGCATGAACAGGTTTTTCAGTTTTCTCTTATGCAATTTAGACTTGACCTTTAATTAACAAGCCTTTCAGTGGTGCCTCTTACTGCAAAAATAAACAAAATGTAAACTTTTTAATGTTTGTTCGTAATAATCACTGAGCTTGCTAGTTCTGTGTATTTTATATAACCATAAAAGATTTTCCAATACCTTTAGCTGAATGTACTTTTTATATACTATAAAGCCCTTTAGTAGCAAGTCCTTAGTGACTTTTTGTTCAGTTACCATGGTAACTTTGAACTTTCTTTAGCTGTGGAAAAACCCATTCTTTTTTCACAATCAAGAAGCATAGTGTTTGCTCTTGAGCAGGAAGAAGAATTGGACATAGTTATCAAATGAGTTTGTATATTTTAAAAAGTCTTTTTTAGAATACTTTTTTTTTTCTTATTTAGGTATCTAAAAATTACTGAAATGGAGAGGAAAGAACTAACTTAATGAAAATGGAATGAAAGTTAAGAAAGTTCATAACCAGAGAACACTATATATATCTATCTATATATTTGTATACATATGTAAATGGGAATTAGATTGCATTCATATAATTGATTAAAGTTCAAATGTTATCTTTGGGGTATAAGTCAGCTCAGATCTTGGAGAATTGAAAGAAAAAAAAACAAAACATGATGAAGTTTGTACTAGAGCTGTGCTTTATTAACCCTCTTATTTTCATGTGAAGGATTTGAGTGTAAGACTTGAGTAGAGTAGAAATGTGTAAGAATCCCTTGAAGACTGGATCTTGCAGTTGGAAAATGTTTAATGTAATGCAGGAAACAAATGTTCTTCTGGGCAAATTGCTTAAAAATAATACAAAAATATATTTGAGCTATGGTCTTTAACATCATGGTCTTTAACATCAAGCATCTTTATTTACATCAACTTGAGAAAATTGATAGGAGGATTCCTTTGTAGCTTTTTTTTTTTCTATTTGGAATAAAAAGATTTGTACCTGAAAATTTGGAATTATCTTTGTGATGGTTATGAAGGCAATATGTTGGTAAGCAATTAAAATATGCAATCAAAAATGAGCACAGGACGAAATCTCTGCCTTGGTGGTATAAAGCCTGAAAGCTTTCATTAATTCCTGCTTGCCTTTATTATATTAAACATTTTTTTAATATTCTCTTGATGAAAGCCAGATTGCTTCTAATTACAACACAGGTGCTTTTGTGATACTGTAATAGAAAATAGTCTGATGTAGCAAACTAAGGAAAAATAAGGCTATATAAGCTACTTCAGCTCCATTGCTTGAAAAGAGTTTGTGTAGGCAGCAAAGTTCCAGTGGTTCTAGCAATGTCTGGGAAATTCAACCCATCAAGTTTCTCCACCTTTCTTTTCCTGTTCAAAACTATTTAAAATATGAGTTTCATTTTGTCAATCATGTTACTAATGGAAAATTACAAAAATACTGGCTGAGACAGGGGATAATTAGAAAAAGAAACCAGCAGGTGTTTTTCCTTGATGAATGATGCAAAACTGTGTTTGATGTGAGGGACAGCTGATCAGAAACATCTGTATTGTCTATTAGGAAAAATGTCAAACCTTAATTTTCAGTGATTGATATTGTCTTATATAAGCCATCTTTATTCCAAATGAACTATTTTGGGATTGGATATTATTGTTCTAACACAGTGTGGAATGTGCCTTATCCTTTTCTGCTGTGGAATAAAAAAGAGTTATTGATTGGGGTTTTTTCTTCCCCATTGTTATCCCATGATGGTAGTCTAAACAAGTAAAATAATAATAATACTTTTTTAATCTAATAAATACCAGCCTTGCTTCAAAAGCCTTGAATTTGGGGATGACAGTGTTTGGCTGAGACACAAGCTCTCAGGCTACAAGGAGCCACACTTTCAGATTCTTTCTGAGGAACAATATATCTCTTTGAGGAAAATGCCCCAAAATTAGGATTAGATTTTAAAATTAGTGTGTAGCCTTTTATTACACAGCCTAAGTATTTGTACACAAAATACTTAGATGCAGCTAATGCCTACATCTCACCAGAGTAGATTGTATTAGCTTCTGGGATATAATAAATCCACTGGGCCCAGTGCCTGAATTAACATAATAATTAAAGTTTCAGCACATTGTTGTAGGTCACAGTGAGAAAATGTTTAATCTTTCTGCATTCATCTGTGTACATTCAAGGCATTGGGAGGTCTACAGAGACTGAATTAAATTTAAGTGTATCAGAAATGAGCAGGGTGTTTTAAGAAAAATGTGAAAAAGATTTAACTTTGTTGGGAGCTGTTCATAATTGGTTTTGTTCTGACAAGAAAAGATACAGCAAAAATTGGGTCACTACTCAAGTTACAGCTCAATTAATGACAGAAAGCTGTGGGTGTATAGCAGCCAAAACACAGAATTATCCTGCATCTGCCCACTTGAGGGTTTGGGGTTTGCTTGGTTCAGAGATCATTGTCTGTGGCCAGCTGTGGCTATAGGAAAAAAGTGCTGGGTTGGAGTGAGTAAGCACAGGATGTTGTAGATCATCTGAAAGTTATTCTACAAAACTAGTAAAGTGTTAAGAGAATGAAATGTGCTTTTCCAAACATAATTCTAGGCTTGAAAAATTGATGACATTGAGAGGAAGATTTAGTGTCATTTTGTGAGCCTTGAGAGAAGCCAACGAATATTAAAAGTTGTCTTGTCCTAACACTACTTACTAGCCAGGGAGAAATACATAGATGCTGATTTTTGCACTACCAGAAATGGCTCAAGATCCAGCTTATTTTGAAACCAATTTGGAAATCCATGGTAAATTCCTGAGATTTTAAACTGCACTTTCCTTTTATCCTGAAGCAGTTCTTTGCTAATACAAGGGTAAATGGATTTAGTAATTTAATGGTTAATTTCCTTTGCTAGGCATCCACTTGACAGAAGACCCACAACAGGATGGGTGAAGAAAAGTTCTGGTTTTTTTACTGTGTTCTGAGGAACCAGGGCAGACTGCTGTTCAGATTTTCTTTGTGCTTACACAAAAAGCCCCAGAATGTGAAAGATGAGGGTAGAAAATAAAAATGGGGAGCCTGAAGCTGCTTAAATTAGTCTTTGTTTCTTGTATGGCAGCATGGAAAGTTGGTTATTAATTTAATATTTGGGGAGTAGGGAAATAAATGAGAGAGGTGTAGCAGGAAAATCAAGACCTGCAGGAGCTGCCCTTGGATACATCAAATATTCCTGATGTCATGGCTAACAGACTGATGAATGCTGCCTGCTTTTGCTTATAAGATGGAAATACTTCAGTGTCATATTGTCTCCATAGCCCCAGACAAAAGTACAAACAAATAATCCTTGAATAATAAAATAATCAAATTATCCTCCAGTTAAATTGTGTTTTACCTCTAAATTTCAGTTTAGGAATCCAATGAAAACAAACTCAGGTAGAAGTGAATTAAGAAAGAATGGACTGCTAGTCTGCATATTTCTAATTTAATGACAATTAAGAAGAATTATTAATGATCCGCATACCTTTAATTTTAAGTCATTTATATCTGTATCATTTAATTTGAGTACTGTGATATAATGTTGACTCAAAAATGGAGCTGATGGACAGGATTCTAAAATACTTTAACACAGCTTCCTATTACCTTTGATTCCAAACCCTTGGGAAGTCCATAAAGTGTAGGAGGCTTGGGGAGAAATAGAGATAATAATTACAGAATTATTTCTTCACAGATGCAGTAATTCCCTTTCCTGAAAGTTCAGAAAGGTTTAAATTATTTTATGAACATAATAACTGATCTGGTGGTTCTGTGATGAATGCTAGTGTGTTTTGTCAAGAACTCTTCAATTTTAATTAATTTAAAGTATCCAGAGTAGTAATCAAATAGCTTTAGAAGTGTAATGGCATGTATTCAGAATCAAATGTCTTGTGTATTGTGCATAAAGGGCTTTACTTTTTTTCTCAGGGTGCTATAAAATGAGGAGGGATTTTAGAAAAACAAAACTATATTCAGCAATACAAAGAAAACAGTAGGGTTGTAGAAGAAGGTTGAATTAATAGCCTGTGTAACTCAGAGTGCAAGCATTTTCTGTATATTGATCCTATCACTCTGGCTACTGCATGATGCATTTTCCTAAAGTAATAAATGCAAAGCCCCACCAGCCTCTGGGGCTGTGCATCTCAACAGCTGATGGGTAATTACAGGAGACTTCTGAGGCACAGGTGGGAGAGAAAAAAATGAAGGCTGCTGGGGAGAGCATTTGTGTTCAAATTATGATTTGAAGCAAACTTTCACTTACTCAGTACTGTAGAGGGAATTTTTTTCTTCTTTTGCACTGAGGGAAGAAGAAGGGGTTTATTACATTGAAAGTTTCCATAGAATTTGTTCTATGCTGCAGTATTTGTGTGTGAATAATCGACGTGCTTGTAGTCCTTGCTCCTGATTCCCGTGTGCTTTAGCGTGGGACCAGCAGTCGTGCTCAAGCTGTACAGAAGGAACCAGACCGTGGTTCCTGCTGTTGTTGACACAGGCTTCAGTCTTGCATCTTTTTTTCCACGTTGGTTTGGAGATGGAAGTTTGTGGAAAATAGATTTCAGTTGCCAAAACATTTGGTGAAGGATACAGACTCCACTGCTTTTTTCCCTGCCTTCTCCAGTTGATGGCTTAGTGGAGTACGAGCATCTGTGGGGAACAAAATCTTAGTGCCTTGAAATGTGGAGAAACTTCAGACCCTGAATGCAGATTAGATTATTAAAAAAGGAAGAGTACCCAAACCTGAAATTTATGTAATGTGCTTGTCAGTAGTGTGTCACAGCTTTTCTCTTTTGATTATCCTTTGTAAGATACGTTAAATTATATTTTCAGTTACGCTTTCTTCTGTAAGTGTTATTTGGATGATTACAGTCTTGTTTCTATTTCACATCTGTAGGGCAGAAGGCTGTAAATAATTCTAAGCTCCTATGCAGTAATAATAAATATTGAAGTATTTTAAGCAGGTTTTTTAGACAAGTTCCTGGAGGGGTGAAATTACTTCTTAATATCTAATGTTTCCAAAATGAGGCAGTATCTCTGACAGCATCACTCTTTCTATCTCCATCTTCTTTCTACCCCTTCCATTACCTGAGAAGCGAGTTGTTAAATTTTATGTTTGATCCATGCAATGATGCAAATATGTTACATTATCTATGACACTCTAAGTATCTCACCTTCTTAGACATATTTATTGCATAAAGAGTAGAATAAAGTACCAGTGGTGCAAATGTGCTGTCTTCAGTGGTATTTACCAGCAGATATCTTGGCTCAGTCATGACAGCAAATCTTTCCTCTAAAATATCAATAAAGCACTAGAGTCCAATTATTTTTATACTCTGCTAATCTTCTTTTGCTTTTACAGTGTTCCTGCAGGCTTCTATAAAAAGGCTATTGGTAATCTCAGTAGGGAGGCCTCCTTATCAAGTAGTTTCAAAGAACTTATGACTTCTGAAAAAATAAGGAGGTAATACTGAATTAATGGAGAAGGGACTAGTCAGTCTTCAAAAAACTAAATGTAAAGCATATATAATACTGATTTACTACTTGCAGAAGTTTTCTTGGATTTTCACAGATGTGATAAGACTTGGAGAGAGTTAGAAATCTTTTATATTTTTAAAATACATGCCTAAAACGGTCCTTTAAATATAAATCTAGACACAGCTCTTTTTATATACTCATAGCTGAAAATAAATCAGTGCACATATAGTTTTAAAGCTATGGTCAGACAAAGAAACCTGCTTATCAGTTTTTGAAAGTCTCATTTAAAGGAACAATTGGTATCAAGAGTAGATCTTGAAAGCCTTATTTTGTTATAGCTTAGTGGAAGAATGTTAGAACATTATTAAACTCTGTTTAAGAGTGAGTGTTAGAGAGACAAGAGCCAAGCCCTGCTATTTTCTGAAGAGAAGAATAAGAAGTGCTGTGGAGAAGGACCTGGGGGTCGTGGTGGACCACAAGCTATCCCTGAGCCAGCAGTGTGTCCTTGTGGCCAAGAAGGCCAATGGTGTCCTGGGGTGTATTAGGAACTGCATTGCCAGCAGGCTGAAGGAGGTGATCCTGACCCCCTACTCAGCCCTGGTGAGGCACATCTGGAGTGCTGTGTCCAGTTCTGGGCTCCTCAGGATGAGAGAGATCTGGGGCTCCTGAGCAGGTCCAGTGAGGGCAACAAAGATGATCAAGGGTCTGGAGATCCTCTCTTACGACGAAAGGCTGAGGGAGCTGGGGCTGTTCAGCCCTGAGGAGAGAGGACTGAGAGAGAACCTCATCAATGTCTCTGAGGGGAGACATGTCAGAGGATAGACCAGGCTCTACTCAACAGGACAAGAGGCAATAGACAGGAGCTGATGGGTAAGAGATTCCACCTGAACATGTGGAAGAACTTCCCTGTGCAGGTAACCATGAACTGAGATGGATCACTCAGAGAAGGTGCGGAATCTCCCTTGCTGGAGAGATTCCAGAACCATCTGGAGACAATCTTGTTCCTTGTGCTGGTCCCTTCCAGCTTGACCAATTCTGTGGAGCAATAACAAGAATTATCTTGTTTAAAAACTAGCAGCTGTTACATGAAACATGTGAAGGTATCCATCAACTTTCTTTGAACTGTATCCTCCTTTATCATGTTATGGAGGTAAGCTTTAGAGAATCATGGAAGAAGGTGTGGGGGAATGGACTTCAGAGCTTTAATATTTCATTGATGTCTTGCTATGTGTTTAGGAAGCTTTTCCATGATACAGAATTGTAATGTCCATAAGTGGGCTTGTTTCATGAAGTGGCTTTGTAGAGGCAATGACTTATTTCAGCAACACTTTTTTCTTAAAACTTTGTTATGTATCTGCTACTAGTCCATTAAAACTTGATGTAAGTTGCATTGGTAACTATCTGCGGTTATTAGCAAAAAACCTTACCTATTTTCTTTGCAGTCAGATAAATCAGATTTTGAGATTGCCACATATGAAATTATCATCTGAATATCTCTGGTTGTTATTTATGCAAGACCCTGGTGTTATATTCAGTAACAGGCTCTTGCTTACGTGGACAGTGCTTTTTCTTCAACATCTCCCATGTTCTGAAATACTATGGCCTAAGTTTTGATTTGGGGTAGGAAGAAGGGGTATAAAAAACAGTTATACCCTGTCAAACCACTATAAAAATAATGGTAGTTTTGTTTTTTTCTTTATTGTATTGGAAAGAGAGTGCTAATTTAAGAATTTTTGTTGCCAGAAAAGCAAAAAATAGCTACAATACATTGGTGAGTAGAATATCATCTGTCACACTTCTGCAGATTTCATGAATTTTTACTCTTTTCCATAATAATTTTTTTTAAATTAGTTTTAATTCCATTTGCCTTTTCACCTATCCTTAACACCCTACTTTTATATATTTTTTTATCTGACTGCTGCACACAAAATACAAATAGAGGTGTCAGGGTTTTTTTTATTATTAATGTTTATTCTGATCTTCAAATGTTATTGGGGATTTCCAGTGACTGCTGATTAGTGAGGACACTGACCAGCATAGAGCTTAGCCAACCTTTGCCTCTCAGCAGGAATTGCAGCGCAATAAGAAAGGTCTCTAAAGGAGATACAGGGAAGAAGAGAGTGGAGGGCATCATTGAAACAAAAGGTAAAAAACCTGAAAGTAATAGGTCAAAATATTTCTAGGAGGATACATTGCAGCCTCTGGAGATGGTAACAGAACTATCATAACCATCAAGGTTTTCTGTGTTTTCGGAAGTCCTTTCAAGTGTTTCATCTGAATTTTTAAATAGTCATTTCCTGGTTCTGGATTTGCCCTTGAATGTTCCTTCCCATACATCTGCAGGTGGTTGCAGTTCTGTGCAAATACCTGTGGGTGTTTTCCTCTGCAAAGTAAGGACAGTTCAGCTGCTTTTATTGCCATGACCTTGACCAGAATCCCTGTTATACAAATAGTTACTAATATTTTTTTTCAATTTGCCTCCATTTTAAAATACACGTATATTTTTTTTAACTGTGGACACATAGTTGGTTCTCCTTTCCAGAGCAGAAGGTTGTCTCTTCCAAACTCAATCCACTAAAGATCTGTGCTGGGCTCATTGATTAAATGCTTCTGTTGTCCTTAGTGCTTTGTCCAGCACTTACATTCATAAAAGAAAAATATCAGTAGTCATTGATAGTGATAATTAATCAATTTGGAGGAATGTTATCTGAGTTTTTAATGAAATTTATCAGATACTGGAGTTCAACACCAATTATTCAAACCAATTTAAATTGGCACTATTCTTTTGCTCACTAAATGAAAATTCTTCTGCCTTTGTCATTCTTTGGAAGATAAAACTGTTTCTAAAAAAACTATGTTGAATTTCTTATAACTCTTACTTCAGTTTTTAATAATCATGTTTCTGATTCTGTAACTCATTTGAACACCTGACCTATGTTTGGATGGTGGCTGAAGGTAATTCTGGTGTGCCAAAATAAATATCAAATGCATCACAAGAAAGACTTATCCTGATACTACTACTTATATGCAGCCTTATGTTAAAAAATATAGTTCTGGCTGAATTATTTTCCACATGACAATGAATTGAGATAATGAAGCTCAAAGAGTATTTTTGACTAATGCTTTGCCTGTTTTGAGAAGTTTGAGCTCAGAACTAATCAATAAAATAGTTCTTTTACTCTTTGTAGCTGACATGGAAATTCGTTTCACTTCATTTGAGGAGGCAGGGTTGCAAAGAGATATTAGATGGCTTGTTTAGATCAAATATTTCTAGTGTAGCAGCAGGCCATTAGCACATTTCTCTGCTTGTTATTTTGAACAGCAGATTTCTTCAGCTGAGACTTCAGCTTCTCAGATCCCTTTTGTTGCTGTAGGATCCTTTCATAGAATGTCTTCCTCATGTGCTCAGTAACTCAGAAAGATTTTTCTTTGTTATGAATCTTTTTTATATGTGAAAAATCTTTCTTAAATGAGAGTATCCTCAACAGGCTGGAAGATGTAATAAAGCAACTGTTTTCACATTACATTTCCATGTTTACAGGAAGACCAAGAGCTATAAATAGCTTCTTACAAACATGTTTTGAAGACTAAGGTAGTGATCCCACTGACTTTTCCCAAATGTTTTTATGTAGATATTTCTTCAGTGTTACAATCTTAGGCAGAGAGAGGGGGGGAAAAAAAAAAGTGACAGTTTTGCAGTTTTGTCCATCTCCTCTGGAAGGTGTTTTGTTTTACCTTTTTCCAAAACCATGCTGGATCTCTTTTTACTGTGTCAAATGCAATGTATTCCTGTAGTACCCCTTTGAGACAAGTGCAAAACTGTTTTTATAGCAGTGGCTCATCATGTACATAATACCATTGCAGTGGCATTCCCCCTGCATCTCTGGAAAGCTTATTGCTACAAAGGGCTTCTTTTAACAGGAGTTAATTAGGACTAGAAAATTGCTTGTTGTTTTTTATTGCATCTAAACCCCAGGACATTCTGCACTAATCCTCTAGTGCTGTGTGGTGCCATACGAATGGTATTCAACTGATGTCTCAGAAGTTTCTTATTAGCTTTGAAACTGTTCCTTATCAGATCATTTAACTCATTAACTCTTTCTACGCATCAAATGTGTTAGCTGGGGATTATTTTCTTCCTTGTTCTTTCATTTGAAAGGCGTGTTTAAATATAACCCCAACAAAAAAAACAACAATTTTGTGTTCTCCTATTCCAAATTCCAAATTTTTACTCAGGACAATGAGAAACAAATGCATCTCATTTGGAAAACTCTCAGCAAGGATGAAGGTGCTACTGCTTCGTCCAAGACTCTACAGAAAATGTTTTTTTTTATCTAGGACAGAGACTGCTTTCTACTTTTGCAAGAATTATTGCATTTGATTTTTGCTCAAAGCAAATGAATTCGAATTTTGCAGTTTAGCTGTAAAGCCATTGGGAACCTTGAAGCCTGGAAAAGGCCATTGGAAAGTTGTCCAGCATGTTTTTTAGCTTACTGCAGAAACTGAAGCCTGTATTTATTTGGTGGTATATTTCTGCTCTGGTTTCCCAACTTCTTAACAAAATTCATAAGTTAGTTTTAAGGCAGCAGTAAGGTTGAGGAAAAGTAGTTTCTCCTGTGAACATAGAAGTGATGTGAGAGTATTTGACATTTTGCAGCTTATTCTTAATTTAGCAAGAATGCTTTTAAAATCTGATTTCAAACTTTGGGGTTTTGAATAATTTTTTGACGCATTATCGTTATGATATGAAGTGCAGGGTACTGCAATCCACTTATTAATGATGTAGCTGCTAATTAGAAAAAGGTTCTCCTATTTTCACCTTCTAGCTCTTTAGTATTTCATGTACACTAAGATGGCACCATTCCTGAAAACTCCTGCTTGCTTTCCTCTCCCTCCCCAGATGCAAATCTGCTTTTGAAGTGCATACTCTGTGTGATTAAATAAAAGGACATGAAAATTAGTGAGGAAATTGCATGGTGTAGCCATTTTAGTTATTAATTTAAATGGCTGTTTAGCAAAATGGAGTAATTTATCACTTATCTAGTGTTCCCTACAAGTCATTTGTCATGAGTAGCAACTATCATAATTTTATTCTAATCTGAGATGGTGGGAAGGGGTCAGAGGTTCATACTTCTTGTGATTGGCTGCTGATTTAATGATTATATGAGAAACAAAACAGGAGTTGGAAAACTTTCTCAAGTTTCTTTGCGTCATGATATTCTGCCTGACTTTGTATCAGTTATGCTGTTAAATTTTTCTCAGCAGGTAGAATTTTTTTTTGCACCTCATTTTTCTGCAATGGATATTAGTTTTATGTTGGACACCAGTAGTGCAGGCTTTGGTGCCCAGGATCACAGGTGCAGTGTGAGATAAACCATGGTCTGATAGTACATTCCAGGAACAGGGATTATGGCAGTCCAAAGCACTTGGTTATAAAAACTAATCAAAGTTTTACTTTGTCATGGTTTTGAGTGGAACGCTTTCTGCCAGAGAAAGGCTTGGATTGGTTTGCCAGATCCCTCAGATCCCTGAATCTGTGGAATGAGTAGACATTTCTACAGCCTTTTTTTTTTTTTTTATGCAAAAGGATAATTTGAAACAATAATAAGGAGCCCTTGAGAAGTAATTCCTCAGTCCTTGAGAATTAATTGCTAATGGTCTTTAACTTTTCCAGTTTTGTTCTCATGTTAGGCTAGTCATGATTACCTCATAATAAAATTATTCCCTCACAAAGGGAAAAGACACAGACATTTGTACTTACTAGAGAGGGAAGGGACATTAAACAATAGGAAATAAACATGTAGATATTTCTCAGCTGTGGATTTGGAATCATGAATCTGATTTTTTTCTCTAATTTGCTTCCTTGGTATCTTCTGTGGAGACTTTAGAAGGCAAGGAGTATAGTTTCTGGAAAGGAAAAGAAAAAGTTTGTGAGAAATGAAAGAAACCATTGAAGATTCGTCTGTTAAAAAAAGTCATTTTCAAGACACAGGAACAGAAAACTGCTAGTGTAGAACAAGAGCAGTACTTGTAAAAGTTAACTCAACCCTAGCTGATAAAGCAGACCTTCTGCATTCTCTCAGAATGAATTTCTTAAGCTTTAATATAATTCCATCCTTTTTATTGGTTTCGTACTTAAGTCTTAATTTTTTAAACTAGACAGTATTATTTTGGTGTCTTCTTTGAGTGCCTGTGTTTTATTTCTAAATGCAACCTGATCATCCTTTATTATGTGATTGGGAAAAACCAGTCAAATTCAGTGTGATAATTGGAGAACTACTTTATAGGCTTTGTAATTTTTTGTCTCAAGATCTGGGGAGTGATGTACAAATGGAAGGGTAATGGTTGGCTTCCTAAAAGAGTAGTGTGCTGTGGTACCTTGTACATGATGCATCCTGAGACCACTCAGTTCAGCAGTGCACACCTTGTGTGGAGTATTCCCTTTGGATTGAATAGCAAGCCATTGGTCTGCCATTACTGCAAAGTTTGCACAGAAGCAGCAGTTCAGGCTGTCTGGTTTTATTGTATCAGTCATTCTTGTTAATGGCTTGTCTGTGTGCTGTTTTAGTGTAGCTTTCCTAAGCTGCATTACTTTTTCAGAATGACCTTATAAGTTTATATATTGATGGTGTAGCAGATAATGTTTGAATTTTAAATTGCTGTAAAATGGAGCACTGAACAGTACATCTGGGAACATACTAGACTGTGGTTTGGCATAATTTATTTATTCAGAACACATTTAATGTTTTGAAGATTGTAGAGAAGTAACTTGGTTGTTAGAAGTAGAGTATTGGTGGTGTCAGCTTGTTCTCTCTTTGACAGTAATTATTTTGGCAGACAGATAAATTGGCAGCACTCTACCAGGTCTTGTTGTGTAATACTTAGATGGGTTTTTCACGTGGGTTGTTGGGGTTTAGTTAATAAACTTTCGGGTTCTCACGTAAAGGAACATTGCAGCTATGAATAAACAGATTTGATTTACTCTTGCTGCAATTTTATTTCTCTTGTCTATGGTTCTATTGTTGTTACTACCTAATAAGATCAAAGCACCTAGTCCTATGTATGTGATTTAAATCAGGCATGGGTACAGGATCAAATTAATATGGATACAGCCAGACCTAGTTTATGATGTAATGTTGCTAGTGAGATGGGTGGATGTGCTATAAAGCTCAGCATAGTGCTTATGCAGGACTGTAAAATCTGCTACAGCCCATGGAAGTATTGCTTCCATGTGTTTTATCAGACTAAGGATTAAATTAACTTCCAAAGAGTTGAATACTAAAACTGTTGTTGACTCCAACGGGGCAAAGAAACAAACCCTTCCTGCAGCAACAGGTGCCTTAATAGAGTGCTTCCCTTGTTTGAATCCTTTTTGTGACACAAACAGATTGTGCCATTCTATATATGCACATCTGCTGTAATTCTGGATTTTCACTCCCATAATACACAACAATTTACAGTACTCAAAATTCAGAATAAAAACATGTTAAACTCCTTTATGGTGTTTCTATTATCTTGTGCTTTTCTATGCAGGTAATTACATTTTAATCATTAAATGAAGTGCAACACTTCACACTGGCTAGAATGACTGCTATGCATTTTTAATGGTTTCTCTAAGTGTCATTAAGTGATAATTTGAAAAAATAAACAAACAACCAGCAGTTTACACAACTGGTTATTAATGAAGCCTGTTCTTAATTTGCTTAAAGGATCAACAAAAATTGTGGTATGAAATGTAGCAACAGATTGAGTGGGTTTTCTTACATAAAACATTTGAATGTTTTATGGATGTTTTTTAATGTCCATTCTAAATACATACATTTCTATCAAGTGTAAAATAGAGCATCCTTTTTATATTTAAAAGTTTATACAATGTTGATTACTAATATTATTTAGTGGCTTTTCTGTCCTGCACGGAAACATTTTGACTCATGTGCGTTCTGCTCTGGTTTTCAGTGACAAAGCGCAAAAAAGATTTGTAACCTGCTTTCCTCTTCTTGGTTTTCCTGACTCTTTGCTAGCCTGTGGCAAACCTGTGGGTGTTTCACCTCCCATCTTCCCATTTCAGAGCTGGGCACGGCAAGGCAGATGAGGAGCTGCTGTGCCAAATCAATTCCCAAATATCAATGCTAGATTGAGGGCAAATATGTCTGAGGTTTCATCCCAATGATCATGACAGGGAAGTTTAATTTTTCTGTGAGGAATTAATTCCTCTGAAGACTGGAGAAATGTGGAGTTATTTTATTGGTATCCCCTGTCCTGCTTCAAATAATTTATGTAATATTTTTAGTTTGACCAAACTAGAATATTGTCATAGAACATGTTTGAATACATGGAATGGAAACAGCATAAAAATAGCAAATAATGGGTATTTTGGGTTTGTCAGGTGAGCAGAAAAGATAGTTTGGTAGGAAAAGCATGCAGTTAGTGTCTTTATCCACACTGTTCATGTTTTTTCACCAAAATGTTTCCTCTGAGGTAAAATGCTGTGCACAGTTGTGTTTTTTTTTTTTTTTTGTTTGTTTAGAAGTGAAATTCAGTTTTTAAGCAAGTGAATGCTAGTTTGATGTAAATCAAATAATTATGTAAATAAATGATGCAAATAAAATTAATGCGTTCAAAATTTTAAATTTGATGATATTGAGTATCACGGACTATATTTTGAAGTTATAAGGAATGAGAGAGTATTAAAAAATTAACAGTGAATTCTGCAGGGGTATTGCTTGAAGAATTACTCAGGTTTTTTTCTTGGATGAACTGCTTGCTTCTTCAAGTCCTTGTTTAGGAATAATTTATTTTAAAAGAGCCTGGTGTGTACTTCAGTTCCATACATTTTTGTGTCTGTGTGAATGATCAGAAGCAGTTTACAGTACATAATGTGTGTGCATAAATATTTTGCATGTTGGTACATGTCCTTCTATATTTTTTTTGTTTTGTTTTTTGTTGTTGTTGTACAGTCATTAAATACGTGGGACAAAACTACAAATACAAGGTTGCTGCATCTGTTTTATCATCTCTCCATTGTAGGTATTCATGCTGCTTTAATATGCCTGTGAAGCAAGCGCCCATAGCAAATAAATTTGTGCTTGAGAGTTTTATGCTTTTTATTAAATATTCATTAGATGAGATGCAGGCTGCTGCTTTGAGTGCATTGAAACCCTAGAAAATTCATTATTTGTGAATCCTTTATGCACCATGAGCCAAGGTGTTCCTCCTCTACTGAAACATGTCAGGATCCAGGATGTGTTGCTATCAGTTGCTATTGAGCTGAATCTTGCTTTGAGCTCTAAAGAGAGCATAATAGATAGACAGTAATTTTGATTTTCTTACATTATAGTCTAGTATGATTTGGTTACTGCCACAAAAAACTTCCACCAAAAAAAAAACAAAACAAAAACCACCAAACCATAAAACCCCACAAATCTGAAAGTACTTCAAGTAAACAAGCACTAATAAACTTCTAATGTTCTTATTACAAAGCAAAGTAAAAGCTAAATCCAATCATTGTCTAGTTCCTTATCTGATGTATTTTGCAGTTATTCTGAGCTTACTCTGAATTTACTCTCCTATCTAAGGAGAAGCATTTTCAATATCCAGGATCAATATATTAGTGTTTAGGCTACAACAGAGGACAAATGCACCAAGGACTTCTCAAAAAACCTGTGTCCTCACACCTGTGTTTTGCATATTCTGTCATTCACTGGTCTCTTAAATTCATACTTTTATTCCTTTTACCTATGTATTTATGCGTATGTTTTGGGTTTGTTCTGACAGTATCACACTGTGTGTAGCTCTGTCCTGGAGGTTGAGTTTATTCTGAAGAAGGGTGGAATTTGATATCCTCAGATTTTCACACCTTCATCCTTACACTTCATAAAACCTGCATGTTTTCATTGGGATTTTACTATCTTATTATTAGCTAAACAGATTATTTTTGCCTTTTTAAGCTCTAAATTTCATACACTTCTAGTGCAAGGTCTGTGTACATGTTTGTGTATAAGATTTTAGGGAAAATGTAATCTCCATATATGTTATACTTTTTTGTCTGAGATTGAAAGCTCAGCGATTTGTGTTTCACCGTCAGGATAAACTAAGAAAAATAACCTGTATGGCACATACTAGCTAGTAAAAGTACATCCCAACAAAAAAAACAAACTTATTCATTTACTGATTCATGTTTACTTGCTGTCTGGCACAGTGCTATATAAAGCTTTAAGGCAGATTCTTAAATTAATTCTTTGTATCTTTAGTTTATTGAAGACCTTAGGCAGAGCTACTGGAAGTATCTAGGTTACTGATTCTTTTTGAGGTGTTGTAATTTTAGTGAGAGTTGGGAAGGAAAAGATCTGTGTTTTGACTAGAAGAGTTATATATTTAGATGTGTTTCAGATCATCTTGCTTAAATAGCATTAATACAATTTCTGGTACAGTTTATTTTCCGAGTTTAATCATGTGATGAAAATTCTGTTATAAAATAGTTTAAAAATATATTCACGGTAAAACTCATGTATCTCCTTCCTTCATGGATTTTAAGTGTTTTAAATAAATTATTTTTTGATACAGTGCTTGCACTAATACTGTTAAATTAGCTATGAAAATAATTCATGCAAGTTGCCTTTAATTAAGTGCCAGCGATTTATTTGTTTTTTCTCTCCTTTTGTTTGCCAGGAAAAGAAGAATATATTGCAACATTCAAGGGATCAGAATACTTCTGCTATGATTTATCTCAGAACCCCATACAGAGCAGCAGTGATGAAATAACTCTGTCGTTTAAAACGCTGCAGAGGAACGGACTGATGCTTCATACAGGAAAATCGGCCGATTATGTCAATCTTGCACTGAAAAATGGAGCTGTCTCCTTGGTCATTAATTTGGGCTCAGGGGCCTTTGAAGCTCTGGTGGAACCTGTGAATGGGAAATTTAATGACAATGCCTGGCATGATGTGAAAGTAACCAGGAATCTGCGTCAGGTAACAGTACAATGGATACAAGAATAACTGACTTTGTTATGAGTAAATGCTTGATGATTTGAAAATTGCATATTGGATGTTTAGCAGGCATTTGGTTAGTTTTTTTTATTTGCACAAGGAAGGATATTCCTGCCACACTTGAGCAGGGGCATATCTAGAAAGTAGTAGGGCAAGCAGCTGTCTGAGACAGTACCAGTGACAGGTTTTCAAG